>NC_133027.1:20738750-21075000 GCF_048771995.1 Taeniopygia guttata
AAGTCAAATATTAATACTTGATTATGATAGCTGAATCCAAGAATGAGAAAATAAAGGAACATAAAAAATTCCTGCAGCATCATCTATTGTTCCCACCCTCTAAACTCTTAAGATACAGAAAACATTAATACAATTTAAACATAAACATATTTTTCTTATAAACTATTAGTTGTACTTCTTTTATCTAGTTATTGAACAACCTGATAAATATTCTGTAATATTCTAGGTAATTTAAGAGCATTTTGCAGGGAAAAAAAAAAAAAAAAAAAAAAAAAAAAGAGTAGGTCACACAGGCAATTTAATAAATTTAATATATTCATTTGAGTCCCTTATGCTTCAATCAAATGCTTCAGTACAGTATCAGCATAAAGAAAAAGCATCTCAATGCAAGTAAAAGTTTGAATTTTAGAAAATGTACATCACAGCTATTCATTAGGTTAATGAATTGAAGGGGAAAATTGGCCAACATCACTTGGTCAAAAATCTATTAACCCCAAAGCTATGAAACTGCAGCATAGAAATATTTATGTCAAAATGCCAAACTGTTAAAACTGCTGTAAAATCCTAAAGCAAATGCATTTTCCCCAGACAATTTCAAAGATTTAATATTTGAAAAATACACTAGAAGAAATAATTTATTTTTTCCCACAGTTCCAAACTACTTGTATCTGCAGAAACCCTACTGCATGATCTGAACACTAATGGCCAACAACAGCAAAAGGGTATGAAGGGGTCAAAGTAGTCTAAGTTTCAAATATGTATTTCTTGTGAAGCCATATTCTACTAACAGTTTTTGGTAGAGCATAATGTTGGAATTACCCCTCTTCATCTTAAAGGCAAACCAGTGCATACATATGTCTGTAAGACCTTTGCATAGAAACAAAATACTATCATAGGGCCAGCAGCTCATTTTGTTCTATTTAACCTATAATCTATTAACAAACTCAATCTGAGCTTCTTTGATATATTCTCTTCAAAACACATGGATAAAAATAAGAAACTGAGGAGGAAGTAAGTGAAAAAACAAGAGAAAGGGCTGAGGAAGAAGCTCATTATATTGAGTGAGAGATAAAACAACTACTAAAATAGATAAATGTATAGCAATGCACATGAAGAAAAAAAATATTAACTTTTCCCACACTGTAATGGGATAAGAACAGGTGATTACCACTCAAAATTTAGATCTTGAAATTTAGATGTTGAACAGAATTGTTTTTCAACAGTTAAGTTAACAAAAATTCATTGGTCTGGAAAAGAAACTGCCGAGGGAATTGTATGACTGAGATATATTAAAAAAAATAAATAACTGAGAAAGGGGTTAAGAAACAATGGTTCATTTGGCATTTTCACATAAGAAGTAGGGGTATTGATTAGAAGTAAAAGGCTTAGGATAAAAACAGAGAATGAATGTGTTAGTCTATATAACAAACTTGTTCAGGAAGCACCTATGTCAGAAGTCACTGGAGGTGCAGGAAATATTCCCAAGAAATAACTGTACATATTTCCTCTGTTCTTGCATTCTCTGGTTCAGGAAGTACCTACGTCAGAAGTCACCAGAGGTGGAGGAAATATTCCCTAAAAATAACTGTATATTCTTGCATTCTCTTGAGGGCATCTTCTGGGAATAAGCTTTTTTGGCTGGACAGTTCTTTGCTCTGACCCAGTGTAGTGAGCTGGCTGACCTTCAAGGCATTTCTCCACTAAATAGCTGCTACTGCTCATCTTGAAAACTCTTCACATCATTCCTCCAAAGCACTAAAATATAGATCATCTCTGTAATCATAGCTTTTAAGCTCTCCATCATTTTACACCTTCAGTTTTCTGCTGAGGTCACCAACAACGTTGCCAATTAATGACAATTTGCTTGTAACACCTGCCCATTAAGAAATTGATTGAACACAAAAATCTCGTTTTTGACAGAACAGTGAATAAGAATCAATTTTTAATGACACATAATCACTACTACCTGGGACAGCTGTGTACTGTTGATGTGGAGAAGGGTCTGACTCTGTATCCCATTAGCAATCACTGACCTATGAATGACACTGTAGGCAAGTGCTTTAGTGCTTTCCTAAACAACTATATAATTACTTATTATGGTGCAACCAAAGTCTTCCAAGAGGCAGAAAAAGTCCAGAAAGTCCACCATAATGGGGAGATGTAATCAGACCTGTCTCTATAATTTAGTTTCCACTAAGAGCATAGGAAGGAAGGGAAAAGATCCCAGCTGGCTGTCAATTTTTTCCTCTTTTTGTAACATATAATTTGCAGAGTTTGGGAAACTCAGTTATTTTACCTTTCTTTTAAACTCTCATTGATTTTAAATCTCTGCAAGAAAAATATCATGTCATCAGAAGAAAGTCTTTCTGAACCCTCCCTAGTAATTTAATTTCCAGCTGCTGCAAGGGCCCTACCTTGAAAGCAGCCCATAGTGCTATTTTAAGTTGACACAGCTTTTTCATTAAACTTGGGCTTCAGGAAGGCTGAAGCTGGGTTAATTTACCTGGAAACAGAAATACTCAGGGTCACATTACTCAGCAGGATTAAGCTTGGTTTTGAATATATTTTTAATCTCATATTACAGTGCTTTGCAGAAAGGCAAATGGTGCCCCATCTTTGGAAGTATCCAAGGTCAGGCTGAATGGGGCTTTGACCAGCAATCATCCTGAGTGCTACCATGTGGCACATGCAGGACAGCCAGCTGATCGGGTACAGCCAGCACAGGTTTAGGAAAGGCAGGTCCTGCTTTACCAGCCTGATCTTCTATTATAAGACCTAGTCAATGAGGGAAAGGCTTTGTGTACCTGGATTTCAGTAAAGCTTTTGTTACACCCTCCTATACAGCATTCTCTTGGAAAAGCTGGCAGCCCATGGCTTGGACAAGTGCACCCATCACTGGGTAAAATATGGCTGGATGGCTGGGCCCAGAGAATGCCGGTGCATGGAGTTACATCCAGCTGGAAGCTAGCCACAAGTTGTGACCCCCAGAGCTCAGTATTTGGGCCACTCCTGTTTAACATCTTTATTGGTGATCTGGAGGAGGGGATCAAGTGTACCTCCATTCAGTTTTCAGAGGACACCAAGTGGGGTGGGATCTATGTGGGAGATAACACCAAGTATGTTATCTGCTGGAGGGAAGAAGGATCTGCAGAGGTATCTGGACTGACACTATCTGTTGTATGAGGTTCAACATGGCCAAGTGCCAGATCTTTTACATGGATCATGATGGTCCCCTGCAGTGCTACAGGCTAGGGCTAGAGTCAGGTGGAAAAGGACCAGGGTGTCCTGGTTGACATGAGCCCAGGTGATACTTCCAGGGGATCAAGTGTACCTCCATTCAGTTTTCAGAGGACACCAAGTGGGGTGGGATCTATGTGGGAGATAACACTAAGTATGTTATCTGCTGGAGGGAAGAAGGATCTGCAGAGGTATCTGGACTGACACTATCTGTTGTATGAGGTTCAACATGGCCAAGTGCCAGATCTTTTACATGGATCATGATGGTCCCCTGCAGTGCTACAGGCTAGGGCTAGAGTCAGGTGGAAAAGGACCAGGGTGTCCTGGTTGACATGAGCCCAGGTGTGCCTGGGTGACTACGAAGGCCAGTGGCTGGAGAAAAGGCAGCTTTGGGGGGTCCTTATCACTCTCCACAACTACCTGAAAGGAGGATGTAGCCAAGCAGGTGTTGGTCTCTTCTCTCAAATAACAAGTGATAGAACAAGAGGAAATGGCCTCAGTTGCACCAGGAGAGGTTTAGGTTGGATATTAAGGAAAACTACTTCACAGAAAGTTTTCAGGCATTGGAATAGACTTTCCAGGGAAATGACTGAGTCACTGTCCTTGGAGATATTTAAAACATATGTAAACAGGACACCAAGAGATATGGTTTGATGCTGGACTTGGCCATTCTTAGCTAAGCTCGGGCTGGATTTGATGATCTTAGAGGTCTTTTCTAACCTAAACATGTCTATGATTGTACCATTTTATGAAATAAGAATCAAGTGTGATATCCATTTGGAAAAAATATAACCTTTTACTGATAATTTGGAATTTATCCATTTTCTGTTTTAGAGGATTTAATATTTCAAAGTGCATGATTAAAGCCTTGATCCTGTTCCATAAACTTATATTTCTACAAAGCACATGTAAGAGGTATGACTAATCTTGATTACTGTATTTGTCAACACTGGTTCAAAAAGAGATGATAATGATGATGCTGTTATTTATTTCTCAAAGTAATTTTTGCCGTTTCCATTTTAATGAGCATTGCTGAAAATTTCTGAAAAAATGTAAGATAGCTCTCTGCAAAATATGTATATGAAAATGGTAGCAACATTAATATATTTGATATTTATATATAGATATATTTTCCTTGTAAAAAAACTCTGTGGCTTAAATTATAGAAACATAAAACCATAGAGTATCTCAGGCTGAGGAGGTCCATAAGGATCTCTGAGTCCAAATCCCTGCTCCTCACAGGACTACCTAAGATTAAATCATATGATTAAAGTGACTTCCAGACATGCCTTAAACTCCAAAATGCTAAAATATCTTGGCACAGCTTCATTGCCTTAAGCTATGACTGAAAACATTGGCCATTATGTTTCGGTGGATTTCATGACAATCTCTTAAATTTGAAAATACTAGCTTTCATGCATCTTTTTGATGCCAACTGGAATGTGTTTTGTCAAAGCTGCATTACTGAAAATGTTTCAGCATACTCAAAAAAAAAAAAAAGGCCTTCAATATAATAAGTCTTTCAAATAACCAGATCTATCTTACACTTATTCTGAAAAAAGAGAATTAAAGTTACATAATTTCTTGCAACAACACCCAGCAACAGTCAACTCAGAGTGAATTGGCTGTGCTCTCTCTACAGTTTTTAGTCCAATCTGTGATTGAAATGTATATGTGTGTATATATATATATATATATATATATATATATATATATATATATATATATATATATATGTATATACAGGTAGGTTGATTTTCTGTATTTCAATGAACCTATCTGACCTATGTATGGCTGAGCGTTTGCTAATACTTATTACAGGGACAGACAGAAAGCAGGGGCTTTATGTGGATTGGAGAAAAGAACATGACTGCTTCATTTAGCAGTAAGAGTCCAACATTACCTTCCTTTAATCGCTGAACAACACAAATATCAAATGTATAGCCAGGAGTAGAGACATGAGTGAAACTCTTGTGATGCCCAGACAACAAAACAAATTATGGTGATATCTACTGTAGATAGGAATCAGAGCGTTCAACTTGTCTCAGAATTCAGAGGGATTTAATTACAATATCAAAATATCAGTGCATTCCTTTGATGCAGCATGAATTCATAAGAGGGCCTGTATTTATTTATTTTTAATGGAATTCTTAGATGCAGGTGCACAATTCTGTGACAGTTTTAAGAAGACAGTAATTATCTGGTAAAGTATGCATCACTGGATCATTTAATAGATAAAGGCTTCTATAAAGGAAACATGTTCTTTCAGGTGAAGTAACAATTTGGAGTTGTAATATGTCTTCAAAATTCACCGAAAGCAGCACCTTTTAATTAAACAGTTTTGTCTACAATATTTTAATTGACAGATGTTTAATTAAATGGGAGGAAGGTGAAAAAGCATGTGAAAAACTCCTCCTTTCCTTTCAGAGAAAAGGAATACTTTGAATTCTAATGCTGCATCAGTTACATGCTTTTGAAATATAATGATTGCTCTTTAAGACATTTAATTCTTTTTAATTAATATATGAGTTTACAGACACTGAGCACCTATATATGATGTTTACATAGATCCTGTATAACAGTACATGTTAGAGACTTATACTGCCTTATTCACTGGAATAGCAATGCATTTAAATCAGTTTGATTACTATTCTACCAGTGAGGAACAAATTAAAACCCTTTCAATTATATAAATTTGTCTAGAGGTAATTTACAATGGAAATATTAATGAATATTTCATTATATCTGTGCTGCTAGGTGCTAATACATATTTTTTTTTAATGAACCAATGGCATAAAAGCCCAAGCAAGATATTTTTAAAGAATACATATGGACTTCTTGTCAGAATCTTGCACCTTTTTCTTTAATTTGTTTCCCTTGAGGTAGTATGTAATTGGTTTCTGAGTAATCTCAACAACCTTGCCTGTAACACCTTTCCAGATATATTTTTCCTTTGGGGGTAGGGGACAGAGACCAGCGTAGTTTATATTAAATCTCAGCACAAAAAGTAGAAAGTAATTATGACTGCTCAAAAGCCACAATAGCAGTCAGAAATCAAAACACAATATTAAATGTATATAAGGAAAAGATACAATGTTGAGATCATTATAGTTTTACACTATAAATGCAAGTGTACCCAAACTTCAGCAGTTAGGCACAGCTTTTGGCAGCCTTTTATATCCCCAAATGGGGCACGCTGTCCTTGCTTAGAAAAATTAGCTCAAGGTTAGGGAAACTCTTTGAATTTCACACAGTCTGCACACCCCTCAGGATAAATCTGAGACTTGACTCTTGCTTCTCTCTCTGAGATCAGCGTCAATTTCTTGCCGGAGCCTGTGGAAAGATACTGGATGCAGGTTAGTGGGAGAACTTGTTACCTCAATTTTATAATGTTTTCTCTATAAGCCACATACAGATATATCTGAACTGCTAGTGTTCCTCTGTGCTAACATCAAATTTAGAAACATTTTTGCTGCTGATGCTGAAAACTCGAAATGAGCAAATTCAAAAGAACTGTAAAAAACAATATAGTGACATGCAAGGGCTGTGTATGGAGAAAATATATATAATTAAGAACCAGATACCTAACAAACTGGGGAATTTCTGTGCAGAAGAAATTATCAACCTGATCAATCAATAGTCATGCATTCCCCTAAGGTATCCATCAGAATGGATTTTAATCTCAGAAGAAGGGTGTCCACCTCCCTGCCATGAATCCTCTTCCCTTTTTGCCATTTAGTGCTTGGGATTGAGTTGTATCATTCTCTCATTTTGGAACTAAGACTACCATAGAAATCAAAGATGTAGCATTCTACTGGTCCCATCAAGAGCTGAGAATTTGTATTTCTTTCTTTTTTAAAAATTTGATGAAGAAGTAGGGAATGTCTTTTTTAAAGAAAAACTGTTTAATTTAGCAGATAAAACAAAGGCATCAAGGAAAAATATTTTAAAGGAATTTATTAAAATGTAAGTGCCTATTTAGCTTCATGTAACCAACCAACCTTAACATACACTATCAAAATTAAAGTAAGAGTTCTCAAATTACATGAACACACAGAAAACAACAATTAACTCTGGTCTTGCTTAACTTGTAAACCTTAACATTTAGACTATTCCAGGAAGCTGGATTCTCAAACAAATGAAAAACTAACATATTCTGCCTTTGCATTGTAACTGTCATATTACCCCATGGTGTCTGAAATAATAATTTGTTTTATTTACAGTATTTTTTTTTCCCACCACTAATTTCTCCTGAGAGCTGGCCTGGATATCTAGGATATTTGGACATCTGGTAGGATATCTCTACAGCAATTTCTCCATTGTTTTAGAGTTAGAATTCTCCAAGTAAACAACCTGTACTCACTAGCCTTGAAATCACCTCCTTTGTACGTTTCATATTCCCCTCTGAAAGTTTACATTGTGTTCAATAAACCACTTATAAGGTACAGATGAATGTCACTGTCAATCCCTGTAGCATTTGTCACAGAAGTGCCCAAGCACAAAATAATCAGGTGTGAAGAGAGCACTTCAGCTCATTTCTCTGGGTTTCAGAGAATCCTGTTAAAGTGCTGTACTGCAAACTGCTTTGATATTATAAAAGATGTATATAAATCCTGAAGATGGTATCACATCACATACAGCAGATGCTTCACAACCGAGGTGACAAAGATAGGTCTAACAGAGGCAAGACAGCAGCAGAACTGAAAATGGTACAATCCTTTTAGGCAGAAAGAGCTTGCTGCTAAGATGGCAAAACTACTGCCTCTATGATACAAGCTATTGTTTTCCAGAAGACATCCAAAATGACAGCTTGGTAAAACTGGAGTAATAGTAATTCCTTAGCTCTCATTCCTGTACTTTCCTTTACATAGTGTGCTTTTTGGAGTAGAATTTCCACTTATAAATATAGGTGCATTGTCTATTATGGCATGGACCTGAGTGTGGTTAAGTGACATAAAACTGTAACACAAACTTACCAGATGCAGCGTTCAAGGTGAGTCAGATCTCCCTTACCAGGGAGACGGAGATTTGACTCACTTTGTAAAAACAGGATTCAAAACACAATGTAAAAATGGGATTCAAATATCATTAGCCTTATTAGGCAATAGCACTTCAGGAAATGTCAGTTCTGCTTTTACTTTACCATAAAACTGAAAATATTTAATTGAATAAAATAGAAGTGCTCACTAGATGGTAGTTAAAACACATTCTAAACCAATTTTCAAGATATGATCACAGCTCAGTTACACTCACAGCTTGAGAAGTTTGACCATACACTGCATCATCTCAAAATCCAGTTATTCCTGCTCAAAATATGTAAGGCCTTGCTTTTGAGTTTCACAATAAGATTTTAGCAATTTTTTTTTTTTTCTGTGAAGGGAGATCATGACTTTTATGATCTATGATGTAGATTGTCCTGTTTATTCCACTTCTAGGTCATAGTGTCTATTCTACACATAGGTCTTCGTATGAGTTTATGTCAGGCTTCAGAAAAATTAAGTGCTGTATAAAATCAGCCTAGTACCTTACTATTACACCTTCCTAATTTCCGTTTTTCTGCTTATATTTCAAGCCTATAACCAGTCTTTTGTGTGCTATTCTTGGCAACTATAAATTACTCTGTTACAAAACTCCAGCCACTTATTTATATTTTTATAATATAAATATATTATAAAACATATAAGTTCCAAGTATGCAATTCCCACAGCAGTCATAGTGATTGTTAAAAGTCATCACAACACACTCATTCTAGCATTTAGTAGGTGCTAATTTACTAAAATGTGCTAATGCTGGCCCTTTTTTTATAATGTAAGCTCTTTGCAGAAAGGATTTTCTTTGCCTGAAGAGAATCTGGCAGACAGGCATTGCAGAATGCTGGATCCTGAGGTTTGGATTCTTTAGTAAGACAACAGTACAAGGCAGTTAAAGTTAATAATCATCTGGATAACTGCAAAGAAATAAACATGATACCTTTTGTATCTATGACCATTTTGGACACCAAACACTGAGGTACAAGTATTAGCACAGCAAATTTCTGTTTTTTTATTTATTTATTGTGCATAATGCCTTTAAATTATCATATATGAATATATTTTTAGCATATGAAAACAAGGTTTAAGGAGTAGTATAGAGAGACGGTGCTCAAAGAAGTGCAGATCTTGAGAGAAGTACAGTAAGCATCAGACAATTATATCACTGCCTGAGAAGAAAAGGGAAAACAGAGGAGAAGCTTTCTGTCCATTCAGTGGGTATTCTTTCTGTATAATTTAATATCCAACCGAAAGACTAGAGCAGAGATTTGTTAGGTGTCAAAGAGGTTTTGAGCACGAAGGTCCATGTCCTTGTACAGCTAGTATTTACATCTTCAATCTTCATTACTAAAAGGACAGCACTGTTGCTTACTAAGACATCCTATGTTCTTTGGTGACTACTACTTTTCCTGGAGAAAAGAACTTATTTTCTTTCCCCACAATGCTGCAATTAACTCAATCACAGTTATTCACTGCAGAAAAAAGAACTGAATATCCTCTGGGTTAAAGAAAGAGACATTTTTTTCCACTTTTATTTACTTTTCTTTTTCTCCTTATCTTTCCTATTAAAAAAAGTTTTCTTCAAGAATTCAACTTTACATTATTTTCTTAATTTCACCTGCATTTCAGCATCTCCAGCTGGATTAAATTAAACAATATAATGCTACAATTCAACAAAGCATAACAAAAGTTCACATAAATTAATGTCTAAATAATGATTAAATCTTACTGTGTTCACTCTTCCAAACTTCTCAGCTGTCTCAGAGTAAAAACATAGCAGTTCAGGACCATGTGTTGAGGACTTTATAAGTACAGAATTTTACAGTATAAGCACTTAAAAATCAATCAAAGCAAACAAAAAGAACAAAACTAGGGTATTCTTACTCTAGCATTTTTAAGTTCAAAATGGGAAAAGAACTTATAGAGCTCACACCCACCATGCTTTTATTATTCATCTGCATACCGTGTTAGTTGAGTTTCCATTTAAATGTAAGCCACTGTCAAAGAGAGGTGATGAAGTTCCACTGCTGTGATCACTGGATGGTCCAGGGGAACCTGGAAATCAGATAAAAAAAAAAAAAAAAATATATATATATATATATATATATATATATATATATATATATAGAGAGAGAGAGAGAGAGAGAGAGAGAGAGAGAGAGAGAGAGAAATCAGACAACATCTATTCCAGCTGTAAAACACAAGAAGAATTTTTAATATAATTCCCCAAACCAAGACAGAAATACTACTTGCATTTTAGAAATACAGACAATTAAATATCCATATGCTATATTTAATGTCTAGAAATAAAAAAGGTTTCATCTGAGAGGGGCTGTGCTCATGGTATCTATTTGTATGCTTAACTCTTTGCAGGATTAAGCCTTTTTTCACTGAGAATGAGATACTCAAAATAAGGAGTCCTTGTCTCATCCTTAAGTGATACTTAATCAGTATCCACGAATAAATTCATGTCAAATTCTGGGTTTTTTTTTTTTTTTTTTTTTTTGTTTTGGTTTTTTTTGTTGGCAATAATGAAGGAGTGGAACAGATAAAGAATGTGAGAACTGTAGGTAGATATTTCCACATTACGGCATCTTGTGGCTTTGCCATGACATGAGATGGTGTAGGGGAGGGAGATGTACAAGAAGGAAGCAGGGGAGGCAGATGCTACTCCTGCTGATGTGCTCATGGTGATGATATGGGTTAATGGGAAGAGACAGTATGATTGCAGTTAAAGTGAACACACCACAGCACTAAAACTGCCAGCACAGAAGCTGGTCTGACCAAATGCTGGAAGGTAGGGGAGCAAGTGCCTGAGTCTTCTGGGATGCAGGAGTGGCCAAGATAATTCAGAATTACACACGTATGCACTTAAATCCTGCCTGCAGTGTGATTTGGGAATTTCTTTATTGCATAATGGAATTGCTGCTTAGCTTTCTAAATGTGTTATTGATGCTTCATGACTGGAATTCCCTTTTGTGCATGAACTTATGAAAAGCTTGAAACAGGGTGCTATTCTCTGTAACTCCATTACTATTCTCTTTACCTCCAATTTATTTATTGTCTTAAATCAGCATTATTTTCTGTCATTTTATCCACCTTATTTGCTTATTTTCTCACCACAAAAATGAATACTTATAGCAAGCCATTTATCAAAGATCACTTGATTCACAAACCTTGGTTTCAGCCCCTCTTGAATGGCTACACAACACATTCTAGAGAGGTGCATGTAAGCTCTTGTGGAGGTCCAGGTTCAGTTCAGGAGAAGGGTAATTTCTTAAATTCCTTACATGTCTGATCATACCTAGCAAGTTCTTTTTTTTGAGCATGTGGTATAAGGCTGGGGTCATGCATGGGATTTGGAAGGGTATTATAATGCTTGCCAAAAATTTCCGCATGCTCTGCATAAAAGAAGCAAATCTGATATGCTGCCTAAAATAAGCAGTTTGTACACATGAGATCTCATTTCAGAAGCACTGCTGCACTCCTTGATAGTCTGGCAGCTTGTCTAAAATGGCACTGTCATTTCTCTTCCAGAAAAGGTTTTCTTTGAACAGTAATCAGAGACAGACCCCCAAAAACACTAGCTGGTCACATTGAGATGGGATATTAATCACTGCTTTCTGTTTCCAGAAATAGCACTTTATGGAAACAGTGCCATGATCTCAGCCTCCCAGTCAGGAATGCTGCAGCATCTCCTGGTGAGAAAGACAAGCTCCCCATGATGTATAAAGAGGGCATCAATATTTCTGGACCTACGTGAGCCTCTTGTGAAGGTGGCAGCCAGCTTGTGTAGAGTGTGCACTAGGTTTTAGTGGCAAGGGTTTACGGGCTGGGATGTCTTCAGAAATGGGAAATGGTTGGGGTTGCCCTGTGCCAAACACAGACAGATCCAGCCAGATCTTGCATTACCACTGGGCCGTGCAGCTGAGCTGGTGGCACCTCTGGAAACTATTTAACAAATGGTAAAATGCAGAAAAGCAGAGACAATAGTAAGGAAACAGTGACACAAGGCCAGTGAAGAAGGGGAGGGGCAATTTATTTGTTTTGTTTTTGTTTCTCATTGCCTGAATCTTTTTTAATAGGCAATACATTTAATCTTATTTCCCCATGTTCCCTTCGCTTTGGCTATGATAGTAATTAATAGCTAATCTCTTTTGACCTGTGAGCTTTTTTGTTCTATTTGTACACCACATTCTGTTTGAGAACAGGGAGTGAGAGAGTTTCTGAGTGGGAGTTGGGCTCTTAGCTAAGGTTAACCAATGACAGGCAATACAGTTCAAGTATGTGACTGATGTCAGTCTACAAGATGAGATGCAAGTTCTAGTAGCACTGTCATAGTCACAAACAAATATGTCCAACAACATAGACAATACTGCTAATATGCTGCTAATTTGCCAAAAAAATGTTTAAGCTTGGACACAGGTATCTGAGGCACTGTCAACATAATTTTAGACTTGTCGGATGATCTAGTAGGAAAAGCAGGAAGACCAAATCTGAAGACTCATTATAGGAAACACTGACCATATATTTTCAAATTAAAATTATGAGCAGTATGCACTGAAAGAAAGATTCTAGCACAAAATGTATAGTTCACCTTAGTAGAGGCCTGCCAAGTTGGCTTTTGACAGGTATAAAAATCTAGATTAAATGACTGGCACTCTTCTAACAGCAAGGTCTAAACTATGTGAGTCTGTTAAAATTAGGACAAAACAAGTACATAGTTGAGTGCAATTTAAATAAAATCTAAATCAACCCAAAGAACAAGACAAATTTCAAAACATTTTCCTTATTTTGGAGAGAAAATAAACTGTTAAAATCAAATGGCATAACATGATTTAAATAATAAAATATATTGTATATATTATTTAAATAATAAAATTATTTAATCTGATTAAATAAAGAGATTTATTATGAACACTTTTCTAATTACAACACTGATCACAACTGTGCAACTTGAATATTTTATCTGCTATCCAAAAGAGCCCCAAGCTTCCCTGATCTGTATTGTTTTACACTTTTTAGTATTGCTACTCTTAAAATACTCAGTTGTCTCAACTTAATTCTGCTGACAAAACCAATCAAAATAGCAAAGTAATCTATAAAATATAAATAATTAATGCTATCCATTTGTTTGGTAAGTGTTCTCAAAGTACCTTTCTGTGTAAATGTATGACTCAAATGGTTGCAAACACTATTTTATTGCATTCAGGCAAAGCTTCTACTGAAAAATTTTCAGCCATCACCCATGACTGTGCTGCATTTTAATGATTTTTTTTTCCGTTTTATTTTGAATAAATTATACATAAGCAGCAAGGCAGTATGCATTTGATTCTTATATGTCAAACAGTGAAGTAGACAGACAATTTTCTATTTCTTCCTGTAAAGCACTCAAGGATTGAATTTCTATTTCTGTCACTGCCAGCTTATTACAAGAATACCGCAAAGAGGAAAACAAATTACTCCCATTCACTAATTTCCTCTTACCTAATGGGAGCTTTAAAAATGATGGAGCTTCCCTGAGGTATTGAACTGTGATGGTAACTTCATCGCCAGCATTTCTCAGTAGGTGTACCTGTCAGTGTGACAAATAAATACTACTTTAAACCAAAGAACAATCAGTCATGGAAAGCACATTACTTACAATGCAATCAACATTCCTGTTGATCTATAATAAACTCAGTGTAAGCATTTCTGACTTAGAATGTAGAATAGTTGAGGATCAAACCATACCAACAATAGAAAAGAGGAGGCAAGACTAGTGGAACAACCTGAATAAGTAATTTGCTGGGCAACCTGACATTACAGACCAGCTGAATACAACTTCCACTAACTGATTTTATAAAATTGACATAAAATAGTGGGGAAATATATGCAGATATAATACATTAATTTTGTCTGTATACAAAGAGAAAGATACATGGCAGAACCTTACATCATACACACCTTGATCTTTAGTATTTGGTTTGATTGATTTGGGTACCAAATTAAGCACACTTTTGTGTTTCAAATATAGTCTTGAGTTTTGTGTCTTCATTGTCTGTAAGCATTTGTTAACCAAAAGGGAAAAATTACAAATACACATGTATAGACATGTTTTAAACCATCAGAATTCACTTTGGCGCATAGCACACTACCACATAAAATGTTTTCTTAAATGCAGAACTACAAGTAATATCTTTGATGGAACTCAGTTCCTACTACAGGGCAAAGGTATTCCCCAATTTCATATCCATGACTCTCAGGAAACAGGTATTGTGTTTGTTTTGCATGTGGCCTGTACACACAGGGCCTGAATATCCCTGATCCAGTTTGTCAGAAATTATGCTTGTGGCCTCTAATCTGAGCATAACCAGAGCATTCATCCACCAAGCAGAAAAGTAACTGACTGCAGCAAACGGATTTATATAGATGCATTTAATGGTTTAATGTGCTGGGGGAAGATGGTGGTTGTGTTGTTCCAGACCACAGTTTTAGAGCAATACCACATTGGCCAACATGATGAGATGAAGGTTTACCTCAAACATTTTAAGTTTTCCACTTGTGTACATAAAATAATGCTTACACCAGAGACTGATGTATTCACTTACATGAAAACATCAAGCTTATGTCTGATGGAAACAAATAACTTTTCTTCTTTTTTTTTCTTCCACCCCCATCTGCCTCCCATCTCGATCTGCTTTTAAATGATTTACTACGAAAATACAACAGCCAGTGCTACTAACTCAACACCAGGAATCTGAGTGTTGTGCTTTTGTGGACAACTGAGTATAAGAGAACCTGAGGTCTCATTGTGGGAAAAAACACCATGGAGAAAAATAATATGATCACTGGTTTCTGACTAAATAATTTTCAGACGGTCACAACAGGAGTAAACAAGAATGACAGTGTAGCAAACTCTTCATGCTTCTTTAAGGTCATACTAAAGTATGTGAAGGCTACAAAACAAACCAGTGTGTCTTAAATTCTAAGGTGCAAGAAAACTATGTCTCCTGAAATTCTCTGCCCCTTATTTCCTGCAGGAAATTTCCTGTTTCCTAGTTTAGACCTTATTTATTGCTCAAGAAACACTGAAGATGATTGGTAGCTTTGCTAGTCTCGCTCTACTGTTACAAAAACAGGACAACCAATATATTTCCTTCCCAATTAAAAATTTCAGAAAGTATCAGGGCAGGGAGAAGCCACAGTTGTCAAAAAATACAAGATCCTGTTACCAAGTGCTGCTGTACCTGTAATGCCATTTTACTTTTCACCACATGGTAAATCTATTAAAAATGCTAACTTTAGCTTATAACCAGTACAGAAACAACAGTGTTTTGCATAATTAAATAGAAAATTTCAAAAACAACGTGTTTTAAAGGTAGACCTGATTTATCTAATGGGAAGAAATAGAAACCAAATAAAATTAATACTGAGAACTCAATTTTTATTTACAATTGCCTTTTTAAATAAGCCAAAGAAGTGCTTTAATTTTACCTTTGGAATAACAAGAAAGAGTTTTAATTTCTTAATAGAAATAAACCTTTTGCTGACACAGAAGAACAACTCTGGTTCTTCTTAATTAAGCAAGGAATGTTTGCACACAAACATTTATATTTGTCAAGAAATGAGAGGAGACAGCATGACAGACATATTGCTGTACTTTTGGAAGACATTAGTTAAATTTTACAAAAATAAATCCAAAAATTGTTGGAACAAAATGAAAGAATAGACTAGAAAATGTTGAAGAGTATGAGATTTCATTTTTTATTACAAATTATACTTTGAAAGGGAAATAACTCCAATATTAATGATTTGGTTTAAAACTTCCAAGCATCACTAGTACCTTAAAAGATATTCACACTGTATCATACTCTCCTGAAGCTGCTTAGTATTCTTCAGGTAGTGCCTGAAGAGGTCTGAGTGTTGAACCACACACATACTAACAGAACTAAATCAATTCAGTTATCACAAGAAGGTCTTAACAGTCAGAAGGTCACTAAATACTGCACTGCTCTGTGATGCTGAAGCTTTTGCAGAAGTCCACTAAGTCCAAAAAGGGCAAATCCAGTATCTTTGGAGTAACATTCACTGCTATACTGTTGTAGTAAAATTATGAAAAGAAAATTGCAGAAGTGAGTGGGTTTTGATGTTTTTTAAAGGTTGATTAAATGCATTTAGTGCAGCTGACTGTGGGTCTGTGTGTTTAGGCACTTATGTTCATGTGTATAAAGAAAAAAAGGGCTTCAGCTGAAATGTTAGCTTTTCATGCTGGCTCCAGTTTGCAGGCTTTGTGTATCTCTAAGAACATTTATCAATCCAGGGTTTATTACACTTTTCTTTTTCATATGTATTTCTCAAGAACAAAACAGAGACGATGTTACAAATATAAATAGGAGATTCTACACCTCAACTAACTACAGCAGAGAGTCTGCAGAGAAAAATATGACTCATATTTTAGGAAAACCTAATGACCTTGGCTATCTCATTTTTACTGTCAACGTCCATTTAAGGGAAATTCTATATACATCTATGCAGACAAGCCAAGGCACAATGCAAAGCTGCTGGCATTCTTTTTAAATTCTGGTTCTTTGTGTTTACTGTGATTTGATCAAAATCTTCAAACCTATCTGAACATTTATATTCACACCACTCAGAGATTTAGACAAGGTTTTGGCAGTTTGAAAGAGGTTCTGTTTTATTAAGAACAGCAATTAAAATTGAAAATGAAAAATTTTGATGAATTATTTCACCCATATGGACCTTTAGCCAATATCTATTCTGAGTGCAGAAGTCAAAACATTTCACTGTGCCATTTAAAATATTCAACTCTAATGTATTTGCTAAAATCTTTTCTAGAAATCAGTAAATATCTTAGGATACAAAGAAATCCTCATTCACAGGTATGCATCTCATAATATAAAGAATCTGGATGATAACCTTACACTTTAAACATAGGAAGTTATATGAAATTAATCGTATCTTGCATGTCTTGAAGAATATTTAAGTACATAAATTGGACTAAAATTCTGAAGCAAAATTTCTGAATTAGAAGGATGTGAATCACCTGATGAATGCCTGAGCTTGATGTACAAGCATTTCCCAAATAAAACACTTGAAATTCATGCGAAGTGCAAGTCTTGGACTTGAAAAGTATCTGGGTGGAAGGTTATGTACAAGCCTGTAACAGAGCAGGCAAAAAACTAAGATGTAGTAAAATACATCAAGAGTTAGACCATAACATTCAATAGTAAAAACAAAAAAAACCAAGAAAACAAAAAGCCAAACAAACAAAAAAACCAACCAAACAAAAAAAAACACCAACCAAGAAGGCCCCAGTGAAATCTAGATAATTAAAAGTTTTAAAAAATTCTTCATTCTTCAGACAGAACCATAGTATTTAACACTTAAAATGCCTCCTAGACAAAAGTATACTTTGAGGCACTTTAGGAAACTTGGCAATTTCAGCTCAAAGCATATGAACAGGGATAAAAAATCTGGTATGGTGCTTATATGTCTATGAGTAGGCAAGGGAGATACATGACAAACAGAAACCTTGAAGTACAAGTAGACCTTAAAATGACAGTAGACACAAAATGGCTTTAAAAATAGTTTTTAAAATTAAAATTGGATTGCAATTCATATTGGAAGACCATGAAGCAGAATTAAGTTAGTTCAAGAAACAATGATTTCTTGATACTTGTCTCTTTTCTAATGGTCAAATATGGAATGGTTTAAAAGAAATACTTTTGATTCTTCTCTTCCTTAGTGTTGCACTATTCAATGAGCAATAATGTCTTTCTAAATGCTTAGCTGGCTACTACAAAGCAAGCCTTTGTGTCTGAACAATTTATACAAATATTCTAAGAAAAATGGCAGTCAATGTAGACTTTGGAAATTTTCACAGATTTAAAGTAAACTGCAACTTCTCTTAGTTTAGTCAGTTCTAACTTTTCTCTCATTTCTGCCTATAAATTAGTAAAAGACATTTTTACAGATAGCTTCAGTATCAATTTAAAAAAATAATGCTGCTTCTGTATAAATACTAAGCATTATGAAAAAAATAATAAATTATTTTAATTATTTTTCATTATTCTGTACATTTTTTTTCCTGTTTAATTATACACTCTAGTGTGTAATTAGCATTGTGTAAACAATGCTTGCAAAACTGTCTGGAAGATCAAAGGTGCTGTTACATACTCTGCATTAGAAAATAAATTTTGAGTCAACTCAGATGTTCCCTGAATCAATTAAAGTTTAAATAAATTTGCTCAAGGGTAACTATTACCTGAAGCATGAAGACCCAATCTGAGGAAGTAACATTTTCAAAAAATTCCAAGAATACCAGAGCATTATGGAGACTTCTCTCTGGAAATTCAGATCAGTCTCAACTGCGACCAGTGTGCTATAAATAAAAAGGGTTCAAAGCACAGAACTCAAAATTAAAGAACAAGCAGTATGTTTTATTGCTTATCTACTGGTATGAATTACTTGTAAAAAGAAAGAATTGTCTCAGGTATCAAAAACTCACAACAGACAGATCCACAAAGCTGACTACATGTGATTGGAAATGCATATGGTAAAATAGAATCAGCATCCATAGAATTACAAACATTTCTGTCGCATAAAAAAAAATCTGCAGTCCTGTTCAAGGACCTTTTAAAAAAAATTTAAATATCTTAACTCCTTTTACCCTTAGCAATTAGTTATTAAAATTGTAGCTCTCCAGCCACACTGGTGTGCTTTACCCAACTGTTACATTTTGCATCTATAGCTTAACAAATATCTCAATTCTTCCTAGGGCTCCTTTGTGTGAGGTACCTGAATTCTTCCATCAGTTTTAATTATAGTAATTCTGCTTTCCTCAAAGATTATGTACATTGGAAATGCTCATAATGCCAGTGTACTTGCTGATTTTTAATGTACGGAATGTAGTTCCTGTGAAATGATGGAAGTAAAATAGTAGTGCTGAAATATGAAATACTTAATGTGAATACTTTATTAACATATTTAGAGCTTGAAATAAAATTGATTTCCACAATTGTATTGAAAAAGTTGAGTAATATTTTGAGGTGTACATTTTACACAGGTGTTGTGTTACTCCATTTTTAAAAAAAATCTTTCTCTGAAATTTTGCTATCTCCTACAAAAGCACTGTAAAGGTGCAAATGGATGTAAATTTAAATGGCAAAATCATGTTTTAAAGCATGTTTTATCATTTGCATGTGAAAGATATTGGATACCAAAAGTATCCTATAACTTGTTTCTTAGTGAGAAATGTTGCCAGATGCATTCAGTGAGGAAATAATCACACTTAGAGCATCTGGAAACAATGAAGATGAACTGTACAGTCCACAAAGTTTTAAAGTTATGTTATCATTTGATGATTTTGTAGCTTTATTTTTATGCAGTACTGGGATACAGAATACTCATGGGAAATTAGCCCCTGGAGAAATGAAAAGAAATTTAGTTATCATCCACACAAGATAAAAAACTTTTTAAAATTATTTGTCTCACTGTCATGATAACTCCTGTTTTGCTGCGACTAAATCTCCATGAAAGTAGCTCAGGAAAATTCTATAGGGTAAGTGAAAGAAAACTATGTCCAGCAAACATCACATATTAGCAGTTTTGCTACTGATGTTTATTTCTGTCTTCCTACATAGCAGCAGCAAATTTTCTGAAGTACAAAGTAAGGCTTAATGAACACTAAACTCATTAATAAATGCTGCTCAGTTAAAGAGTTTGTTCACTTCTCCCAGTTCCTGCCTCAAGTCTTCTGCATGCAGCTGTCCTGCAGATATACATTCAGCATTAAAAGGTTTTTGCTGTCCACATAATAGATGACTAAAGCATTCTTTTAGAACTGACTGAGGCAATGACAAAGGAACAATGAGAATCACTACTGAGGTAAAGTTAAGAAAATAAAAGCTTGATATCTTTTCTTCAGTGTGTCTGTAGTCCTATAAGTATATAACAATGGATAACAGTGCATTAAGTATACGTAAACTTCATTAATTTTTCATGTGTAAAAAGCTTCTCAATGAAAACCAACTTATAGAAATGATGCAGTTTCTTGAACAGCTGTGTGTCAAAACTGTATTGTGCTTGAAAGTAACCTACAAACAGTTCCACATCTATATGTTCACACTGACTGATCCCAAATATAAATCTCCTAAGAATAAAGAAAGCAAGAGGTCAGTCTGAGATAATTTCAGCAAGTTCCATGTCAATAATGGATTCTACCCATAAAGTTTCTGTTCACACATCTTTAAGTAACTGGAGACATTCTCATAGTCTGGAGCATATCAAAACCTTAAGCCATTCAAGATATCCTTACTCCATGCCCCACATTGTCCATTTAAAGAAAATCATAACAGCATTATATTGGGAAGACAATATGTAAAATCAAAAACAAGTGAAAGCTTCTTACACTGTAATAGTGATAGAAAAATTGATATGTAAAACCCTCTAAATTTCTTTTTGAATATCAAATGACAATATAGGTCAGTGTTGGAAATCGGCTAGAGTGAGAAAAGTATAAGATGCCAAAGGTTTTGGCTTAAACTCTAAACAGAAATAGTTTCCTATAATCTAAACCATCTAAAAAAACAAAAGCAAGCTAAACAATCTAAAAGCAAACTCTGGAAATTACCGAGAAAATGCAAGAGCCATGCAGTTGAAAAAGAAATCAAACTATTTCATGACATGCAGAGGAATCCCAAATCTTCACATGAGGTGAAAAACACTCAGTTACTGGTTCTTCTGGATCTGGTAGAATTACCCTTCCAATATTAAGAGAATATTTCTTCTATGCTGAGAAAAAAAAAAAATTGCAGCACGAAGGATGAACTATTCAAGTAAATCCTGCAGTACTGTGCAAAGTAAAAGTCCTGTGAAGTTTCAATCTTGGTACCATTAAGATAGACCTCAAATAAATGAAACACAGTTTGTCTACATAGTAAAAAAATCATTTTCCCTTCATTTAAGTGGTCAAGTTCTCATTTTATATTTTTTGTACTTGAATTACAGTATTAATTTTTTTATTTTAAACATCCTTTCTGTTGGGTGAAAAAGCATGTTCAAATCAAAAAGCTTCCCACAGGAAAAACTTCAGAAATTCAAGGAGTAATTTGAAGCTAATAGTCTAGGGTCAGAAATATGTGTAGGTCCGTAAGGTTACCTATAGATGTTAGTGTATCAACTACCTGGGCAATCTAGCTAAAAAAAAAGTTTCTTTGAACTTTGGTCTCTATTGCTGACTATTTCTAGCAGTAATCTTAAGTTTTTAGACCTTTGTCATGGTTTGACACGGAAAAAGAATTTTTTCTGGAAGGAAGAGGTCAATTTGAACGTTGACCAATTGAAGGTAGACATGCCTCTGGGAACACAGAGGGGTTAAAAGCAGAATTCCCAGGGGAACTCGCTCTCTTGGGTTCCGGTCAGTGGTCAGTGCAGACTCTCCCCTGCCCGGCCACGAGCTGGGTGGGGGAGGGGAGAAGCCATGTGGCCTTCGGAGGTAGGCCCAAGGGTGGAGGTGCTGGAACCAGGCTGGCCCCCTGCAGATGGAAGGGTGGAGAAAATCTGGGATGTCTCCGTTCCCCCCAGAGTCTCTCTCTCTCCCAAGAGAGAAAAAGAGACGGCGGTGGTTTTATCAGCAGTTCACCGCGGGGAAGGAGAAGAGCGGGGGGGCCGCAAGGTGCCCAGCCGGGCTGTGGGAGCTGGAGCCTGGGCAGCAAGCCATCTCTGGGAGTCGGGACTTTTAACCCTTCCTGAGAAATGAAAGCTTTGTGAAATTTTTCTCCTCCTTGGTTTGAAAAAGAGAGGAAGAGGGACCTGGGATGTTGGAAGGAGAAATTCTAGGTGGGAGGAGATGATGGAGTGGCTTTTGGCTGGACTTTTTCTTGTTAGCCACAGACTGAACTGATCTTCTCCTCCAAGAGAGACTGTATTTTAGGGGGATGCCGGTGAGCCAAAGAGACCTGCTTCAGCTGGGAAAAGACAGAAGTGGAGCGAACAGATAAAAGTTAAGGAGGTTTGTGGTGGTACCCTCTGTCTTCGCAGAGGAAGAAGAGAAGATCTCTGTTCTTGGATCCTAGGCCCCAGGGGAAAATGGGGGGGACTGTTGGTCCCAAAAATGAAAAACTGAACTGTTGTTTTTTCCCCTCTTGGCAGGGCATCCTTGAAAGGAAAAATCCTAAAAGCAGTCTGTCCATCCATGCATTAGTGGTGAGAGCACTGTGCATGGAAAGGAGAGGGTCACCATTGGCAAACTTTTTTCTCCGGGCGGTGCCATGTGGTGACATGGAAGCACAGGATGTGGCAGCTGTGTTTCTTGGGGGGTCTGTGACACAGAAGAGACTCCTCTCTCCCTGCAGATGGACTGGGTGTTGATTATGTGGAGGGTGGAAATCTGATTGGGGTCCAGATTGTGTCTCACTGTGGTTTGTTGGAGTTGGGTGGTTGTTGGGGAGGGTAGATAAATATGATTAAGAACCACAATGGTACAGCCAGGACGAATATAACGCCCCCTACTGGCTGGACAATTACCCTCACCTACAGCGGGGTCCAAAAGCCGAATGGATTCTTCCATGTCACCCCCCAGAATGTATGGTTCACCCCACATCTGTAACCCTCCCCTGAACCATCAGGTGCCTGTGACCCCATTGGCCCAGGTCCTGTTCCAGCCCACCCTGGAGCCCCCTTTGATAAAGGGTCTCCGGGGGGCTGGACGCCATCTTGGATCTTCCCTTCCCCTCCTGGAGAGTCCTCCGGGAGTCCCTGCTCTCCTCTCTGTCTCTCCCCTCCCCCATCACCCGAGGCCCAGCCACGTGCTGTGTCTGGCAGCTCGAGGCAGGGTCACAAATGTATCCTGAATAAACCTCTTCCCCCAAGAGCAACCACAGAGATCTCGCCTGAATCTGTCCGTGGAATACAAATATACGTCGTTACAGACTGGCGCCCATCTTCGAATACGAACCCACGGTGACCTGCAACTGCACCCGTCTGGATGCTTTCCAGCTTTTCTACCTGTAGGACACCTTTCCATGGACACTAACTATATAACCAGGTATTTCCTCGCCATCGTGATCGCGAGCACGGCATTCTGCTGCTAGGCAGTGACGAACCGGAGCTCTTTAAAAAGTCCCGAAGCCGTCGTACAGCTCAGCGACTCGTTACATAGTAGCGAGCTATTAGAGCCCTTATACGACTTCTGGCCATTATTCTCCGAGCACAAGAGATCGCCGCGATTCCGCGGCGACCCAAGGCTTTGTGACGAGACTTGCCGCGCCACGTGGCCACGTACACAAAGCACAGGCGAGCACTGCTTAGCACTGCCCGCGCTGAAGCTCTGGAAAAACCCCGCGGTGACCTCAGCACCGACTGCAGTAAACGTCGGAACCTGACAGAGGATCCCGCCCCTGCGACACCGAGGTGAGCCACACTGGTTTAAAAATGGGACAGTCCCACTCTGCAGCTGATAGAGATCTCTATAAGCAATTTAACCACTTATTACGTAGCCATAATAGTAATTTGCCTAAAAAAGAGCTACGAAAACTCCTAGAATGGATCTTACTTAAGTTCCCATATGCCGAGCGCTCTGCTGTGTTTTGTGGAGACTTTTGGGAGTCCGTGGGACATACACTGTTTAACGACATTTCACGGCGGGACCCCTATGCTTGCGAATTGCTCCCTGCTTATAGAGTGGTGGCAGGAATCTGCGCTTCTCAAAAGCCGCAGATAGCAGCCAAACCGCTCCCCGCCGTGGCTCAACAATCCCCGCCGGACTGCCCCCCCACCCCGCGCTGCGGCGAGCATGCCGGCGAGGCGGCTGGAGACGTGGCGGTTTCTGAGCGAGCGGCGCTCCCCGCCGCAGCCGCCCCCCCCCTCACCCGCAACCCAGAACCCGCCCTTGCGGCCACCTCCTCCCCCCCTAACCACTCCGCCGGCCCCGCCTCCCCCCCGCCCGGCCCCCCAGCATTGCCTGTCCCGGCTATGATGGCTACTATAGCCGAACTTTTACAAAATCAAACAACAGCCATTTTACAAGCACAAACCCAGTCAATGGCTATTTTACAAGCACAATTTCAAGCGTCAGCTGCGATTTTGCAAAAGCTGCAGACGCTGGCCTCCTCAGCCGGCCCCCCGACCCGCCCGGAAGTCCCCTGGTCCGGCGAACACGCCGGCCATGCGCCGGCCCTGGGCTGGGCGGCTCCCACTCCCGCGGCCACGCCCTCCCTCCCGCGCAGCCCTGACCCCGCCCCCGCGGGCGCCCCCCTCCCCCGCAGTCCGGACCCCGCCCCCGGGGCCGCCGCCCCCCTCTCGTGCGGCCATGACCCCGCCCCTGCCTCCACCTCCTCTCCCTCGAGCGCCCCGGACCCCGCCCCTGCAGCCGCGGCACCGCCCGTCCTTCCCAGGGACGCCCCGGCTCCCGGCGCAGCACCCCCGCTGCCCGCCCGCCTCCTGCACTCGCGGCCGGACCCCCCGGCAGACGCAAACCCGGCGCCCCCACCCCCCCATCCCCCCGCGGCGCCGCAGCCCCTGCCTCTGGCTACAGAACCCCGGAACCCCCCAACGCCGGCACCACTTCCGGGTTTCCCAAACCCATCATCATATCCCTCCACATCTCTCCCTTCGCCGGCTCTTCACACTGCCACAGCAACCAATGCCATAGCGACAGCATATCCTTCCACAAATCCCAGTTCCCCACAGGTGCTGCTGCCCACAACCTCCACCCCCCCTGTTCCTCTGCCTCAGCTGGCAGCAGCCCCTGCTTCCCACACTAGCAGCTCCTCACCACACCCTAACGACGACACTATGCCTCAGCAACGTGAACGCAACAATGTAACTGCAGCTTCTACAAACAAAGGACAAACAGAGAACTATGTTACCCCTGCAAACTCTAACCTTTCTATCCCAGTCTCACCAAATTCTCAACACAGTGCCAACAATCTTCAATTGACTAACTGCCCTGAAATCAAATATGATAACCACAAAGAAGACAACCTGCCTTCCCAAGCCATACCGGCAATACCCAACCAACAACCTGCTAATCTCAAAACATGGACATTCCTTCCCTCCCATGATTTAAAAGAGTTGCGAAAAGCAATTAATGACGGTGGCATCTCCTCTTCCTATTTCAAACAGCTGTTGAAAACTACCCTAGAGAGACACACACTCACGCCACATGACTGCAAACATCTTGCCACCACATTTCTCACGGACTCACAATATATATTGTGGGATCTTAAATGGAAGAGAATGCTTGCAGGAGTCCTGACTACATATAGACAAAGCACTGATGCACACCTTCGCACCCTTACCTTGTCTAAATTAACAGGTGACCCACCAGATGATAAGATCGAACATCAGGCGAATCTACCCAAAATGGTATTGGATGATGTCAAAAGGATGGCTCGCAGAGCCTTTTTACAGATTCAGCCAGCGGGAACTTCCGAAGAAGCATACAATCTAGTTACCCAAGGCTCATCTGAACCATTCACCACATTTGTAGACCGGGTAATTCAAGCTACTGAAAGGCAATGTGGTGATGATTTGGCCCGGCCGATCTCGAAAATAATGCCAACGCCCAATGCAAACGAATCATCAAGGCCCTAGGAAGAGAAAAACCTACAGTGCCTGAGATGATTGAAGCGTGCAACTATGTTGGGAGCCCACATGACGTGGCAGTCGTCCAAGCACATGAACCCGAAGAAACCCGGGGAGATAAACTGGAAAGGGCTCTTGCAGCACAAGCACAACAGGCAGAAGCAAGAGACCAGAGACTTACGGAACTTCTAACTGCCCTGCATCTCAGCTCCCAACAACAATACAACACCATGGCTGTCATGCAAGCTGCTCTGCCTTTAGGACCCTGCTACCTCTGCAAAAAACCTGGCCACATTGTAAAGGATTGCACAGAAGTCAACAAAAGCCCACAAACGCCTGATTCGTGCACCACCTGCAAAAAAGGAAAACATATGCCCTGGCAGTGCCGATCCAAACAAGATGCGAGTAGAAGACCTAATCCAAAAAACTCCAAGGCGAGCGCGCCGCGTCACCGCGTGATGAAACAAATGGTGGCCCCCCAAAACCCCGAGGTAAAATCTGCGAATATCCCGGTCCCAATGCCCTTCGCTGCATCACCAGCACAATCCCAGCTAATGACTCAAACTTACTATCCCCAGGCACCTGGTGCACTCTGGCGACCTCCAAGCCAACAACCTTCTTAAAGGATGATGGCTACGACTATATTTCGACAGGAACCACTGGGCCTTCACAACTCCGGCAAGACTTTCTAATAGTTGGCAAAGAAAGGAACTGCATCCTGGGGCTACTTGTTCTACCTTGTGTAGTCTCTGCTAACTGCAATGAAGAACTATTAGTGTTAGCCAAGGCTTACTACCCCCCATTGCATATTCCACCTAAAACCCCTATAGCCACTGCCATTGCACTGCCTATGGGAGCCATAGACCAGATACCACCACGTTGTTTCCCAGTCGCTTCTGAAAACCCCGAGGTCCTATGGGTTCAACACATAAGTGACCAAAGACCAATGCTAACTTGTGAACTATCAAATGGCGGGGTTCGAGTCACCATCAAGGGGATGATCGACACGGGGGCAGACGTTTCTGTAATTTCTTCTTGTTATTGGCCTACTGATTGGAGGTTGGTACCTCCCCCAAGCACTCTCACAGGCATCGGAGGTGTCACTCCGTGCTTGCAAAGCGAATCTGTGATCAGCATTGAAGGGCCTGACAGAATGAAAGCATTGATTCGCCCTTATGTGGTTCAGAAACCCATCACAGTATGGGGAAGGGACTTGCTTTCTGCATGGGGAGCTAAAATTGAACTGGGTTTTTTGTAGGGGCCACTAAAGCACTCAGCACTCCGAAACTGACCTGGAAGACTGACACCCCTGTCTGGGTCGATCAGTGGCCCCTGCCAGATAACAAGCTGAGTGCCCTCAAAGAACTGGTAGCAGAACAACTGCAGAAGGGCCACATTAAGCCCACTAACAGCCCCTGGAACTCACCTGTATTTGTGATCCATAAGAAAACCTCTAACACCTGGCGACTGCTACACGATCTCAGAAAAATCAATGCAGTGATCGAAAACATGGGCCCACTCCAGCCTGGCCTGCCCAACCTGTCCATGATACCCAGAGACTGGCCTCTTATCATCATAGATCTGAAAGACTGTTTCTTCAACATCCCTCTGCATCCAGATGACGCTCCTCGTTTTGCCTTCTCCATCCCAAGTACGAACTTACAAGAACCGCTTCAGAGGTATCACTGGCTTTCCCTCCCCCAAGGAATGAAAAACTCGCCTACTATCTGCCAATATTTCGTCGCCCGCGCGCTGACTCCAGTCCGCCAAAAGTTTCCACAATCCGTTATCCTTCACTACATGGATGATCTGCTTATTGCAGCACCAACACAAGAGCAGATGAGAGGGACTTGTAGTTATGCTGTTGCTGAAGTAAAAAAGGCTGGACTTGTGATCTCTGAATCAAAAATACAAGAAACTGCCCCCTGGAAGTATCTAGGCTGGAAACTAACAGATCAGTCTATTTCCCCCCAAAAGATACAAATCCGAACCGATGTCCGCACTCTACAGGACTTACAACAGATCTTAGGGGAAATTAATTGGGTTAGGCCTGTCTTAGGAATAACTGCTGATGAACTTGCTCCACTTTTTGATCTGTTAAAGGGAGACAATGAACTCAGATCCCCCAGGTCTCTCACTCCAGAGGCTTGTAAAGCCCTAGAACACATCACTGACGCTCTGCAGAACAGGCAGGCACATCGCTATGTTCCTGGTCAACCCTTTTTCCTTGCAATCCTGGGAGAAAAGTTGAGGCTGTGCGGCCTCATCTTCCAATGGGACTCTTCTCTCAAGGATCCACTGTTAATAATTGAATGGGTTTTTATTTCCTATAGGTCACCAAAGACAATCCTCACACCTTTGGAGATGATGTCACAGATCATCATCAAAGGCAGAGCAAGGCTCCTTTCAATAGCAGGCCGCGAGTTTGAAACTATTTACCTGCCCATGAAGAAAACATATTTTGACTGGGCTATGCAAAAATCGGAGGACCTGCTGTATGCCTTGCTGAACTTCCCAGGCACCTGCTCAATTCACTACCCAGCACACAAAATGATCAAAGCCAAGTTATGTTATAAGGAGAAGCCCCTGATCAGTGAAGAACCTTTAAATGCAATTACTATCTTCACTGACGGGTCAGGCCGAACACACAACTCAGTTGTTACATGGCAAAATACAAAAACTAAAACCTGGGAACAAGATGTCCAAAAAGTTGAAGGTTCCCCTCAGATTGTTGAATTAGCTGCAGTTGTAAGAGCATTTCAGCTCTTTCCGGAACCTTTCAACCTGATCACAGATTCAGCTTATGTAGCTAATGTCATTAAGAGAATTGAGGGATCCGTTCTAAAGGATGTAAGCAACAATAATTTGTGTCTTTGGCTTACCTGTTTATATAACATTTTATCACACAGAGCTAATCCTTACTTTATCTCTCATATCAGGGCTCACTCTGGTCTTCCAGGATTCATGGCAGAGGGAAATGCACGCGCTGATGCACTGGCATCAGCCGCGTCTGATGAGGAAGGTTCAGCAAGCGTTGAGAAATCCACCTCGGTGCTTGCTGCAACCACCTTGCCCAACACTATTGAACAGGCCAAATTGAGCCATGCATTCTTTCACCAAAACGCACAGGCCATCAAACGAGATTTTCACATTTCCCTAGAGCAAGCACAAAATATTGTACGAGCTTGCCCAAGCTGTCAGCATGTGCAACCCCTCCCCCCTTCAGCAGCCACCAACCCGCGAGGGTTGGAGAGCCTACAGAAATGGCAAACAGATATCACTAAATATCCATCTTTTGGGAAGTTTAAAAACATCCATGTCTCTATTGATACATTTTCAAATGCAATTTTTGCCTCTGTACATACAGGGGAAACAGCCAAGCATGTCTGCCAACATTTCTCACAAGCCTTCTCCTATTTAGGTGTTCCCCAAGAAATTAAAACTGATAATGGCCCCTCATATACCTCACAAGAACTAGCCACATTCCTGAATGATTGGGGTGTTCACCATACATTTGGCATCCCTCACTCCCCCACGAGTCAGGGAATGGTAGAAAGAACACACCAAACCCTAAAACGCATTTTAAATCAACAGAAAGGAGGAGTAGATCAAGCTACACCTCAAAAGAGATTGAGTAAAGCTCTGTATGTTTACAATTTCCTAAATAGCTCTACAGAAGAGCCCGACCCCCCCATCTACAGACACTTTCTGAACAACAAAAAAGCAAAAATTAAGGAACACCCCCCAGTTTTAATAAAAAACTTAGACACAGGGCAAATAGAAGGTCCATACAACCTCATAACGTGGGGAAAAGGTTTTGCTTGTGTTTCTACAGGTCAAGGACTTAAGTGGGTCCCAGGAAAGAATGTAAAGCCTTACCACGCACCGAAATCTGCTGACACCCCCACACCAGACAGTTCCTCTACAAGCACAAGCCAAGAAGCCAGCACCCAGACCTGAACCACGCTGCGTCATCGAGAGAAAAATGGACTTTCTATTGTTTAATGCATGCATATTGTTTTTGTTCTTCTGTTTCAGTTTTTATATTGAAGTTTTACTTATAATTCAACCAAGGACAAATGCCGAGTAGCTTTAGCCAAGCCTGCAAGCTCTAAGACCACCTATATATCTAACACAAACCCTAACAAACCTTTTTCAACCCGTTTAATTATAAGACCTTTTTCAAAAAATTCTGACAATGCCTCCCCTACTATAATCAGTGATTTAATAACAATAAAGCCATCTCAGCTACACAGTTTACTTAATAGTTTAAGCCTTGCACCTTGGCTAAAGGAACTCTGTAAAATAAGCTGGACTGTTTCAGTAGCAATAAGTATAGTTCTAGTAACAATACCCTGTACACCTCCAAGTGTGCAGAAAATAGTTGTTAAATCAATATTTAATATTTCAAATGGTTCAGTGAAAAAGGGGGAGATGTTGGGGAGGGTAGATAAATATGATTAAGAACCACAATGGTACAGCCAGGACGAATATAACGCCCCCTACTGGCTGGACAATTACCCTCACCTACAGCGGGGTCCAAAAGCCGAATGGATTCTTCCATGTCACCCCCCAGAATGTATGGTTCACCCCACATTTGTAACCCTCCCCTGAACCATCAGGTGCCTGTGACCCCATTGGCCCAGGTCCTGTTCCAGCCCACCCTGGAGCCCCCTTTGATAAAGGGTCTCCGGGGGGCTGGACGCCATCTTGGATCTTCCCTTCCCCTCCTGGAGAGTCCTCCGGGAGTCCCTGCTCCCTCTCTGTCTCTCCCCTCCCCCATCACCCGAGGCCCAGCCACGTGCTGTGTCTGGCAGCTCGAGGCAGGGTCACAAATGTATCCTGAATAAACCTCTTCCCCCAAGAGCAACCACAGAGATCTCGCCTGAATCTGTCCGTGGAATACAAATATACGTCGTTACAGGTGGTGGGAGGAGGAATGCTTTGGAAGGTTTTCATTTTGAATTGTGTGTGTTTCTTTCTTCTTTTTTTTTTTTTTTCCCTCTTTTATAGTAGCATAGTGGTAGTAGTTTAATAAAGTTTTTTTCTTGTTATTAAGCTTGGGCCTGCTTTGCTCTGTTCTCGATCGCATTTCACAGCATTCAGTTGAGAAATCGCATTTTCATGGGGGGCACTGGCATTGTGCCACTGTCAAACCATGACAACCTTCTGTGTATATCAAACAAAAACTTTATTTTTAATTTCTCTAAATGTCATAAGGTTGTTGTCTCAAACATTAATAATTGCATATTAGAATATTAACATGTGGTTTAACTAACAGAAAATAGCACTGCAATTTTCACATTGTAAATACATATCTTCATTTGTGTGAAGATTAATTATTTTAATTACAGCATAAATCAATAAAATCTACTTATTAATATGACTATAAGATATTACTGCACATTAAAATTTGTAAATAAAAAATTTGCTACTTCTCAAGTATCTATTTGAGAAGATATTTTATAATTATTTTTATGATTTTATTTAATAATACTTCACTCTATCTCTATGTTTTTATTATTTTATTAGTTTTGATATATTTGTTGAGTAGTTAACCATTATGTGCCTATTCTAGCTATGTATTCTCCACTACTTTTTCTATTTGATCTCTTATTCTTATATTATATGGATAAAATTCATAATCAGTGTTCCAACATTTGGAACTGAATTCCAGGAGAACAAGCAGAGAACTTCAACTCAAAAATAGCTAATGGAGAAGGGATGATGGATGAAAAGACAAATGAAAATAACATCTCAGTTATCTCAATGAAGATAAACAATTTTCAGGTTCAATCCTTGTATCTCAATCAGTCTAATGAAGAACGTCCATCACTGCCAGCCAGACATGCCAATGACATATTAAATAGCATTACAGTAAACATCTGAAATACTAAATATTTTTTAAAATTAATTACTATTGACTAAAAACTGTTCAAATACTGAAAATCTAATATTATTCCCACTGAATGGATTCTCTGTTTTAATGGATATTGTTTATTTAGCAATATCCTTCTGTGAGAATATTCATAAATAAAAATAAATAAATGTTTCAAAGTACTTTCCTGGATCACTGAGCAAAATTCCAAAGAGATTACCATTTGTGTGGAATACTAAAAATGTGTCAAACATACTAATTTATTATAAAATACATGAGTAAGATATAGTAAGAAAAAAATAACATGTAACACCTAATTTTCCATTTTTGGAAAATGGAAACCCTAACCCTCTCCTGCATTATCTAGTTAATCAGTTTATTAATCCTTGAAATGGGATTAATGTGATACAAAATTACATTTGAACTAGTCACAGATTCATAAAAAACAGTCTACATGAGAGATTATGTAGAACCTTGTCCAATTCCCCTTTGAAAGGCAACAGAGATGGTTTTTCATCACATCCTCTGCAATTTGCTTATGGTGGAAACAAGTAGGTTCTTCTAGTGCATTTCAGGACAGGGCAGTGCTTACCTTGGGGATTCACAAAAATCTTTCTGAATCTTATTTTTCTCTTTCACTAAGAATAGGGAGAGAAAAGTACCCAGACTCACACCACAAAATGCCAAGTCTGCTCAGCCCTGTGATTATCAGGTGGGCCAAGAAGATGCTCAAAGGGCTGGAGCACCTCTCCTATGATGACAGGCTGTGGGACTTGGGGTTTTTCAGCCTGAAGAAGAGAAAACTCAAGGGAGACCTTCCAGACCCTAAACGGGGCTACAAGAGAGTTGAAGAGGGACTTTACAAGAGAATATGGTGATAGGACAAGGGAGAACAGTTTTAAACTCAAGAAGAGGAGGATTAGATATTAGGAAGAAATTCTTTACTGTGAAGGTGGTGAGGCACTGGAGCAGGTTGCCAGAGAAACTGAGGATGTCCCATCCCTGAAGTGTTCAAGGCCAGGCTGGTGTAATGGAAGGTGTCCCTGCCCATGGCAGGGGTGTTGGAAGTAGATGATCTTCAAGATCCCTTCCAAACAAGCCATTTTCTGACTCTATGAATCTAAAAATTCTGTTGAATCAGAAAACTGCAACCTCATGTTTCATTTCCTTTCACAGTTTATTGTGAATATCTTAAAAATTGAAGTCCCAGCAAAAGAATACCAATTGGCACACCTCTGTGAATTTCAACCAAAATATTCCTTTATCTTTGCTTCCCTCTTTCTCTCCACTCAGGAGATCACACTGCTGCTTTCGTGTTATGCACATTGACAACCTGATTAGCCACCAAGGAAAGAAAATTAAATTGACTCTCTGATACACAATACAGAAACTGTATTAATCTCTGAATTAACATTTTCTGCATTCTCCACACCAGTAGACTATTTCTAAAATTAAACTTAGGTTTCAAGGAAAATAAATTATTTTCAATTTTCCACACTATTTTATTACCTACTACAAAAGCAGAATTTTTCTTGGCACTGATTCTGAATAACTTATTCTATCCATACCCTTAGCCAGAACTAATGTGTGATAGTAGCAGTTTGAATAATTGTGGAGAAAAACAAGTATCTAGTATCAGAAGCAAAAACCGGGAGAGCCAGTTTGTTAAATTGTTGCTGACAGAGCAGCTAATTGTTTGGCTTGCCCAGAAGTTAATCTTTTAACACTGCTGTAAGTTCAAGGATCAAGAAACAAAACTACCTATTTGGTACAAGAAGGACCAGCTAACTACAAAAACATCTCAGGAAGGAAGATGGTAGGTGGAAGACAGAACAAACTGGCCTCCTTTCCTAAAGTTCTCAGATTTTTTAGCCTTCTCTCCCATGTATTAAACCCAATGGGTTTTAGGTCTTTAACACCTGTGAGCCATACTGATGTACAATTACATGTAAGCTTCAGTTTTGTAAAATAAATGTTTTGTGAGTGTGTGCTGACTGAGTCCACCTCCTCACATCCTGCCAGGGTCGACCAGCAGACATTCTAAAACGGCAGGAAGCAAAAGCAGAGAAAAAGTCTAAACAGCAAGTTATGCCATTGTGAAACAAACAGAATAAAAAAAACTGAAAGAAAATTTCTGAAAACATTTGTTAGAGTTACAATTTAAAAATAAAATAATCAAACCGCAACAAGACAAACAGAAAAAAAAAACATCAGTTCAACACCAAAAAAAGTAAGAACCGTATTTGCATCTGCCCCTTAATGACTTATCACTACGGCTGGACTAGCAGAGCAGTCCAGAATCTACCTTTGCAAGCAGCATCACTTTCAGCAGTCTGTGGTGGGTTGACTCCCATTCCCCCTTATTGGTAGGATGAGAGAGAATAGGGACCACAAAGGAAGAAAACCCTCATGATAATGACAGTCTTCTGATAAAGACAATTTAGTAATTTAAATAAAGACAAAGGTAAAAACCAAAACAAATCATGCAAAGGAAATCAGTCACAACCTCCTGATGCCCATGCAGTCTCTGAGCAATGGCTGCTTCCTGCGGAAAACACCACAATTTTTACTGCTGAGCATGATGTTATATGATATGGGTTATCTCTTTGGTCAGTTCAGATAGGCTTTCCTGGTTGTATCCCCTTAAAACTTCTGGACCACTCTCAGCCTACTCATTGAGGGGAGAAACTGAGGAAAAGAAAGCTTTGATGGCCTACAGGCACTGCTCAGCAACAACAGGCACGCTGGCATGGTACTAATGTTGTTTCAGTCATGAACAAAACTACACCACCATACTGGCTGCTACAAAGAAAACTAATGCAGCCTCAGCCTAGACCTAGTACACAGTCCCTTGGATCACACCATACAAATTATAACCTTGAGTTAGATGTTTGCAAAAGAGGCCTCCTGCACCCAGAATGCAAGCAGCAAGAAATGCCTTCAAACTGTACTGCAGGATGATGTTTCAGGAATCCCACCTTGAAGCAGATGACTGAATATATGAGAGACCATGGTGCCAGATGCATATAGAGCAAGCCAAAAGAATTACTCAATAACCTTTTACAGGCTTCCATTGCATAATGTTAACATGTATTATGTTAACCAAGTTGTGTAAACTTGAACCCAGAGTGGATTAAGAATACCCAAGCCTCATTGATGAGTGTGTTTTGAACAGAAGTGCTGGAGCACCTCTCATTTAACCTGAGTGACATTTAGGGCATCTTTTACAGAGAGAGATGTAGATATGATTTTCTAAAAGTTAGATGAGTTCTTAATCCTTAACCTCCTGCTTTCTGGACAACTACCCATAATCACTATATTACTATATTACTAGCTTAATATATTGTACACAAGCTTAATATATTGTACACAAGCTTAATATGTTATATACCTTCTTCAGCGGTGTTTCTGGTGCCCAAACCTTCTTTTTTAAAGCATTTCCTTCAAACTGCAAACTCATAATATTCAAATAAAGAGGACTTTATTTCAACCATTATTTCATAAAAAAGGAAAGACATACTTTTGATAAAATAAGAAATAATAAATCTTCCATTCTCTCAGGAGCTTTGTCAACAGCCCACCTCATCTCATAGAACCATTTCTTTTCTCTGCTGTCTGACACACTCTTCTAATCTCATTCTGATCATAGTAACAGGCTGTGGTAGTAGCAATTATGCTTAATGCTTCTACTGAGTTCCCATATACAGGGAAAGGAGCAGCACTATGCATTTCTCTCTCATTCCTCATCTCTGCTTTGTTACACTGACAGTTCTGGAGCAAGTCTTGGTTTTTAAAGACAATTCATAAGGGAAGTAACTTACCATTTTGTGAGGAGCAACTTTCTGGAAGTTAAAATTTTTCAATGCAATAACAACACAAGCAGCAGGAGGGCAGTTCACCAATACACAATAGATCTAACTACTGTCTATAAGAGAGTCAGCTTGATGGTATAAATCAACACCAAGAAAAGGACTGCAAGATCATGCAGCTGCACTTTAACTTGACCTAGAGAGACCACCTTCAAGTAATAAAAGCAAGTTTAGTTCCTTTGCCCATGTAATTTCTGCCTCGCTGGTAAGACTACCAAAGCCCATGTCATATCTGGTTGCTACAGATGTTATTCTGAGATACTGCCAATAAACAGGCAACAGGGGTAACAATTTTTATCTTTATGGCCTTGCACTGCAGACCGGAAAAGCGCTGCACATCAACTGAATGTGAACTGGCTGTGTCCTTATACAGTCAGTCTGGTAAATGGAGCAAATCAGTAAAACCTGACCACAATTCAATAAATTATTTTGTTTTAGGTTAGACCAAACATTATGGTCGATATGATTTCAAAAGGGAATTAAATAACTGGAAAAGTTTTAATAATCAAATATATGGCAACCCTAACGATAGCATTGTCTTTATAATAAAAAAGAGTAAATTCATTTGAAACAAGACCAGAGACAGAACAGTTTGGACATAAGATATTCTGTACCCCAATAAAAAATCAAAGCAGAATGACTTACCACTTCTTCATGGGTAGCACTTTCTACATTTATACCATTAACCTAAAAACAGGGAGAAAATGATTTGAAATGCAAAGTTAGTTACTGAAATAAAAGCAAGTATGAAGTGAATGTCTGTGGAAAAAAACAAATGTTTACTGACCTGTATTATTGCATCTCCTATAAATAACATTCCTGTCTGTTCAGCTGTGGGATTACAGAAGGAGTAGATTTTAATCGATAGTAGTACTGAAAAAAAACCACTATATTCTCTTCCAGCAATTGCTTTAACACACTGTTTTCAATCCTCATTTGAAACTGATTTGGTTGTGAAAATACCAATCAGTATTCATCCAAAAAAGGTAACAGATCCCTACCAATTTTAAATAAATTAAGAGAGCTACTTTCCAAGCATAAAGAACTTGTTTAGTACGGAATACAAATGTCAATTCTCACTAATGAAGGATTTCAATAAATTATGGGGAAAATGTGATTCACACTTTTCATTATTCTTCCACTAAAGGGAAACAGGGACTGCCATAATTAAAGAGGTTGTGACTGAAATTTAATACAATTCTTTAGCGTTAAGTTTGAGTTAGTTTTGTCCCTAAGAATAACATTATTTTGATCTACAATTTTCATGTTTCCTGCCTACAAAGTTAATGGGAATAATGTAATGAAACTTCAATCAACTCACCATAGATACAAATAATGAAATTTTTGAGGTCTATTCACTAACTTTCAAATTTTTGACTTTTTTGGTTGGAATTTGAGGATGTTTATCTAATTAAATACTTAAATTAATTAAAATTAAGGCTCTTATCCTGAAAAGACTAAAGGTATTAGAGAAGGACTCTTAGTCTTATACATGGCCTTTAAGGTCACAGCTTGAGGCTTAGAAGAATGCCATCAATGTTAATGAAGACAGTATTATGAGAAAAAAAAGTAGAAGTAAAAAAGAAAGAAAAGACTGAATAGAATATTCTTGAAATTGCAGAAATGAAATTTAGCTGTTGCTGTTGCAAATGTGCCTTTGTTACAAAATAGCACTTTTTAAAAAATAAATTGTTTACCACTCTTTTGGCAGATAAAAATTATAGTTCATTAGTAAATACTTAGGAAATATTACACCATTTATTTTAAAAATCATGTTACAAGTTGCGTTGGAGGTCTTTACCCCACTTCTTATCCTACTTTGTATTGAAAATCATGCATAAGATTTTTAATAGTTGGCATAGAAAAGATATCTACGTACAGAAATTTAATGGAATTAAAGCAGTTCAAAACTGTCACAAAGCAATCTGAAGTAATATATTGGTAGAGGTGCTGAACGTTAGTGTGGGCATCTCAATACTAAACTTCTATTTGAGATATTAGTAATACATATAGCAATAGTGCAAAATATGAATAATTTTTAATTCAGTGGTTATGTTAGGGCCATTGGGCTGTTTTTAAAAAGTGAAAGCATCTTTGAGTTGTAGATAGAAGGAAGAGGGTGAGCTGGAAATTCCAGTTGCAGCAAAGAAGAAAAGGATGAATTCAAAGGATGCACCCTTGTCCACTATGTCTGACAGACTCAGAAGTGAGTGGAGAAATTGTAAGCATTGTTTGTATCAGCAAGTGGCCATGGTTTAACCTCAGCTGGCAACTATTTACCATGCAGCCAATTTGCTCAACCATCCTTTCCAAACCCATTCTTCTACCCCATGCCAGTCCCCAGGGATGGGGAGAAGACTTGAAAAAAACAAAAACACTAAACCAAAAAAACCTTTTGGGTTGAGACAAGAACAGTTTAATTATTGAAGTATAAAATATAATAATAGTAATGGAAAGGAGACAGTGTGCAATAAAACCCCAGAGAAACAAGTGATGCACAATACAATTCTTCATCCTCAGCTGACTGATGCCCAACCCATCCCTAAGCAGAAACTGGTAGCTCCCATCCAATTTCCCACAGTTTATATTCCAAGGATTATGTTCTATGGGATGGAATGTTTCTTTGCTATGGAATATAGTTTTGGCCAGTTTAGATCACCTCTCCTGGCCATACTTGCTCCCAGCTTCTTGTGCACCTGTTTGCAGTCAGAGCATGGGACAGTGAATAGTCTTTGATTTAGGGAAAGCACTGTTTAGCTAGAACTAAAATATCAGTGTGTTATCAACATCATTCCCATACTCAATGAAAAAAACAGCACTATACCAGCTACTATGAAGAAAATTAATCCTATCCCAGCTGAAAACCAGGATGAAAAAAGGCATGTGTGAAGAAGCAGAACAGAAAGAGATCATGAATCAAAGCAGTTGATGATGAGGCTCCTTATATCCATACAGTAAGTTTCAGGGATTTTAAACAAGATCAGGCTGGTCCTCCAGTCTAAATGCTCTCATGTGAAGAGAAGCTGCCCAAGGAAAATTAGTATAAAAATCTTTTTGTTTTGTGGACCCCTGAACAGTCTATCCTAGGCCACACCATTGCCCCACTGTGATGCACTCCTGCTGCAACAGCTGCAAGGGGCCCCAATAGACAGAAGCAGACCTTGCTTACAGGTACTGCAAGAGTTCCTGAAACTGAAATCAGTGCAGAACCTGGACAGCAACCAAACAAGGTGGAACACAGGGGGAGTGTGTCCTCAGCCTCCTTCAGGAGGAAATCCCTAGCAAGCCAATCCTCAGATATCACTCTGTCTGTGGGGGGGGGTCACAGTAGATTAATGTTCCAACCCCTTGCAGCAAGGCAGAAGTGTTTGCTTGCTCTTCAACAAGTACCACTCAGCTGATCTGCAGGCCACAGATGTGATGAGGACAGCACATGTGGGCAGCAGCAGTGCTTCTTTCCTGAGACCCTGTGCTGTTGGCTCTGCTAGGTGGTCAAAGCAGCTGTTGCTTTTGGGAAGATCAGCTGGAAACAGCAATAGAGGAAAAAGCACAGTAAATAACGAGATGTGGAAATATAAGAAATTAAGTTGGAAAAAAATTTCTGTAAGTGTCAACAGAAAAATGTAGGGCAAGAAAGCAAATCACACTGAACCAGGAAATGTGAAAGCTGAGATCCTGACAGAAGAGTGCGTGATGAAGATTTGTGGGCAGGTAGGCACATATTACCATTTTCCTGGATGTTCATATATCTGTGATTCCCTGCATAATGACACAACAGGACAGTTGTGCAACGTTGTCTAAGTCATCTGAGAAAACTGTTGCATCGTAAAAAAATTATAAGAAAACACATAGACTAGTATTCATGCAAAAAAGCAGACTAAATTTTAGACACAGCTAAAATTCTTGAAATAACAATATTTAAGAGCTCAAGGCTTCAAAAGGAAAAACAGTCATATGAAAAGGTGCAAAGTCTCAAGGAAAAAAATGGGTAAATGGAGGATTGTAACTTGGCAGTATAGAAGACAATTCCCTTGTCTTCTATGGAGCAGTGGAGGCTGAACTTTTCCCCGGACTGATGACAGCCAGCTCAGCAAAGACTCATTGCTCATTCCACAGGGGTGATGAATACTGCAATATCCCCAGCCACCACATGTGTGTTACCCAATAAATTTTATACTTTAAGAGAACAAAGCAATTATATCCTGCTTGCAGAATCTTGAAAAACAATCAAGGCTGCCTACATAAGTAAATGAGAGAAGGAGCACTATGTGGTCAATACCAAACACTCAGACAATCAGAGAATTTTCTCTCAAAGTGCATTATGCTGCATACTAAACTAATAAACTGGATACCTGCTGCTTGCTAACATGCCTGTGATGAAAGACTTTGGGTTTAGCCAATGGTCTATAATTTAAAATCAATGGTGGTTACTCAAAAATACATTTATCATAAATGAAATTGTAGAGGGTGTGTCATTACAATGCAGAATTTACAATATAGTTTAGAAATATATTAGAAATAAAGTAACTGGAAAAAATATTTGGAGACAAAAAGTCAGTCCTGTTTCTCTAAGGCATATTTTAAACCTGAAGACACCTATTGATGTTTCCATGAAATCACATTCTCCCTACATGAAAAAAATATTAAGTAAAATCTTCCACACTCTGTGAAACTTTCTCCCACTGGCATCATCCTCATTTACAAAGGTGTTTATGAAAGGCTACTCTACAATTATCAGTCACTATGTGTAAAATGAAGCAATACTACAACCAAAATACTTCAAAAAGAGCTTTGGGCTACAATGGAATATATAACCTTATTCACTGAAACAATAAATTCAATTTTTCCAGAACCCAGTTTGCCTCTTGAAGTTTTACCTGAAAAGTAGTGCAACATCACCTTTACTCTTCATCTTAATTATCTTTAAAGATGTTTAATGCTGATTAAATGCTGCACATTGATTAAATTCAAAAGTAATACTCAACGAAGGAAAGCAGGATGGAAACCTAAAAGGGCTTATGCTGAAGTAATGGTATGAAAATAATCAATAAAAAAACTAAAATCTTATTTTTTCAGTATATTAGATTTGAAAACCTTTCCCAAATGTAAATTATCCATCATTCTAATATCTAAAAAAAAAACCCCAAATCTCTAACAGTGTCATGAACTATGAAAAATTCTTTTGTACTCAGCGAGAAGGGGAAAAAACCAGTAATTCTAGCTTTGCTTCTCCTACTTTTCCTATCCACTGGGGCTGAAGAAGGGCTGTATCAAATTTTCCAAAATTTCTGAAGTAGTGAAATGGTAAATTTACTGAACAGAGTTTCTGGAAATACTTACAACTAGTTCATTGATCCACATTTCTATGCAGATTTGAGTCTGCTGATAATCTGATGTCTTTATATTTTTCAAGATTGGTATTATTGACAGACATTAGACCTTAAATACACTCTTACTAGGTTGAATAGAAAAAATTTCCTGAATCATGGATCAAAATACCTTGCTTTTACTAGTTGAGTGATCTTCGACAGTTAAGATTTTCCTTCTATTAAGAGGTACTGCCTCTCATGGCCTGTCTAGTCCAAAGAAGGCAACAGTTAAAAAGAAATCAGAAATGTTAAGAATGTTCTTCCATGCCTTCTGAAAATAAGTTTAGAGATGGACGCATAGGTCCATGAAAAAGAACAATTAGTATGCTAACTTCATATATCAGTAGCTTTCTAATAGTAAGGAAAAATAACACTGTCAAAGATAACAAAAGATTGATATAAAATAAGATTAGTGCTAAAACAAAAATCTGAAGAAATTTTAAGGTGATATTAATGTTCAAAAATTAAATACCACCCAGTTCAGCTGTCTTATATTCTAATGAGGCCTTATGTTCTAATGAGGCTATATGTTCAAAAATGGCCATGAATTCGGTCTTCACCTTCATTAGCACAAGGTATAACAAATTTTTGATCTATTCTGGCTTCCTTATAAACCTAAATGTCTCTGTTTGCCCTTAACTCATCCTTAATATTGAGCTGTCTGGCTCAGTGGAATGAATCTCCAAGGCTGGTGAAACTGAGTACAGCTGCAGGGATGAAGGACATCAGCTGTGGACAGAACCATGCTGTGCAGCTCAGTGCAAAATCACATCATGCCCACCAGCTTGTTCAGACTAGGCTGGGTTACTGTGCTTGTACCCTGTTGGTGATGCATCAACACCAAAACCCAGAAATACACCCATGGAGGAGGTATCACATACAATTTAACACCAAACCATCTTTGGCGTGTGAAACTCTTAAAAGCCCTCATCAAAGTGATGCCATGTCCTCCAGACAGTCCTGAATGCAGGAGCCAGGATGTGATATTTGGACACAGTCTGTGTTTGCAGAGCACATGGTTTTAAGCCAAGAATGTTTCAGTTGCTGAATGTCTGGAGTTCATTCCAGTCCTGCCAGGGTATACAACATCAATTAAAAATGGACTCAGCATAAAACAGAAGATTTTTCAACACAGCAGAATGTGAGTTGTGAGTCAACTTTTTCTACAGAAGGTGGGAAAATGCATTCAAAGTAAGATTTTAATGATTTTTGGCTCTTAAGGGAGATTTTTTGAAACTAGCACAGTGCAAACGAACCATATTCCATTGTGCTTTATTTAATTTTATTTACCTATTTCCATCATGCTTCATGAGCTGAACCCACTGCTCTGTTTCAACATTTCTGCTTATCTGACTTCACATACTGCATGAGCTATGAGCAGAACTCCCAGCAGTAGTCAAATTATTGCAAAAGATCTCACAAAATGAAAAATTGCATCAGATGAAAATGTGATTGATAACTGATAATTCTGTAACAAAACAGTACTTTATTGCTTTATGTTTAAACATCCAGATTTTCCAATATTATATGTGGTAAATCATTTGTACATAGGATGAACTTAGATTTCAAAATCCATTCATTTTTGCAACCTCCACCATCTAGATTCTACAAACTCATAAAGAATCTTCAGCAATTAAAAATGGGAATACACACAGAAAGATGTAAACACATGAAATCTTGTACGCTTTACCCACATATAGCATCTGAAGATTCTCTGAAGTATTTTTAATTGATCCAATGGATTCACTGTACAGCAAGAAAACCTGACTGATATGATTCCTTTCCAAGTTCTGGACATTATGTTGCATAGCTCTAAGAATGGGACTCTACATTTATTTGACTGTATGTCCACAGCATTATTTGCCTTAAATAAATTGTTAATATGATTATAGCACATATATAAAAATATAACACACCTAGAAATTAATAGCAAATCACCAATCAATGTACCATGAGTACAATGTACTCCATTTTAAGCCAGTTTCAAAAGGAAAACACAAGAAAAACAATACTGTATTAAATTAGATCCAAAAAAAAAAAACCAAACCAACCTGAATCAGAATTATAGAACATTACTGAGAAGTTTCAACATCAATAATTCTTTCCATAATCTGGGAGACTACCAGTAATGTTGTTAATACACTGAGTCAACTGATGATTTGATATATGGGTAGGAAAAACACCTGGTTTTGGAAGTGAAATAATTTCCTATGGAATAAAAATTACTCTGTGGCTAATTATACCACTTTACTCTTAAGTTAAGAACTCTACATTATATTTTAAAGTTTGCATTTACTTTTTCTCGTTCTGTCTGGCACAGAACTTACTTTCCTCTGCAATTAATTTAAAAAAAAATTTGGAGATAGGAAAAAAAAATGTAACCTTTGCTAGAATGGATAACAGGAATCAATAGAAAAAATGTAAAAGGCCAAACTTGGTGATGAGTCATTGGAATCAGCAAAACTTGCTCTAATACTGTTGAGAAGGACATGCTCATGAAAAGCTCAGGATATTTTTTACTGTGATTTGCAATACATTGGATATCAGTCTCCAGCAATGAGTGACCAATTAATCTTGTATTTCAGAAATGTAAAGTTATGCTCTTGAACTGAGTTTCTGTGTATGTTTCAGTGAACTTGTTCAGGAAAGAAGAGTGATCTAGAATAATTTAATTTGAAATTTGTAAACACAGTGATCACAGCTGAGAGATCAAAACTATAAGAATATCATTTATAGGTACTGTGCTACGGATGTGCTTCTGTGGAATAATGAAATTAAATCCAAAGTGTTCATCCTATTTCAAAAACTGAAGCACAAATGCTGTCAGCTGATGCTTAGGTCAGTACCAACAAAATCACTTATCCAATGTTTGAAAAAATTAAACAGTACAAAAATAGACAACTAATTATTTAGATAGCACAAAGGTTATAGAGACCTAAAAAAGAAACGACTGCTTTCTTCTATTATGCTTCTACCTTTGGAACTAAAAATAGTACTATAGCCAAACAAAGTAAGGTTGTAAACATTATTTTATAGTGTTTTCATATAAAAGGAATTAAATTTCATTAAAAGTCTCACAAATTATCAACCATTTCAGGAAATAAGCTCTTTAGTTATTAAGAATTTTATTCATGTACATTCAGGCATTTTACTCAAGTAGAGAAAACAGTAAAATGCCTAATAAGAAATTGCTTTTTTATCAGGTAAATTATTTATTTTCTAAAGTTATTGCACAATAAAGACTTTTTTATTTTTTAAAATTTATTTCATTCATTCATATATTTGCTTGAAGCAGCAACAACTCTCACTGCTTAACTGAAAGCCACTCTTAAAGCCAGCCAATCAGTTTCACTGTTATTAGTACCTTGTGTAACGAAAGTCCATTGGTTATTTATCTACATTATGAATATACAGATTTTCAGTCTAAAACTTTATTTTAGATAAATCTGCACCAGTCTCATCTCTCTGTTATGTATAACACTTTCTCTCATTATATTAGACTTTTTGCAGATATCATTTTCTATGTAAATACATCTGTATTTTTGTAAGCATGTCTGTGTATCAATATATATATTATAAATGGAGAGAGAATGCACATATTTATAGAACACTTCTTATTTTCCATTAAATAATATTGTCAGATTGTTTTCTCTTACATTAAAACACTATGTTTTCTCTTACATTAAAACACTAGAATATAAAACCAGAAATACTACCTCAATGTCACCTGAGATAAATTTAGACATGTTCTCTTCCTTAATTTCCAATTATGTATAATACTAGAAGAGTAACACTGTGAATAGCCTTTGTTATTATCTTCCTTTGTACTGAATAACAGCACCTCTCTGAGATTTGTGAGATCATATATATATATATATATATATATATATTTGCAGTATAAGAAAGTTGAGTACTTCCAAAATTCTTCTGAAAATCTTTTGATGCTTTTTAGAAATATTCATTTTCTGGAAGAAACAAGCAAGCAAAAACTCTACTCTATTTGATCTTGCACAGAAATTCAGGAACCAGAATGGGAGTGTTGTAAGCCACATGCCCCCAAAAATATTTCCGTCTCTGATCTTTAGCACCTGCAGCACTACCTGAATCACAGACCCACTCAGACCAGAAGGGATGCAGGAGCTAACTGCAACATGCCCAACTACTTCCTTCATGCCTTGCTGTGGGAGGATGGATTGTGAGAGAACAGAGATGGTGCTGAAGGCAATCTCACCCCTGAGCAGCAGCAGCTGCACTAATCACCAAAGAGTAGGAACAGCCTTGCCTTTAATAGGGCGCAATTGTGTCCAATAAGGATGTTCCAATAAGGATGGTGTTATAAGGAGTGGGTTAGCTGCGTGAGGGGAGAGCTGGAGTCAGTTGGCTGTGCTGCTGTGAGGGTCAGGTGGTTGTGATAGGGACAAGTAGAAGTCAGCCCACCATGTGGAAGAAAGAGAAAAGGAGTCAGTGTTGCAAGGAGCTGCCTGTGAGAACTCACAAAGAGAAGGTTTGAAAGTTTTACAGTAGGATGATAAACTGATGCTGACAGTCAGTTCCCATCCACTGTTGATTGCTGCCAAGCACTGATGCTGACACCTTGCCAGGTGTGTCAATGTCTTCATTCCATTCACTGATCCAGCCAGGAACATTTCATATGGGCTTGCTGTGATACAGTGCTGCCTCTGGTTATAATCACTACTGATTTTGGAGTTTCCTTGGACAAAAGATTATAAGATCTTAAAACAAGTACATTCTGAGGAGAGGTTTTCAAATTTGAAATAGAAGTCTGACCCCATAAAATTGTTGTTGCATTTGTTTCTCTACAAATAAATACACATAAAGAAAAACTACTCACAATATACAAAACTTGAATACTTACTTTCTATATAGAATACTTACATTCTTAGGTATTCTATATAGAAACTCACTACTAACCTTTGAGAGTACTATGCCCTAAGAGAGCAGGACATAGCTTTCCTTGTTGGTGATTAATTTCCTGATATACTTCCCTTCAATCTGAATGCTTATATTAATTTATTGTTATTATTTTCATGAACATTTTCTTGGTATTGTTATTATACTGTGTATTTAAGGAGCATATCACTGTTCCATATACCACAATACAGCTGACATAAAAATACCTTCTCTTCCTCACTGCAGAAACAATATTATAAAAAGAAATGTAAGTACTGTACACAGGAAGCTTGAAGCAGTGTTTGCAATAGGATACAGGCATAGACAATCCATTAAATATTAATTAGGCATCAGATGAAATCAGGTATTAATTTCAAGTGAAAAAAGGACCCCCTGAAGAAAATGCAGAGGAGAAAAATCAGCACAATATGTGACCTAGTAAAGTGTGAGTCTAAACATGGTGTCAAGCAAATGTGCTTAATCTCCATTACAGCAAAGCAGGTAAGAGCTTGATGAGCTAAAAAGATCGTGTCACTTGCTTTGAGACCTTTAAGGAGCAGGATATGCACTGAGGATTGCAGTATTTGTCTTTTTTTGAAGAAAAGATTACATGAAATGGGTAGATGTATACTAGGGAAGAGAGGAAACAGAAGTTTTGGAAGACAACAAATCTTAAAATATGTAAAGGAAAGCCTCAGAAAACAAAAGAACAAGTTTATCCCCATGCCCACATCCTCCAAAGAAGAGAACATGACTTTGCTTTTGATCATCTAAGACCCTTAGTTCATGTTGCAAGGCACTGTCCACTCACATGCAGCTTTTCCTCACTAAAGAGCCCCTTTGTTTTCCAGACTGCTTCTCCAGCTTGCCAAGTTCAGTTTCAGGTTTGAAAAGATCTCCCAAAGGTTCCTTTTGGCTAGATAAATGTCAATGTAATACTTAACTGGGATAGACTATACTGATTTAGATGTTGTGTTATCTTCACCATAACAAACATTACAAATCACTCTCTGTGGGCACCTAGGCACAGTTAGTCAAACCATATGGCAATGAATTACTGTGTGGGAAAAAAAATTTTGGTTTGCCTTTTTCTATCCTCTGTGTTATAAAAGTTAAGTACATCAATAGATTTCCTTTGTCATCCTTATGTTTTTGCAAGTCCCTTTAAATATTTTGTTCATAAGATAACTGTCTTACTGAGGTAGAAACAGATTCCTGAAACTATTAATAACTACAATACTACATAAGTAAATAGCATAAGTTACCTGCTTGGTTTTTAAATATTTTTGATATGACGACAGGCACTTTGTGCTCAGCACCACCCTGTAAGAGAGACATATTAACCATGAGATCCCAAGACTGAAGTGGACATATTGAAATTTAAAATAAGAAAAGAGACGTTACCCATACCTTTATGCTTAAGCCCAAGCCACCAACAGGTTGTCTACGCAGTGTAACAGTTCTGTGCTTTAAAAAATTGTAGAAAAAATAAATTTAGGTGAAAATACAATATCTGAATGAGCATATAAGAGGTTCCTAGGATCTCATTTACTTAAAAAAATAATTCTTAAAAGTAGTCTAGAATCCGAGTGATCAGTTTCGAAGTATCAATGTTGATTTACAGGCACTTAATTCCTTATCACAGAGAGCAGAACTTGTGGGTTGTGTATTCAGACTTTAGTATGCTTTTCTATATCTGAAGTGATATTCTTCCTGAACAGAAATTTGTACATACTTTTCCTTTGACAAAGGAAAACTATATTATTACCGCAGATAAGTGCATTTTCATAGCTATTGTGTATGGATACTTGTTCTATTTTTTCAACCAAAAATACCAGTGTTTTCTAGTCTATATCTTCAGATCTCCCTATATTTTTTTGTAGCATATGCTGAAAAACTTTTAGAGATAATCTATTTCAAATGTTTAATTTTTTCATTTCAGATTTAAATGCATAAGGAAGATAAACCTTTATCAATATTTTTCTAGAGAAATCTATCATATGTTTAACAGTATGCTGAATTTAACATTTCAATAATATGTAACTCATGATGCCTGACAACATAATAATAGCACTTCATCTGTTGACAATAATTATACAGTTGATGGGAACTTTTTTTGGAACATGCTGAACAGTAATGGATATAATGCCATCTTTACAGTAATTCCTGAACATATAAGATAAAGTATTGTTTCTTTTTCTGTACATATAGAAATTGTATATAAGATTAGTCCTATATGTATATTTTTTGACTGGGTGTTTTACAATTTCACCAATTCAGATAAATATAAATTTTTATTTCAGTAGGCAAGACCATAATTTTATGATAACAAGTTATTTTAATATTTATAGCTCTTTTTTTTTGTAATACTCATGTTGCTAGACATTCGTTCATATAGACTCAGGGGAAAGCGAAAAAAATCTATATCTGGAATTTCATTTTAGATGGATAAAAATAATACATATGGTAAACATATTAGGAATTGTTTCATACATTTTCAAAATTGCTTCTGTTCCAATAGACTACTACACTAGTCTATGCTAAAAATTGAAAACTGCTGCATTATGAACATGGCCCCTGACATGTCTAAAGGGTTATATGATTCAATTTCTGCTGATATAATTCCATTTCTTTGAAATCCATGCTAATGCAATTTTTTTTCATAGGTTTTTACCTCATTTGGAACTGCATCAAAACTTTTTATCACTCACTGACAAAGTTCAGCTCTGATCCGAATCAGAATACATCCCTAACTTTGAATTCAGTGACTCACTCCCAAGAGATGCTTTCCAGGAACTAATGTCTGTCTACTTACTTAATTCTTGTTTTGTTTCACCTATACTTACACCTTGAAAATATATTATCCTAATATATCCCATCACAAGGAGATGATGGAATATATATTTCCATATTTTAGTTTGCTTTAGCATGATCATACAACAGATAGAAAGCACATGAATAGCTTTAGCCATTTTATAAAAATGACAAGTAGGGAACTGCTTATTGGCATCTTATAGTTTCAAATAGAGCTAACATGAATTTATATATGATTGATAGGGAGCCCCATTTGCATAACATTGGTATAATCTTGATATTTCTATTTTAATAGTTCATAATATTCATTATTATTATTATTATTCAAATATTCCTCTTAAAAGAAGATATTAAACTCATACTTAATGATTCCTACATAGAAGCTTAGTAAAGGCTATGTTTAAAAAATGCAAAAATTTTCTTCTTTTCAAGATGTTCAAATTGCAAAGTAAAATGCTAAAAGCTGAGCATGATTAAGTATCATGATCACGATAATTTACACAAATTTATTTCAATCTATGATCAATTTTATTTGCTATGACTAGCAAAACATAATTTTCTTGCCCTGTTTGTCTTTTCTAACGAAACATTAATAGCTGCTGTCAGAAAAAGGACAGTCAACTCAGTAGACTTTAGGTCTGAATCAGTCCTGAATTTGTTATGCAAGGACAAAATTTCATTACTATGAAATTTGGACTGAAAGACAGAGAAGCTTTGCAAGTAACTATGAAAGAAAACTCTATTCCAAAACATCTTGCCAAAACTGAACTGCAATGTTTATGGGGAAATAAACAAACCTATTGTTTTGTGACATTAATGTCATGTACATATGCAGCTGAAAACCCAATGTGTATGGATGGCTCAGCCAAACAAAGAAACTACTCATTTCACTTTTTTGTTGCCTGCAGGCTATATAGAATTTTTCTTTCCAGATGAATTTATTTATGGTTTAGAGTGAAGTGAGACAGACATTTGTATCAGTGTTTAAAAAAAGAAAATACAGTGCTATAGTTGACTGTGTAATTTTATTTCATTATAGGTAAGGAAAACTCTTTAGACAGTTTTACTAATTATAAATCTGAACAGCAATACTGAAATTAACATTTTTTAAATTAACCTTTTTGCTTTTTAACTAGCATTTTGTTTTGTTCAATAATATCTACAGTTTCTTGAAACTCTTTATTCTCATGGGTTCCAAAGCATCCAATGTGCACTCTGTAGCAAGTACTCATTACAAGTGCGCTACCAAGCAGAAGCAATTATGTACCCACCAAGGCACAACAGTCTGTTTTGTTTCCTGTTTCTAGGAGATTACAGGACAAAGTAATACCCCACATAAAACTTCAAGATGCATTTGAATATACAGAATGTAAGAAATAAAACTGTAATTGGCAGGATACCAGTATGAAATATTCCTATACTTTTGAGACCTTTTATTGTTGCAAGCTGTCAACTGGTTGGCAGAAAATTTTAGGAACTCCAAGAATTATGTCAGACAGGGAATATGTTGAAAAACAGATACAGCAGAAAATTTTATCCATATAAGCTGCAGACACCATTCAAAAGAACACTATTTCAACAACTGTATAAAGAAGACACTACTTGGTAACAGGTGCAGTGCTGCTTATAACAGCTAAAATGAATAATACAGCTGAAAAAATTGCTGTACTTTTATTAGCTGCACATTGAATGACACTTCCAAGTACAATGGGAAGAACTATATAGTCAAATACCCATCTTTTAGGTATGAGATTGCTCTACACAGAAGACTTACTAGATTCTGTCGAAAAACAGTGATAGAAATTTTATCTCTGGGAAGGTCTTTCAAGTCTTGTTATTTGATCATATGAAGTGGTATGACCGGAGCTTAATGGGAAATGCAAGAAGGCAATTGCTTATTTCTAAGGCAATTGGTTATTTCTGTTGCTGTTTTTTAGGAAGATTTTACATCCACCTATAGGCCAATGCCTACCTATTATGTCATTACTACCAGGTTGTTAACACCCAGAACTGGCACTTGTGGTAAAAGACCTCTCATTACAAAAAAGTATTATATCTATCTAGCTAGCTAGCTAGCTAGCTAGCTAGCTAGCTACCTATCTATCAAAATGAATAATGTACTATGGGGATTTCAGAAGAAGATTCTGCTTGAAACACTCCAAAATCATTGATATAAAGATATATTTTTGAAAAAAGATGTATGTACAATATTTTACTTCTCTGTTTCAGTCTCCATTAAAATATTAATGAATACATATATTATTTCCAAGCATCAAACTGAAGCACACAGTAGAAAAGGCTGGAGCACTTGACACAGTCCATGTTCTTTAGGTTTTCTAGAAACTCTTCTAAGAAACAAGCCCGTTCACAATGGCTAGGACAGGTTGAAAGAGACAGATCACCAACACTTTAAGTTTGTTCTTTTCCCTTCTATTTATCATCAAAACTATTGTGATGACCCTACCAGTGTCCTCCTGGACTGCTCTGTCCCCATAGCAAGGAGGTCGAGTGGGGAATCCCTGGGCTGACTTGTATCCTGTGTGGGCATCTTTCCTGCTGCAGGACCTGGATGCTGACAGCATTAAATTTGGTGGGAGTAGCTCTCTTAGGGTAGGACATAGTTATGAGCTGGGCAGAGTTGCCAAGGTCACGTCTTCATGTTTCCAATAATAGCCTTGAGGGTAACTAAGCTGACCACTGCCTCAGTGATGGTGTCACTTCCTGTCCATCTTTTGGCTTCACTGACCAATAGCATTACAAGGATAAATGCCTGGTACCAACTCCACTTGTTAGCCTGAGTCTGTGCCCATGGGCTAAGAGTAGTTGGGCTAAGCTCTCTAATTATTGAGGGGTGCCTTATACTACTTCAGACAGATATTGGCAAAAATGGGTCCACCAATTATTATCGACAGTACTGTTCATAACAGTGGCCACACCAAAAAATTTCATGGAATGTAGGGCCAGTATCATGACACACCATCAAAATTACCAATTAAGACAAAAATCACTGATATTGACTCAAGGCGACTGGTCACCTTTACTTAACCCAGAAAAGGAATATATATGAATTATATGTATTTGATAAATAGCCATGACTAAGTGTGCTTTGGTACCTGAGCCTATCTAGACCCCACACTCAAACCACAAGAAGACTATTACCTTAATAGATAGCAGACTAGTCCTTAAACATGAAAAGTGGATAAACAAGTAGATAGGAAAAAGTGAACAAAGAGAACAAGTGAACAAGTCTGGAAAAGGTGAACAAAGAGAACAAAGAAATAATTGCTGCATTGTTTACAAGATTTTTTAAAAATAAATTTATCCCTACTTCTAAATTTGCATCTGGTATTTATTGGAAGTAGTCACAGAAATTCTCCTTACTTGTTGAAAGTAAGATGTGAAATTAACTACAGATACTACATAGCAAGTTTGCAATAGAAAAAAAAATGCAGAGTTTGCCACCCAGGCCCTTGGGAAACATACAGGAGAAAGGAAAAAGCAAAACAAGAAAGTGTAATAATAAGACTTAAAAAAGAAGCCTGTAACCTGTCCTGCATGGATGCAGGAAAAAACAGTCTGACACCTGAAGAGGTAAGAAGATAGTTTGTCCTGGTTTCACTTGGGATAGAGTTAGCTTTCTTCTTAAAACTTAACATATCAGCCATACGTTCCTTTTCTTAGCAACTCTTGACAGGTACCATGATGTATTTATGAGATAGGAAATGACTGAAGAAACAGGTCTTGTAAAAATGTGAGACCCAGTAAAATGTATCATAATGGGCAGACATCCTGCTGGTTGTCACATATTCCAAAAGAAGAAAAGAGAATGTGGTGAGCAAGGTTGAAATTCTTCAGGAAATTTTCTCCTCAAGATGGAGAGTTCCCATGATGAGGGCTTTCTCAGCTCACAGCCTCCACCTCTCCAAACCTTGAGCTTCCTCAGCAAATTGTTCAACATGTATTTAGCATTTTGTTAAATAGATATTTCCACGTCTGCTCATAAAACCCTCTCTTCTCACTCATTGGCAGCAAAATTCCACCTACTCAGTGCCTGCAGGTTGCCATGCACCTGCTGGCTGACTGTGGCAGGACGCCTACTCCCCCCTCCTCTCTATCACAGACAGAAGACATAATCCAGGCACTAAAAGGACCAGCAAGGGGTCATCTCTGGTGCCAAAAGGGCTCAGACCGCAGCTAAGAATCAACATCTTAGTTTGGAGAGATGATATGTGAAGAGATAAAAGAAATATTCTTGACTAAGAGATGCTGTTTTATAAGCTATAAAAGACAGACAAGTTTTCACAGAAAGGGAAGTTTTCTACACACACACCCTGAAGCATTAGAGACTCCTTCCTGGAGTCTGGAGGCAAATCCGTGGTTATCTCCCTCAGGTGATTGAGGGAAAAGATCTTGATAAGTGCCCCACCAACAATTACATAGTAACATACATTGAATCCTAAGTCATATTATTTCTTCTCTAGCTGTAACATTAATAGGTACTAGTAGTTTCTCCTCTTTATTCCTGTGCAGTATTAGTTTAAGTCTTATGTCTGTTAGGTTTTTGTCTATTAAGTTAGTTTTTGTCTATTCGTTCTATAATAGACCAAATCTGCCATTATTAAAGAACTTAATGAATGAGAGTGAGAACTTACAAACTGAAGTGCTAGCCACCTCAATAAAGCTACTGCTTGCTGCCAGAGTCCTGGGCAAAAGGCAAGAACTTATCTAAATCCCCACATCCATTTGTAACACTGACTTTTCTTGTAGAAATATGGATTTAAAAGTACAATAGGGCCTTCTCTTGCCAAAATTATTTCCAGATGGAATTCAAAAGAAACACCATACTGAGGGGAGCAGGTATGTGCAACACGCTAACAAGAGATGGTGCTGGATTATGGTTAACCACTAAGTCTAACAATATAGGCATCTGCATGACAAGGCTAGAGCCACACAGCCTTTTGCTAGTATGCAAAGATAGAGAATAGATCATACAAGCACACCAGATGAACTACAATGCCAACACCTAGGACTAGAACAGAGATTCCTTCTTCCAGTATATGGCAGTCAAGATCAAAGAATACTTGACTATAAGACAAAACGCACTGAGTTTTGACTGCTGCTTCCTTACTCACTGCTGTTACTACTTATGTATGTCCTGAGTATATAAAAAAATGAGCGCAGTATGAGGAAAATGTAAATGTCACACAGCCACAGTCTGACTGAACATGCCATGTCTGAATTCCCACAAGTCCTTAATACTGTTGACTCAGGGAACTGTAACCATAAGCATCTTATAATTAACCAGGTAAACAACCAGAGAATGGTTTGAAAAACAATGAAGCAGGTTTTCTACAAAACTACACTGAGTCTGAATTATTCTAGAAAACTACATTGGGTCTGAATTAAAGAACTTTATTACTGGTAGGATTTGCTGTACTGTTGGTTACAATGTCTGGTTTCCAGGAAAAGCTTTTTGTTAATGTTTTTGGGGTTTTTTTTGTTAATTTTTTTGCTTTGTTGACTTCCAAGTCTGGATCATTTTTAATAGACTTCTATATTCTTAGAAATATTTGCATTGTTTAAAAAGACAGTATAACTCAATAAGTGGAAAAAATTATTGAGACAATGTAAATGTAAGTCAAGAAAACTTCAAGAAAGAGAGTGAAAGACATGTGACACATGTGACAGAAATTAGTCCTTCATGATAACACATTATGCCTCATTCTCCACTTCCATGAAATGAAGGCAAGATGTAATAAGGAACAGTAGAAAAAAATAAAAATATTATTTTGAATGAGAGAGTTTGAAGCTTAACTTCTTGCTCTGCACAGGTTCTCACCTTCTCCTAAAAGGACAGGAAGAATGCAGTAAAAATTAATTGAGGCATGTCAGTTGATGTTCAGTTTTGTATAAAGTCAAAGCAGATGTTTTCATGTGCTAAAACAGACCTGGGACATCTGCAGATTAAATATAATAACATTTTAATCAGTTTACATTATTATCTTACTGTAAATGTTACCTTATTACTGCAGGTAAAAGTTGGGGGGTTTTGTTTTTTTGTGTGGGGTTTTTTGGGGGGTTATTTTGGCATTTCTTAAGGGGAAAGTAGATTTTTGGTGAATTTCTGTGGAGTTTTTTAGATGAAAATGAAGTCACTCATTTCATTTACAAACATAGCCAAGCTAAGGGAGCATTATACAACAAAATCCAAAAACAAAACAACAAAAACCAATTTTTCTCACAGGCGTTCAAAGCATTAGAGGCAAGTCACAACTTGCAAGAAAGGAAATTCCAACTGAGCATAACAATAGGAAAGAACTTCACATGGTTAAGCATCAAGAGCTGCCCAGAGAGCTGGCAGCATCTCCATCCTTGGAGATATTCTAAACATGAATGGACAAAGCAACTTGGAAGCTATCACCACTTTCAGTAGTGAGTTGAACTAGATAACCTCAAGAGGTCCCTTTCAAAATAAATTATTACATGATTTATTCTAGTTAAGATGACTGACAAAGCCCATGGTGTCTTATTCCTCTGAGGGAAGGAATCATATTAATGTGTCTGAATGAAAAACAGTCTCAGTATGACTTCAGAAAAATACTCAGATTCTCCTCCACTGAGTTATCAAATATTCAGTTTGGGACAGGAGCTTTTTTTGGCAAGTGGTGTGAAAAGACCCCAGACTCTTCTCAGAGACAAATTAGATCAATGAAGATCATGTAAAAGTGTAGATTTCCAGAGTCACTAATAACACATATAAGGCCCTGTGTCAAGATATGATAATACTTTTCCCATTGAAAATTAGCTTATTACTTTCAATTTAAAAGGCATTCAATAAGAACAAATTATAGCTAAATTCCGCCAGAATGCAGATTTTCTGAGTAATGCCAGTCTGCATTCAACTTTACACAGCATTTCACAGGCTAGCTATAGTGAAGATAAACAACAGAGGCTGAAACCATCAATATCCCAAATACTAACACTGGAAAGCCTCATGCTTCCATCACAGTCAATTTGCTCCTAACTATTGAAAGTTTTAAACTGCTACAAGATCTCTCACAATGTCTAAGCTACAATTTACCAGTCCTGACACTGCCATAGCTTCCAGTGTAATAGATTTATTGAAATTTCAATTAAAGGACACATATATTTATGCATATGTATAGCTTATCAAAGTTGTGATGCCTTTCTTTTATCTTGTTGGTATGAGTACTCACTCTTAGCTGGACTCTTTCCACATTTCAGGATGAGATTGTTTTTCAGGGATATTCAAAGTGTCCTTTGCATTCTTCTGTTTTATTTAACAGCCTTTTAAAAAGCTACTTATTCTTTCAATTTTTAATAATAAAGTTTTTTTGTCATGCTGAAAAATACTCATATTTATTTTGTGATGCAAACTTCTAACTGTACTCAGATTGGCAGCAAGACAAGCATATGATCTATTGTAATAAAGTTCCTAAGGAATTGCTTGATATCTATCTTCTAAGCATCTAGGTCAGCTTTCCAGAGCATGGAAAACAAATAACAAACAGTTAAATAATGTATTTTCTCCATACAAGAGATCTTAGTTTCAAAAGGAAGACTCTAAATCATTCACTTGATTTTTAAAACAAGATAGAAAAAAAAAAAAAAAGATAGGAAAAAAGACAAATTGTTCATCATTAGCTTTTTAAAGAAAAACAATTTTGGACTAAAATACCACACCAGCAATGGTAGAACAATCACTGGTCCAACTTCAATATTAACAGTTCTTGAGACAGAAATTTCCTTGGGTTAAAAAAAAAAAAACCTTCTAGATTTTTTTGCAGATCTTTTCCCTAGAGGTTTTCTAAGGTAACATTTTTCTGTGTCATTATTAGCATCCGAGTTATAAAGGAAAAGCCATAGAAATCTCATCAGTGGTTTGAACAGTATTTTCAGACACTGTTTCTTTTTTTTTTTTTAATCAACAAAACAACTAATCTTGCTGCTTTTCTTTCTTATTCACATACTTTACTTCATTCTAAGACACAGTTCGTGAAGCTGGAGCATCAAATATCGAGCATACAAAGGTTTTTGTTATACTATTCCTATTAGACTCAAATAAGCCTCTGGGGAGTCCTCTTCCAATCAAGATGCCATCCACCTGCATTCAAAAACTCTTTGCCTGACCCCTGACCAATTCAGAGACAATTTAACTCTGTGAGAAGGACTAATTTTGATAAATAACAGGATGGATTTCTGTTCTTTTTTACAAAAATAAAATAAAAAATAAAAGAAAGAAAATGCTTATTGAAAGAGGAGAGCATAAAACTGTGGACTGTCAACAGGAGAAGGATGAAGCAATATACATGGATGAAAATCAAAGAATATGAAGGATGAGGTACTGTATGTAAGAAATTAGTATTAGCAGGTAAAGTGAGAAATAGTTAAAGTACAGTAATACCTTCGTGAATATAAAGTTTAAAAATTAATGCCTTCCTGTTTTTCCTTTAAAATTGATCACTCTGTATGTCGTACAATTAATTTATTTCTGTGAGTATTGTTTAACTTTAAATCTGGAGGGAAAAATATCTTCTGTTAAAAATACTTGACAGATAAAGAAAGCTGTCTATTGATTTTCAATTCACCATTTCTGTCAATACTTTTGTGCTTGGATTCTATGAGTGTGCACCAATTCAGAGAATCACAGAATGAGTCAGTTTGGAAAGAACCACAGTGGGTCATCTGGTCCAATCCCCCTGCTTAAGCAGGGTCATCCCACAGCACATGGCACAGGATTGTGTCTAGATGGTTCTTGAATATCTCCAATGAAGAAGACTCCACAAGCCCTCAGGGCAAACTGTACCAGTGCTCGGTTACCTGCCTAGGGGGATATTGTGAGAGGGTGTAAAAAGCCTTACTGAAATTGAGGTTCAGCTGTTATCCATCCAGGTAGCTGTTTCATCATAGAGGGCAATCAAGTTGGTCAACCATGTCAATCAGCTTTTAGTGAATCCATGCTGACTATTCCTGGTCATTTGCTTGTCATCCATGTAGATAGAGATGACCTCCAAAATGAGGCATTCAATCACCTTTCCAGGGACTGAGGTGAGGCTGACTGGCTGGCAGTTCCATGGATCCTCCTCCTTTTCCCTTTTTGAAAACTGGGATGACATTTGTTTTCTTCCCGTCCTCAGGCACCTCTCTTGATTGCCACAACCTTTCAGGGATGAGCATAAGCAGCCTTGCTGAGGTATCTGACATTGCTCTCAGTACTTGTGGATGCATCCCATCTGGGCCCCTGGACTTGAGGATGTCAGGCTTACCTAGGTGTTCTCTAACCCAATCCTCCTTGACCAAAGGAAAGTCTGCCTTCCAACAGTCTTTTTTCCTGGTTTCTTGGGTCAAAGATTCCATGGGTCTGGTCTTACCGGTGAAGACCAATTCAAAAATGGCATTCAGTAACTCTGCCTTCTCTGTATCCTCTGTTATGAGGGTCCCTTCTCCATGTAGTCATGGGCCCACATTATCCTTAGTTTTCCTTTTGTTACTGATGTATTTTAAAAAGCCTTTCTTGTTGTCCTTGACATCCTTGGCCAGATGTGATTCCAGGTGGAACTTGGCCTTAATTTCATTTGTACTTACTCTGACAACCTCTCTACATTAATTCCACATGGTCTGACTGCTTCCATCTCCTCTGCATTTCCTACTTACGCTTGAGTAATGACAGGAGTTACTTTTTATTCATGCAGGTCTCTTGACCCCTTTTCTCAATTCCTTTCTCTCTGGGATGGTTTGTTCTTGAGTCTGGAGAAAGCGATCCTTCAATATTAACCAACTCTCTGGGACCCTTCCTCCCTGAAAGGCCTGTTCCCATGGGATTCTTCCAAGAAGACCCCCCTGAAGAGACTACAGCCCTGAAGAGGCTGAATGTTACAATTTACTTGCTGCCCTGCTTTTTCTTGTTCTGTACTGAACTTAACAATCTCATGGTTGCTGCAGCCAAAGCTGCCCTCAACCTTCACATCTCCAACAAGGCCCTCCCTGTTTTTTAGTGAAAGGTCAAGGAGCACACCATTCCTTGTGGGAACCTCCACTACCCATGTCAGGCAGTTGCCATCGATACTTCCCCAGTTCCTCCCATCCTGTTTGTGCTTCACGGTGCTGCTTCTCCAGCAATGTCAGGGTGGTTGAATAAAAAAAACATTACCGCAAGTAGAAACAGAACTTTCCTTTTTAATAATATTCCATTCAAATGTCCCACCTAAGAGGAAAACTCATTCTACACCCAGTTGTTTCTCCTTCCATGCATTTGTGGTGAGTACAAAAAGAAGGCAAAAGTTATTTCTATTTTTGTTGCAAATGAACTAATTTGAAGAATGGCTATGTGCAAAATAAGGATTAACTAGGAGTACCTGAGAATTAAAAAATACAGAGAAAGGAGGATAAATCAGTAAGACAATGTGATCGTTTATGACTGCTATAGCATTGACTTTCAGGTTACAATTTTCTATTAATATTTTTAATCATACAGAACAGGGATGAACACTATCCTATTTAACCATTTGAAATATAAAGCATTTATCTCTGGAATTTCTGTCATGTAACTGTAATTGTAAAACTTACCAAACTCAGTGCTAGAGAATTACCAGCTATTTCAGCCTGATTTCAAATTTGCTTTTGAGCTCCTATGTACTAGAAATTTATATATGGTAAAAAATAATAGTGTTTATCTCAATTTTACACTCAATTTATGTTTATATTAAATGCTAGTTGTCCAGAAGTTTTTATTTGGTTCAAATGCAGAAAACGTGAATATGGCCATGAAGACAGTGTAATACATTTTTCTGACTGGAGTTTGACAACAGTATCCTGTGAGGACTGGAGAAGACACTTTCAGAAAGGGACCTTGCAGAGATCTTGTAAGGGACACAAAGAAATAGATCAGACCCTTAAATTTTAGTTTTCAGAGTCTTCAGTGAGAAAACTTAGGGAAAATAAGGATAATGTTAACAGTGTTGTCCAGGAAAGGGCAGCTCAGCAGAACAGCCCACACTTATTTCTCAATAGTATGAGGTAGAAGAAATCCCTTCTGAATGGGTGTCATACCTAGAGCCACATAATACTTTACAACTCTAACCTAAATTACCATCTGGATTATACTTGAAATTCACTTACTTTCACACAGTAACACATTTACAACCAAGAAAAACTGCTCTCTTTGCCACAGTCCTGAGAATCACTTCTTTCTAGGCTCTACACATTACTGTGATCACTACTGGTGAACTACAACCAAGACATTTGGATTAATTTTATATACAGTGGCTGCATATCCCAGCTATGCTTCCTTTACAAGGTCTATTACTTTCCAGAATTTATTTCAAAATTCAATTGCTTAAATATTATCAAAGCTTGTCTCCTTGCCCTGCCTTCCATCAGGAAATACTATTTAGGATACCCATAAAATGTAGGAGTAAAAGGCATCAAAATCAACCCAAATCTCGATACTAAAAGGAAGAGTCAGACTTGGGTTGTTCAGGGCAGGCTTTTATACTGCTTTAGACTGGATATTGAGAATGTTGGGTGGGGCGTGTCCTGCTGTACTTTGGGTGTTGATCAATACATACACAGATTTGATACAATATTTTCTCACAGTATTTTTTCAGATGCACTTAGCTTGTGTTAATTAATTTGAGAAGTAACCTAGGATTATATAGGATAGAATTTTGATTCTTCTTCTATGAAATTCATATACAAGGCATTTAAACACCATCGAGTCCATAGCAATCCTGTATAATTACATCCACAGACACTATATACTGAACTCTCATTATATTTTACTATGACACTTGCAACAAGTTTGCATACAACTTATCAGCATTAACAGCAGTGCCTGGTAAAAAAAAAAACCAAACTGTGTTTTTTCATGCTTCTCAGTGAAGCAGAAAGTATATGCAAAGCTGATGAATGAGGCTTATACTTATCTCAGCAAACCAACCAGAAGTGGACATGCCTGTCACCGATCAACCTTTTTGAACATTTTAAAGAGAATGTTCCACAGAATTCCATGGAAAAGTACGTAATGTTTCAAATTGCTAAAAGCTAAATCAAATCATCTTATATACGATATTAAACAATTTATTTAAGTATTTACTGAAGCAGGAATGAAATATTTACCTATTATAGAGACAAACTCTCTAACATACTCTCATATACATATACAAATACCCATTATATGCTTTTTTGCTTCTAATTCTTAGCAGAGTACCACAAACCCACTTGATGTCCCCAAGTCCCAGCTTGTAACTTTACATGATGCAATACAGCAAGCAGACAGAAACACTCTCCCTTGGCCCACTCTGAGGAGGCTGCCATGAATTGTGCACTCTAAGAAACACCAGCAAAGTTCATAAAATTGATTTTACTCAGTTAAGTATATGTATTCCAAATTCAAGAACACTGTTTATATGAGGAAATTAAATACATTACTTAAGGATATTGATAATTTAGACACCTTTGCTGAACTGCTTATGCAAAACGTTACCAGTTTATCTAGTGACATTACCAAATGTAACGTCAGAAGATTCCTCTATAGCTTAGAGGCACCACAGGCTTTGAAAATGCAGCATAACTGAACCTTGGTTAAAAAAAGCACCACATACATGCTGGCACTGATTAAGCTCCATCTCTGCCTGAAACAGAATTACAGTGAAATAACTGCCCATCAAGTGTTCTCAGTCAGCTCAATGCCCTTGAACAGACATCCTGTCTGATACACAAATGAAAGAAACTTTGGTGTATCAATTTACTCTTAAAGTACTTTCACTAGGAAACACTTTTTCCTTTTCTCTCTTAATTTAATGGCCCAGAAATATTTGGTGGAAGAATGCTTTAATTTTGGTATTTATAGACATTTTTTGCTTCTATTAAGATTACAAATGTTATAATAAATTATGCGTAGCGCTAGTCCAAAATGCAGTTTTTGTCCTTATGAATTTAAGTAAGCACAGGAGACCCAACAACTGATAATTACTTGTATTTCCATTACCCAATAAAATCTCTTGCACTCCAATACAATAAAGACTCCTCTGTAGAAGAGATTAAAGTGTGCAGCCAAAAGCACAGGGATATAGAAGCACTTACATTTGCACTGTGATCACTTCCACTAACACAGACGACATCTTGTTTTTGAATTGTTAATACCTCTTTTGTAAGCTTCAGTCGGATGTCATAAGCATTTTCAGATACTTCATCATACAACAATGCAATACCAGTTTTAGTCTGCAGAAAGAAAAGCATACAAAAAAATTTAAGAAAATGAACATTTCATAATGGTGAATAACAAGCTCTATTCCATGCAATAAATGAAAGCAAACAATGAGCATTATTTACAGAAAGCAGAAAACTGGTCTAGTCTTCAAATAGATTAGACATAAAAAGTCTCTTTTGTACTGGAAAATACAGGATAAGTGGTCTTTGAAGTAGACATTAATATGCAAAGAGTAAAAAAGTTACAAAAATTTCTCCATTGTATTGTTACACAAAGAAGTGTTGCAAATTAATGATGTCCTGTTTGACTTTATTTATACAAAGGTTTATGAAAATGTATTAGAAACAGATAGGTATGTATAAAGATATGAGAACATATTTTTCATTTTTGGCAAGAAGTGGGGGAGTAAAATATTGTTCCTGTCTTAAAGATACTCATTTCACTCTGTCAGAAAAAGAACTGTACCTTCATAAAAGTTGCCATGAAGATACAGAGTTCTGTTACAATAGAAAACTATGTTTTCACATTGTAAAACATAATTCGACCCAGTTGTTACAGAATTTGTTTTCTTTAGGATAAGATGAACATACATTTCTTAAGTTACATCATCACTGGACTAATAACTACTAAACTACATATGATAGTCAACTATTTGGTATAAACAATGTTTTATTCATTAGTAGTAGAAAATAAACTGTATTTTAATTTCTGGTTTATTCCCTTGAATTTCCCTTGATATTCCCTTGAATATCTGACATTCAGTCAGATATTTCTTTTCCAAACAAAAACTGTGGTATTAGGACTGCTTACAGCTGTTTGTTAAAATATGCAGACAAATGATATTTCAGATCTTTAGAGTCACTGCACAGAAGACAAAAAACAACTGCTCTGAAATGAGTGATCATATTGAAAAATACTATTTGTTTATTAATTTCTAATGTATATTACAACATCATCACAGCACTGCACTTTATGCAAGTGAAGAAAAATAAAGCATTCTTTAAGTTTTAGCAGCAGTATTTGTTTTTAAAAGAAGATTTAAAATCAAGTTGTTAATCTACGTTTTCTTGAATGGTAGACTGTATAAAAACCAGAGTAATGGAATTAAAGGAGAAACATGTCCTGTGTACTGAATGAAAGCTTGAAGGATTTTAAAATAAACTTAAACATGAAAAATTATCTTAATTAATGCATTAATTTTCCATGCAATGGAAAATGCAGCCTAGACAACATTTAAATTTTTTCTGAATTATATACACAGCAGTTGCTCAGGTGAATTGTTCATGTAGTTGGGCTATCCCTGGGCTCAAAGCAATTGTCCATATGTAGATCACTTCTGCCATTTAAGACACTGACATATCCTAAGACCTCTGAGCACATAAAGCTGACACAGGCTACTTAGGATATCCAGGTCCTTTCCTAGCTGGAGGCAAGACCAGATTTCCATGTTTATAATAAGATACAAACATTGGTCATGTCAGCAGGCATCCACATGTAGGTATCTTCAGCCTGTAATGGATGTTACAAAAGGTTTACAGTGCAGAAATCACAGAACAGCTTGGGCTGGGAGTGTCTTTAAAATCATCTACTTTCAACACCTTGGAAGAACATCTTTGACTAAAGCAGGTTGCTCAAAGCCCTGTCCAACCTGGCCTTGAGCACTTACAGGCATGGGACATCTACAGCTTCTCTGAGCAACCTGTTCAAGTGCCTCAATACCCTCAAGTGAATAATTCCTTTCTAATATGTAACTTAAATTCTTTCAGTTTAAAGCCATTCTGCCCTGTCCCATTACTACATACCCTTGTAAAGAGTTCCTCTACAGCTTTCTTGAAGGTGCCTTTAGGTACTGGCAGGCTTCTCTAAGGCCTTTCTGGAGCCTTCTCTTTCCCAGACTGAAAAACCCCAGTTCTCTCAGCCTGTTTTTCTAAGAGAAACCCACATCTAAGACAACTTTTTAGAATCTGTCCAGGCAGCGGAGAGCAACAGACACCTCTGAAGCATGATTTTATCTGATCTCCTTTGTACATCTATCTAGAAGGGAACAAGTGAGTCATAGATCTCTGAGTTATAAGGTAAATATAAGTAATAACTCAAATATATAAGTGTCTAATTGTAGAAAGACAAATCTATTCAGTGTTTGCTGGGTATGTCTAAGGGAAAGACAGTTCAGTCATGGTATAAAGCCTTAATCATTCTCACTTGTTCAGAGTCCAACATTTCTTTATTTTTGCAAGACTTTGAGCCTTTTCACATTTTTAGCATGTGTGAATATCTTATCAATCCATTTTTTGTGAACGACAACATATGAAAACTATGCCAGTACCATCTGCCTAAAAGCCATGCTGCCAGCAGGAAGTATTTCCAAACAGTACAAGTACAGACTTGAAAACCCACTGTCCCTGATTTTTGCAGCTGTTCAGATGTTGAGCATCACTGTCCCACCTGGACTGGTGACCACTCTTACTTTAGCTGTGTGAGCATGCTTTACAGAAACACTGGAAGAACGGAGCTCTGGAGCACTCTTTATACAGCTTACATCCAGAAAAATTCTCTTGCTAGAAATCGTTGCATATGTTTAGAAGAATCCCAATGAAAAATACTCTGAACTTTCATTTGTAACAGATGATCAGGTAACAAATGAAATATGCAGAGTGACCTGTTAAATAGCTTAGCATTTGCCATCACACTATTTGAACTGAAGTCCCACTGAAGCTCATCTGTTACTATTAAAATCCAATACCTACACTACGCTTCATTTAATTGCTGATGTGATCCAAGATGACACGCAGCAATACCTTATTTGCTTTCAGAATCAATAAGATTAATCTGGATTTCTCTCAGCCTTTCAAGTCAGCTTTTTTTGACCATTATAAATAGCTTTGAATCAAAGTTCAGCACATTCCCTTGTACTTTCTTTGTGTTAAGGAGATGGCATACATAACTCTAGCAGGCAAATCCCCGTCCAGACAAAGGATTTCTTCAAATAAGAAACATTAAAAGAGAACTTAGTCTTTGCATGTATATGTATATCTCAGATTTTAACTAGCTATGTTCATCTCCATTTCTCATTTTAAAACCCTCTATATAGTGGCCATTCTAGGTGACTGATCTAAAAAACTGAGGACTGAAAAGCCAAAATGTCTCTAAAATGATATAGCATTGTTAGAGATCATATGTTTTATAATAAAAAGCATGCAGAAAGTTCATAGGGAGTTGCCTCTCAGTAGGATTTCAGTGCTTACATTGAGAGGTAGGGGAATACAAATTTAAATTCACTTGGGCAGAAGAAGAAATTAAATGTTCATTTTCATATTTCTGAGTTTTCTAGACACTGGCTTCAGGAAGAGGAGTGTGTGGGTATTCATGCGCATGTTCACTATGTGGTGAGAGGAAGAGAAAAGATCAATAGTACAAGCATCACAGCAGCTGTGATTTTTAAGAAAGCATTGACACTGCTCTGTTTTAGAAAAAAAAGAAAAAACACTGAAACCTACTTTCTCAAACCAGCTCAGAAACTATCAATACCACAGAAAACATTCCTCTCTAGAGGAAGCTAGAATGGCAGATGAATCTTTTTATCAGTTTTATTGTTGACTGCTTAAGCAGGTCTCTAGGCAGTGTACTTGCCTTAAAGTACTCCCTGTTCAGCATAATGTTTTGAGACCCTACTCAAAGTAAAAGGACTCTTTCAGTGTGACATATTTGCAGTTCAAAGCTCACAGTTGCAAATTATGTTTCAAGGCAGGCATCGATGTGACATTCACATTCTCTGGACAGAGAGACATAATTCTGTCTCTCAGGAGAAGCACAGAGAGAAGAAGAGAAAACAAACTTTATCGCTTCTCCTTTGTTTTTCCCATGGGGAATGTGGTATGAAGATTGTTTACCTGAAGTGATTGTTTGATTGGATTCTGGTGAAGCTTGTTTGGGTTCAATGACCCATCGGATCCAGCTGTGTCTCGGACTCTTGGCAGAGTCACGGATTTTGGTAATTAGGTAAGTAAGAAGTAAGTATGTAGAATAGTTGAGCATCTCTTTAGATAGTATACTAACGTAATATAGTATAGTTTTAGTAAAACAGATCCTTCAGCCTTCTGATCTGGAGCCAGACATCATCATTTCTTCCCTGAGTCAGGATTCACCACATTCTTTTACTAGACATTGCTACAACAAACTTCAGTCTTATTGACATAAAATACTTGTCTTCACTGCTGTTTTATTTTGAAATAGCTTGCAAAGAAAAAAAAAATCCTCTGCATTGAGTTTCATTTGTTCTCCAGCAGAAAACACCATTTCCTGATTTTAGTCCTTAATAAATACATCCATAGCTTCAATGGCACTGCAGTTCAATTTTATCTGCTAAAATTCATTCATAAATGACTTTTCTTCATTTGTAAATAAAATTATTTAAGCACTATATTTGAACTTCTTTTTCCCATGGAAATGCCACATTATATTTCCAAACTAATACTTTATCAACAACATTTATATCTCATAGATCTAGTGATGAAATTCTCTAATCCAATTTCACTTTTTTAAATGAAATTAACTCTGTGGTATACTTATAGTGGGAAAACTTGCTGAAGACACATAAGAACTGGAGTCACCAATTTTTATCCTACATAATTTAAGATTAGGGAGAAATAGAACTTCAGGCAGTCCCACATAGTGCCCTGAGCACTAAATTACAGAAGGCTCAAATCTACTTTCTCTCTCACAACGGGTTTGATGTTTTCTACAACACATTTCCTATCATGATCAAAAGAGAAAGATACTTTTTCAGAGAAATTAAAATTTAAAATATCTTTGATTAACATAAAAAGATTTAAAATGGGATAAAATATAAAGGGAAAAAAAGTGCAAGGTGTTACAGTATAAAAAGAACTGTCATCTGTATGGAAGAACAAAAAAAAAAAAAAATAGCTATCCTTCATTATGTCTTAAAGAATGGAAACAGGTATGTAGGACTGAGGATTGCCAGAAAAACATAGGCATCAATATTTTGTTGTTGCAATAAAGGCAAACACATGCTTTCTTCACATTCTTTCCTACTGATTTGTTTTTCCTCAATCTTACCAGACAGAACAAATAAAAGAAAAGTTCTTTAGTTGGGTATTAGAGAAGATTCCTTAAACACTGCTGAATGTGAGGGAATAAAATTTCATGCTAACCCATCACCAGTGTTGCATTTAATACATCTTAGTATATTGTTTCCTTTTATACAGTATTATGTCAGTGTTGCTTCATGGCTACACTACATCAAAGAGGTAATGAGCTGAAAAGGGTCATGAGAGAAACAAAAAAAAATGTAAAAGTGGTCAGAGATCTGTAAAATAAGATGTGTAAGTAATTCAAGATAAATTCAGGTTATTTTATTTCAATAGAACACAGGAAGAGTTTTAAGTACTTAAAAATCTATTACAAATAGAGCAATCAGGAAAGAAAATAATTCCGAAATCTCCTCCTTTTAATATATTCCGGTTATGAGGAAACAGAAGTCCTTGAACAGATTGCTTGGATAAATTATGGACATCCATTGCTAAGGGATTCTGAGAGAAAACTGAACAAACATCTGCCCAAATGGTACCAGCAATCCTCTCACAGGGCAAAATCCCAGAAAAGAAAATCTCCTTTGGATGTATTTCACGCTAATATTCAAAATTATGTGACTTGTTGCATATGAATGAACTTCTGAATCCAGGAGACAACCTGACTGACTTTACAAGGACACCTGGACTGAACAACTTGCTACTGCCATAGGATGGGTGAAAAATAACTGTTAAGGCCTGAAGAAGTTTATCACTTAGGGGTCTTGATAATGAATGAGTGACATTTACAACAAAATTTGTAAATAATTTTCACAGCACTTAATCTGAAAGATGACTGTACTCTAAGAAGAAATGTGCCCAAGTCTTTCATCATGAAAAGACAATTTCAGGCTTAAGAAGCCTTGAGTAAGTACACAAATACACACTTTTTAATGGATCAACATGGAACAAATGGATAAGGCAGTAGATAGTGAGAGCAATAATATAACTGTGGAACACAGAGAATCACTGATTCCATTAGCATTGCAAACACACAAAGAACCATTAATAAAACTAAAAGCAGACAGAAATCAATTATAACTTGCTGAAATCAGTCGTACAGAGCTCCCTTACAGAGTATGTTTCTCCCTGTAATTGCACATGGAGTTGTCCTTATTCTCAGTGTTAACATACTACAACTTTTACATCTAATGAGACGGTTTCACAAATGCATACAAAAATACTCAACCTCAGTACTCCTTCCTTTAAGAAATTCTGACTATAATGATAATGAAGCCATTAAACAGACTATTTGAAGGACAGGTTATGGTTCCCCGATACTATGAGGGCGAGGGATTCTGCGAACAAGGTCAGAAGAAGCATCTTTAAAAATGTTGTGGAGAAGAAATGGTATGGATTTGTCCCATATATCAGAAGAGCAATCCAAGACTCCTATATTAGGAGAGAAAACATCATTTTACTGTCACATGTAGGGAGGGACCTGGAAAGGTATGAAGCTCAGTTCCAAAGCAAGGAAATTCTGTGACAAGCCCAGCTGAAAGCCTGTAAGGATGGTGGCTGTTCCCTACTGTTGGGCAACCAGCTCTACTGTTTGTCTGTCCTCATGAGGAAAGGCTTTTCATTGTGTCCGATTTCAAATTCCACTTATTATCTCCTGTCCACCCAGACACTAGTACATAGAGCCTAGCTCTATATTGATCTCCTCATTGACATGGAAAGGCTCCATTTAGGTCCTGATGAAGCCGTCTCCAGGCTGAACAAGCCCAGCTCACTCACAGGGAAAGTGCTTCCAGCCCCAACCATCTTGGTGACTTCGCAGTGAACTTTCTCTGTATTATCAATGTCATTTTCGTACTGGGGGAATATAAACTGCAAACAGTATCCTAGATGCAGTCTAATGAGCACTGGGTAGAGAGGGACAATCCCTTCCTTTAATCTCCGAGTTGTGCTCATCCTAGTAGAGCTCAGGATAATGTTCACCTCTCTGCTGCTGGCTCAAGTATAACTCACTATCCATCAGGATCCCCCAAAGACTCTTCATATGAGCTGCTCCCCAGACATGCAGGACCCTGTCTGTATCACTGCCAGGGGCTCTTTGTTCTGAGGTGCAGGATGTGGCACTCATTGGCTTTTATTAATTTAGTTCATTGAATTTTGGTAGTCGATTTGTTAGCCTGCCTGGGTGTCTGTCAATGATATACTGACTGCACCCTCCAGTTTAATGTCGTCAGCAAACCTGAAAACCAAGCCCTCTGTGCCTTCTTCCAGGTCACTGACAAAAATGTTAAAGAAGATGGGTCACAGGACCCATCTGAAGAACACTCCTTTGCCACAGGAATCCAGAGAGGATACCCCGTTAACCACTACCTCCAGTCTGAGAATTGAAGCAGTGGTCCACCCACCCATCTAGATGGAGGCTATGGCAACAGAGTAGCAAACAAACATATCCAATTCCCATCTACAGAAGGATGCAGCAATGCCTTTACATCCATTAGGCCCAGCAGTCCTGCCCACCCCATCTCAGAGTCCAAAGGCCAGGACACACCTGCAGTCATGACAGGGGTCACAATCCCCCTTTCATACCCTCTACATGAAGCCCCACACATTATCCACCAGCAGCTGCTTCTGCCTCCCTCCCCAGAGGAGAAGCCCTGTAGCCCTGCAGCTGGGCCGCAGACGCAGCACCATCGCTAGCACTGCTGCAGGTGATGAAACTTGTGGCTGCCCCAGTGGTCCAGCCCATACACTACTGCTCACGTCTGAAGGGAAATATTTCAAATTAAGATAAAACCAAGTTGGAATTTAATTCCAGTTGGAAAGAAACTGCCAATGTTAATTTTTAACACTGGATTATTTTTAGTATCACAAAATCAATAAAAGCCCCCACCTTCTAAACTAGAATAAAATACAATCAAACTGATCTAATAGCTACCCAACTTTTATGATGTACTGGGAACATACACAGCTTCTTTCAGCTCCTGTTCAAAATAAACACGCCCACAAGCCAAATGCACAGGAAATTGCAGGAAACATACCACAACTGCTTTATAGCCTCAGTAAGAAGCTAGTAAAAGTACTTATATTTGTCATACCATTTTTCAAGACTGATTATAGATCATGCATTTTTATTAGAGTTGTAACTCCATTTCATATTTTCATAATGTTCACAACTGTTCTCAGTGAAGAAAATCACAAGTTTCTGATAACTCCTTTAAAAAAGGTGATTCACAACAGAGCCAGTGGAATATTATCTGATGGACACCATTGATTCTCATGTAAGTCAATTAACACTAAAGATAATAAAGTAATTATGAATGAATAAAAATGTACTTTATATTTTAAATGCATGTCTTGATAAGAATCAGCATCAGAAATAAAGATGGTCTAAACTAGATATTTAGGACATATTTGAGTGAATTTTTCCCAAAAGCATTGATTACCTCTGAAATTTGCACCTTTTATAATACTGTTTTGATAAAGATTTTTTTACCACTTGCATTTAATAATAACAATATTATGGATTGATATTTCAATATACACTCTTGTAAAAGGTATATTAGCATTACAAGGCTTTAGAAGATTTTAACTGCAGCATGACAATACCACTTTCTAACAACTCAAAACTATTTTTCCTAAATTTTCAAGGGCCATACTCAAAGTAACAGAAGTTTGAAAAGATGCTCTCAATATACAAAATTTAAAAGTCTATTTTGTTCCTTACATCACAACCTATTCAATAATCAAAAACAGCCTTAGGGATACATATCTGCTAATAACATTAGCCTTGCAAAAAGTGATTAACAGCTGGCTCACAATATCTGAGATCTTAATCAGTAAGCACTAATATCTTGTTTAATTACTGCAAGCTCAGTATATCGTGAGTTAATAAGATATGATTGATTGTTGTCATTCTCATGCACCTCTCAAAACATCATACACAAATATTTGAATTCTGTATTGCACATTTGAAAAATGAACTTCCAGAATGTCATGTAAGAATAAAAACTGCCTTTTTAAAACTCTAACAAATGCTAATAGAGACATATAGTTAAATATGTTCTAATAGAAATTCTAACCCAGAAAATTGCCAAGGCTCAAGCTATTAGAAAAATTGCCTAGCTTTATTTTGATTTAGAAAGTATTATTAAGTAAACAAATTAAGAATATAAAGAATATAAAGAATATAAAACCTCAGAATATAAACTGCTTACAGCAGTTTCCTACCTGTCAAATAAGAAAGCATAAATTTCATACTTCAAAAAAAACCACTTAGCAAAAGCGCGGGAAAAATCCTCACATTTCCTTCAGAGATTATTTAAGAAACAGATTATCAGAAAATTAATGGGATTATTTCTATTGCTGATACCATGAATCTTACCGTCGTGGGGCTTCAGCTGATTGATAAATATTCCTGTTATATCAAAAGGCAAACAATAAACTAAGAGCATAACAAATACACCTCACCCATTTTCTTACCCTAGAATAGTCAAGAAAGAGTACTATGAAGGCATCACTTTTTTTTTTTTTTAATAGAATACCACATTTTGATTCATCCTGCTCTTGCTATCCTTCCACTTTTGACTGATACAGGTGCACTACATTAATTCTTTTTCAAGCTTTTGCATAAAATTCTTGGTGTTTTTTTTTTTTTTTTTTTTTTTTTTGGTTTGGGTTTTTTTTTCTGCTAAATTGTTGTGTTACTCTGCCAAAACCAAGAAGAAAGCCATATCTAACTGCTTAATTTCTGAATAAGGTTGAAAAGAAAACAAGTCAGACTAGGAAAAAAGTACTAAAGCTTTCTGCAGAAGACAAAAACAAAGCAAACAATCAAAAAACAACCAGAAGAAAATAATAATATATAACCAGTTTCAAGATCTTAAGCAGTTATCCTTCAGAAACTGGAAGTATATAAAGAAAATAGCACAGAAGATACGGGAAACCTAGGAAAAACTGAAGGATTTTTGCAATACCCATGTAACTGAATAAAAACTGCAGGTGATTTAAGTCTTGAAAATTCAATTATTTATTTGAATTCAGACTTCAGACAAAGATTTCTTAAGATGAAGAATATGTATTTCAAACCCCTTTTCAAAAGCAAGAAAATGTGTAATCAGAAATAGCAGGTGGAGATACAGATTCCACTCTCATTTTAAAAAGATACATGGTCTGGGAGGAATGAATGTTTGTCCAGAATTCAAAGAAACTGCTATTTTTAAAGCATATATAGTCTAGTCTCATTACCATCAAGACAAAAAAGAATATCAGTACTAAGAAAAAAAAAAATCTAGAACAGTGCTAAGTCTGATTTTGGCAGCTGCATATAACATTTGTTTCATATCTTTCTCAGTTTCAACAATTTGCTGATGGACAACCTGTACATGCAACTGACTGATACCCTGTCCCTGTAACCATCTGACTTAAGCCTATGGAGGTGCATTTACACATTTGGATGCATGCATCTCAGAAGAAAACTAAAACTAGGAAAGGAAACTAGGTAGGAGACAATCAAACATTTCTGAGTAAAAAGAATTCAAAAGTAAGATGCTTGACAGAAGAGCTGGACATTTTAAGAGTTTGGATAAAATGTTGCCAAAAATCTGTATTTCAGAGTGATTAATGTGTAGCAGAATTTATTTTATCCATTATCATCTGTCCAGTGTCATCTGTCCCTTGATGCTGTTGGTCACAGAGCACTGGACTGCCACAGTATTTGACTGACATCACATGGAAAGCCTCATTCCCGCAGGCTGGGGGTAAAGCTGGTCTGCATCACCCTCTGCAGCCCACGGCAAAGGTCGCTGAGCAGCTCTGGTGGACTCGTAGGGCAGCAGGGCACAGAAAGAGCCTGGGCTGGACCTCTGCTGGGCCTGGCAGTGTGGGGGGAGCAGGCACCCCAGGAGAGGAGCACCAGCTTCTCCAGCACACGCTGCAACAGGAAAAGAGAGCTCTGCATAAAGTAAGCAGCAATCAGTGCTTAGCAAGGTGGAGCATTAAACACAAGTCAGCTGGCAAAGTGACACTAGAATTCTAAACCCAAGGTTTCATGAAATCTTATGATAACCCTCCTGTCTAGAAAGGGATTCACCAGAACAATACAAGCAAACTCCTATCCTGAAAAATGGCAGGAGAAAAAAATGGGACTGAGGGGATTTATTTTAAATTCAGAACCTGGAACCAAAGAACTAAAACAGACTCAGAAACAGACAAAACCCTTGACAGTTACAGGAAGATAAAACAGAAATTTTAATTGTTCCTTTCCAGACAGCATCAACAGCATCATGAAGTCATACCAGTACCATGGCAGAACTACTGTCAGTTTATCCTAGTGGTATTTCAGATGGGAAGGCTGAAGGAAGTAACATCCATGAGGGTATAAATATTTTGGTGATGAGACACTAAGAATATAAATTCCTTTGTTGTGTGTATTTGAAGCACACTTATGAAAGGCCTGTATTCAGAAAAGGTGCATGACCTTAAACACACTACCAACAGTTTCACAGTTTTATGCAAGTATGCAAGTCAATTTTGCAGGGTAAGAAACATGATTGTATTTTGTGTAGGAAAGCAGGAGTAGAAGCATGGATATGAAATGACAGGAGAATAGTTCTTGAGACAACAAAGCTTAGTTAGGGAAGAGGAAGAGAAGATTTAAAATAAGAACAGAAAACAGTAAGAGAAATTAACAGTAATAAAGGGGAAAAGATAAAAATGAAAGAGAATTAACATTAAAAAAAGATGATTTCTAGAAATTGTGTGCTGAAGAAAAAGAATACCTGCCCACAGACAAACACATCAATCTTTTCCAGGAATGATCACCATAGGTTACTAATCCATAAAAGGATCTGACATATTAGCTCTACTCGGAGTATTAAAAATATGTGTGAAAAATGTAAACAAAATTTGCAACAGCTGTGTGCAACAAATATGGTATCCAATATTTGAAAGTGCAGCTAAACAAGAAGCCATAAAACACACCTGGTGGTAAACAGGATCCTGCCTGAAGTTAACACATCTTCTCCCACTGTCACACAGCCTCCTGGGATGGCCATTATTGGAAATGTACCTTTGCACTCTGCTACTTCTCATCGTGTGCCAGCCCAAAGATGGATAAGCCAATTTAATGATCACTAATCATTGCTTACCAAAGCCCATTTTCACTGCCACATCTATAGTTATGTGTGTTTTATATCCCTTTTCCATACTGCCATACTTTCTATTACCCCTTTTCTGAACAGCAGAAAACAAGGAAACTATGTGCTTTTCTATGGAAGTCTTAATGGGATAAACAGTGAGAATATTATGTTTCAGTCTTTCTGTGACATATTGGTTACAGACTTAACTATTCCTACAGCTGAAAATGTACTGTGCTTTTTTTTTTTTTTTTTTTTTTTGAGTTGTTTGTTTGTTTGTTTTTGGTTTTGGGTGTTTTGTTTGGTTTGGTTTGGTTTGGTTTGGTTTGGGTTTTTTTGCAACATCACAGCACATAAAGCATCACATATCAGGATTTTCTGTTTTGCAGATAAAGATTTTTTGATTAGAAGACGCAGTACAGGGCACCTCCCCAGCTCCTGCTTAGGTTCTCTTCATTACATGAATGTCAAAGGCTTACTTTAGCCTTTGTTACCCTCCTTTGATTTCTGTACTACAGGGATACATTTTCTGTGTTCAGATGATTCTCACTGATGTTAATGGGCCATTAAAAATCCTGGGAGTAATCTTAGATAATCTCCCTCCATTGCTTGCACCTGAAAATCAGCTATTAATTTCTCCTTATAAAAGAGGAACAGCATTCTAGCACAAGTGCTCAAAAAAATCCTAGGGATTTAATTTTAGTCTCAATGAAGCTGAAGTCAATTGAAAACTCTCAGTCAAGTCAGTCTTTCATTGTAAAAATAATTAGTTTAAATTTTGTCACAAATGTTGACAGCTTTTCAAGTTGCAACATTCATAGCATAGTTACTACCATAACTATAAACATTAATGTAGAATGACATATTTCAGGATTCTGCAGTTTTCTTACATAAAATCCACCTAAACCATTTTGTCAACTGCTATCAAGACCCCCCAAACTATGCTGGTTTTCATACTCATGAAAAATTCCTTCAAGTTTCTGAACAAGAAAAAGCTACATTAACAAACCATAAACATACAACATCATTTAGAAATTAAAATAACACTTAAAAAATATCTAAATAGTAGAGTTTTAAATTCTACTATTTCCAAGACAATCTCAGAAGAACAAGGGCCAAATTACCCACTAAATACTTCAGGATAAGACAGTGAATCACACGTAAATGAGGCTCTAGTAATTGTGCTGTTAAAAAAAGACAGTGAAAACTGAATATAAAAATGAAAACCTAATCAGACAGTACATGAACCTTTCAAAAAATATAATTGAACAATAGAATAGATTTCTATGGAGATGCCCCCAAAAATTATGAAAGAGAAAGAAGGAAAAAAAAAAAAAGAAATCAACAAAAAACCCAATCACAATAATACCATATAATCTACTTAAATATATGTTAAAAAATCCATATTAATAGCCCTTTTTTATTGCCTGTTTTCCTGATTGTGCTAAGTAAGGTTTGTTTTATTTTTTTAAGAATGATCAATTATTAAAACAAAAACAATGTGGCTCTTTTTTTCTGAAATCTGGTTATTGTTATAAGTATGGAAATGCTAATCATATTCATTTTTTTGCTCTCATAAAGAGTTTTTTGTTTGAGGCTGTGCACTTAATAAAAAATTTTCAAACTTAGAGGAAAACACTTGGACAGAAACACTGAAGGGCTAAAGATGGAAGGGTCTTCTGGAGATCATCTAATTCAAAACTCTGTGCAAATCACAGAAACACAGAATATTAAGGGGTTGGAATGGACCTTAAAGATCATATAATCCCAACCCCTCCCTCCATGGGCAGAAACATCTCCCACTAGACCAGGCTGCTTTGCTCAGGATCATGTGCAATCAGGTTTTGAGTATTGCCAGTGATGGAAATCTTGGATAAACAAATGTGGGACCTTTACCAGTGTTTGACCACCCTCACTGTGAAAAATAAAAAATAATTCTCATTCAACAGAATTTCCTGTGTTCCAAGTTTTGTTCATTGCCTCTTTCAGTGGGCACTTCTGAGAACATTCTGGTTCAGTCTTCATTGGCACCTGCCAGCTGGGAATTTTTCCACATTGGTAAGACTGCTCTGAGATTTCTCTTCTTTAGCTCTACAGTCACAGCTGTCTCAACCTCTTCTCATATGTCAGATGCTCCCTTGACCTGTTTGGACCTTTTCTGGACTTGCTCCAGCATGCCCATATCTCTCCTGCACTGGGGAGCAGAGGAGAGGACAGGACTCCAAGTGCTGTCTCACAATGCAGTGCTGAGCTGCTGAGGGGCAGCATCACCTCCCTCCACTTCCTGGCAATGCAGAGAGAGCTGCTGCCTTTAGCCACAAGGCTGCATTGCTGGCTCAGTTCAATTTGGTGATCTTTTCTGTAAAAAATACCTTTGCTTTCCACCTGGTCAGCCTCTACTGTGTCTGGAGTTATTCCTTCCCAGGTGCATGACTGCACTACCCTTTCTTGAACCCCTTGTCAGCCTATTCTCCAGCCAGTGCCAGTCTTCCTGAAAGGCAGCACAGCCATCTGATATGAGCCAGTCCTTCCAGTTCTGTACCATCTGCAAACTTTTTGAGGGTTTTCTCTGTCCCAGCACCCAAGTCATCAGGTGGTGAACAGTACTGGATCCATTATTGATTTCCTCACTATGGCACTACTGATCATCATCAGCTTGGACTTCACAGATCACAACTGTTTTGACTGTTGTTAGTTTTAAATTGCACCTCCCCATTCATGAAGTAAATACTCCAACAAATTGTCTATGAGGATATAATGGAAGCCGGTGTCAAAAAAATTGCTATATGCAAGTTAAACACCCACTCTTAGACCCCCATCCACCAACCCAATGACTTCATTAGGGATGACTATGATGTCGGTCAGGTGAAATTTTCCCAGTATAAATCATTGCAGAGTACTTCCAAATACTTTTTTGTCTATCACATTTGGATGTGGATTTCCATGTAAATTTGCTCTATTACCTCTCCAAGGATCTCGCCAAGTGGCCCCACTCTGGACCTCCTCTAATAGGTCCACATCTTTCTTGTGCTGAGGAGCCCAGAGGTGGATGCAGCACTCCACGTGGGGTCTCGCCAGAGTGGAGCAGAGGGGCAGAACCCCTCCCTCGCCCTCCTGGCCACACTGCTTTGGATGCAGCCCAGGGTGTGGTTGCCTCTCTGGACTGCAATTGAACACTGCTGGCTCATGTCCAGATTTTCATCCTATCTCAGGTACATCCTGTCTCCACAGGACCTCTTCTTCAGCCAAGTCAGCCTTTCTTAACATCAACTATGCACATTTCCATCCACAAAGACAATATAACATGAAATGTATGGTGCAGACAGAAAGCCTTAGCCCTTGCCCCAGTCCTTAGTTATCATCCCACAAAAAGAATATAAAGACACACCATAAATGCTGCATGACTATCTGAATTTTGCAAAGCAGTCTCATGGATTTATTTCAGTAGCTTAATTATAATATAACAGTGGCTTACTGGGGTGGGTCAGATGGGAGGTCAGATTTAGTGTGTGTCAACAAATGTATTTTAAACCATTTTAGGGGATTAATTTAAAAACAAAGTGAACATCATAAATTTTAAATAACACTAACCATAGTAAGGTCAAGTTTTACAGTCAAGTAGAAATCTTTCCATACTCATACATAGGTAACTTTGTAAAATCACTGTAATTACTTCAGTTCTTATAGGGATACACATAATGGCTAGAATGAAGAGCTGTCACTGTCTTAAAAAATACAACAATTTGAATGTATTTACATCAAATGAGAAAATAAGGCTACCTGTTAAAAAAAAAAAAAGGTGATCTAACAAAATAGATGACCTTTCAGTGACTTTAAACTTGCTCAAGACTGAACTCAGCAAACCACTTAGGTACGTACCCAGGACTTAACAAGAGCACTACTGAAATCCAGGTCTACTCCTGAAATCAACAGCTTGGCACAGGCCACCAGTGACTAGCCAGCTGTGCCAGACAGGGGGAACTCCACCTCGCTCTGCCTGCAGGATCTCAAGTGGGCTTTTGGACCATGACAAGTCCCAGCAGACTGTGGGAAGTAGCAGGGGCACATGCAGAACAGGAGCAACCACACCTCCAGCCAGGGGTGGAAATGTGGCGTGTGTCAATAGGGATTGTTTAGAAGTTTGTTGGTCATACCAGTACGGAAAGGATAAGGACCGACAAAAATGAGCAAACCTTATGATCAAACTGAACTTATGGAAGAACAAGCCTTGTGTTAGAGAATATACCCTCTAAAAGTACATGAGTGAATTAATTTGCTATAAAATATTTCAGAGTGTTCAGAGGCCCTGTTCTGTAATTCTGCACCCCACTTGATGAACTGTTCACAAAGCTAAGGTCTAACAGAGAGAACAAATGAATAGAAAAGGGGAAGGATGCTGAAAGGAACATCAGTGACAAAATGCAAATAAATGGCAGATCACCAGCCTAAAAGAGACCAAAATAACTAAAAAAGAACAGTATAAGCAAGAAAGCAAGATAAAAGCGTATCTTGGTAAAGTAGCCATTAAAGATAGAAAAAATAAAAATCCTGAAAGATAAGTCATTAGTAATCAGCAAAAATCAGACTTTATAAATTGCAAAAATCTGAGAAAGTAAAATAAAACCAGAATGAAGATAGGCTTTTAAAATGGTGACAGTTGCCATTACATAGCAATAGAGTGCAGTTCACAACACCTCAGGCCACTCATGTTAATTAACAAATCATGGAATAGCAGGAAAATTCCAAATGACTATTAAAAGCAAATTTTTGCCTTATTTGCATAAGCAAATAGGACATCAGGTAACTACAAACAGATTAACAGCTATTATATACAAGTAAAATAATCATCATTCTCTGATATTAACACACTGGAAACAAAGACACCAAAGTTAAAGGAAAATAAACTTTCAAAATGACTTTTATTTCTTGGAGAAATTCACAAATCAGTTTGATAATGTGAGTACATAGTGGAATTTATTTATTCTATACATTTTGATAAATCTGAACAATCTGAAGGGACCTGGTGAATTAAATGGTTCTATGAGCAGCAAAACTGATCTTGCTTGGTTTTAAAAATATTTCTATTCAATATTCTCGTAAAAACCCTTTTTTATGTTCCCAGTTCACCATGGTCTCCCTTTCTAAGTGTGTCCCAGCATTCCTTGGATTCCACTCCTTCCACAGGACTGTGCAACACTGGACACAAGTTCATGCACCAGGTAAGTGCTACCAGTCACACCACAGCCATAAGAGTATTGTAAAAGCATTTTACTGCCCCTACTGAAGTAACTAGTTCTACTTTCGCCAACAAGTTAAATTTTTACACAGGCTTCACTTGTCTGACAGTACACAATTAAACAGTCTCCAAGGGAAAACAAAGGAAAGAGGAAGGTGGACTAAAGGACAAGGTGGATCAATGGATGCAAAATTGGCATACATGGGTAATATTTAGGTTAAAATAAAAGGCTACCAAAATGGCTTGTAACAAACAAAACTTTAATGATTAATGTAACAAACAAATGATTTGTAGCAAAAAAATTGAATGATTAATGAAGAAAAAACCTTCATTGGAAGGAGATATAATTTAATAGTGTGATTTTTGATAAGAGATATAAAGAGCTATATTTCAAAGAATATGTACAGCAGAATAAAAAAGATACTTTGTGAAGAAGCAAGTTAGAATTATTACCCAACTTAACATTGCAATCCAATGCAACATATTAAAAGAAATCTCTCATATGAGTGACAGCTGATAACTAAATAGTGTCTCTGCACAGCACTGGTAAAGCCTAAAACACTTCATTAATTTATGCTGTTATGTGTTAAAAAATTAAAATTAGAAAACTGAGTAAAAATCTATAAAAATTGCCTTCAAGAACTCCATAATGAGAAAAATTTATCACTTTTTAATTTTAATCTATTAATCAATCATGATAAATAATTTGAGAGGGATATTTATCTAAGTATTGCTAAACACAGTTTAAGTTACCTTTTTTTTTTTTAATTAATGGATATTCGTGAGCTCTTGAATGTGTGGGTTTGCTTGATTTTTTTAGACCTTGGCATCCTTTTCATTTAATGGTAATCAGTATGGTTTCCCCAGATTGTATCATTACATCTCTCTAGCTATGTAAAAAATTCTGCCATAAATTCTTCACTAAAAAACAATTTCATTTCTTGATTCAGTTATGAATGGTTAGATAAAATTTTGCAGAGCTTCATGAAGTAGAAGATGCAAACAGGAGAAAATGCTCCAATTCACATTTAATAGCTAGTTCTGTACATTTCATACAGGTTGTTTGTCCCAAAATCTGCATTTTGGTGAATACTGATTAAAAAAACCTGGAAATGAGCAGAACATTTAAAATGAAGAAAGAGAGGCACTTGAATGAGCTGTGTCCACTGCCTAACTGCCTCCCTTGCCAGGGCAGACAAAAAATATCCAAGTGGGAGGATGCTAACATCACTCTTCTTTATAATTGCAATTACACAACATTATTATCCTATTACTGCAGGAAAATGAAAACTCCTTTAACCAGTAATTTTCTATTCCGCATATTTAAATTCACCACTCAAGATGTCCAGGATGTCCTGGAGGAGTTGGCAAGAGTTCATGACCTGAAGCCAAAAGAAACAATTTCCTGTGAAAGAACAAAAAGCAAAGAATGAGCTCCTTTCTCATTCCTCAAATTCCCTAAAAACCCATGTGAAACTCTCACTTGTCTGCAATACTGAGGGAAGTTGTAACTTGTCTGTGCTTCAGCTTGCTGCTGGATACTACCACAGCCATTAACCTTCAAAAGGCCTGGCTTTTCTCCTGGACATAGGGATCCTCCATCTGCGGAAGGGACAACAGCAGGGAGGCCAAGGAAATGTATCACCACTCCACTTTTTTGGAGTCTGCACAAGGAGAGAAGGCATGGCAACCTGGGTTTATGTGCCGATGTTCCCAGATAACACCCATTACCTTCACAGGCCTTAAGCCCTTTAGTGAAAAAGTCTTTTTCATCAGTCAAACATAATCGGAAATCTGTCACTGGTCAGTAAAACATAGGGAAAAAAAAAGAGGAGAAAAGAGTCTAGTCTTCAACTATCATCTTACAATTTTTCCTTCTATATTAATCTTTTGGTTTTTGTTTTTAAATTTACTTGGGATTTCCTGGGTTAGCCAGGGAAGTATGATAAATACATTCAGAAGAGACAGATTAGATAAATACAGCTAATACAAAAAAATTAGTGAGTGGTTTATTGCCTATAATGCATTGAGTCTGGAAGAATTTGCTTAATTTAAAACTGAATTTTCAAGTAGTTTCCCATATATATAATGAACCATTTGAAAAAGAAGACACAAATCCAATGAACACTGCGGCACTTTTCAGTTGTGCTTTACCTTTATGCACATAAAGACAGTAGTAACATAGGACAGTATCTGAGTATGAGGATCACTTAAGAATAATAACATAGTCCAGAAAGGACTCTTGGTATATAACACAGTTGAATATAATTGGATTTCATATTTTGTCACTTGAGCAATTTGTAAAAGATCCAACTAAATCACAAAGTCATCCACAAAATATAATGAAGACACTAGAGCAGGAAAAAAGAGAACTTTCAATATTTCACTGCCACTGTTGCAGCATTATCATTGTCAGCACTCTCATTCTTCCATTCATTAATCTTCCTCCATCTAGAACAAAACACTTGGATTCCCCTATCTTACATCCATGCACGGCAACAGCTCTGTAAAGCCCTTGTGCCTGGCTGCCTGTATTTCCAGAAGCATTTGCATTTTGTTCAAAAAGCTGTATTAGAAATTTGTAATGGACTTATACAATAAAATATTATTATAAGCTAGTTGTCATGTCATTTGGACACATGACATTGTCATCTCATCATTCTGTGCTTGTACTGCTTTTTCATACTGTAAATCTCCACTTGGAATCCCAGGAACATTTCCAGGAACAGAACTGACCGACACCAAAGGAATCGCTTACCTGTTATATTTTTCTTGGATCAACATTAATTAGCCTTATGGTATTTGTATAATCCAACATTCAGGTGAAAGCACTTTAAAGGGAAGTACTCTTTCGTGATCCCCCATCTGACCAGAGATCAAAGTCTGAAAGCTACTACTGCAAATACCACAGTTAGAGCTTTCCTTTCAATGCAGTCCTGCACAGGACACTGCTCTGCATAAATTACACTGCAGTGATAGCCCAACTAGATGGCATTATCTACATGTTTTAAAATTACATTCTGTACTGAAAAGAAATTATTTTGTCATACATATGAAAAAGCTCACTAAATTAGTCAAATACACTGAGCTTGAGTGCCTCCAATAGTAAGTAAACAAACAGATTCAAAGACTAAGAAATGTATTTGCATTGGAGTTATTTTATTAGCAATATAGAAAGGAATTGGAAGAAAAAGTTATGCATAGACTGAAAAGAGCATAGCGTACTTTGTAAAGTGTACTAAATCCAACCAAATCACTCTTCTATAAAAAACACGACTAAGGATCTAAGAGACCATATTCAGTATTAGATGTAAGTCTACAGTGGAAAAAAAGGCCTTAAATCAAAATACAAAGTTATGTGCTACATCACAATACAAAAGACAGACTGAGTATCACATACTGGCAGACTCTATCACATTTTTTTTCTTACTAACTGTAGATACCAGGATTTTCAATGGTCTAATGTGTAATTAATGCTGCATTCTTCCAACTAAGGTGAGAAATACTAATTATATTGGATTGTATCACAAAAAATGTTTTTAGTGTTTTACCATCTAAGGTTAAAAATCTAGCACCAGCAGTAATAACACATAAAAACAATAATATAATTCTGCATATACAGAAAAAAACCAGTATAGCATGTTCAGTATATTCCCTGCCAAAAAGTAAGATTGTTCTGTGTTTGGGTTTTAGAGTAATGTCTGAAGAAATTTCAGTATTATACTGCATTACAGTTCATAGAAATGTAAACACAACAGTTTCTGTTCTGGAAAACATACTCCTACAACACCATTAAAGCTGGAAGAAAGAAAAATGTCAACAAATAATTGATAAATTATTATCAAGAATATATCATAAATTATACTACCTCTTCTACATCAACTTGGTCATTACTGGAATGAGGACATGGAAAGCATTTAATTTATTCATTCAGATTACCAAATTAAAACTTGCCAAATCAGAAAGCATGACTTAAACATATTGTACTTCTACCAAAACAAGAATGTGTGAAAATGGCAATAGAGAGCCTGGGAAACAACAGAGAAAGTTCAGCCCTAGACTTTAAATGTCTTATTCCATAGGAACAAAGGACTAAACATTAAAAGTCATTGTAAAGTCTCATGCTGTACTTCTACATTAGATACCCCCTTCATCTCCACCAACTTTATTTCAATAATAAAAAATTACTTCAAAATTGTCCCTACCCAGTCACAGCCTGAGTGCTGCTATTCCCAGCATGTGAAAACCTAAGTCTAGATAAGAGTGTGCAGTTTAACAGCTCCGCCACAGCAGTCTGCTCACTGTGGACTACTATTATCCTCAAGTAAACAGTTATATTATGAAAAGAGATAAGGCAGCAGACATTCATCACACTGCAGACTGATGATGAGACAGCTCCTCTGGAATAAATGACTCATTTTAAATACACATACTCTTTGCACCTTGGAGATAAAAAAAAGAAGTGCATTCAGTGGTAAACAGCTGGTTGCACAATAAGAGTTAATACTTTCACTAGGAAATAATAGGGAAAGCAGTATTCAGACCTTTAGCATTACACAACAGAAACAACCAATGCTGCTATTCTCAAATATTATTTCATCCTATTATAATTCCAGATGTAACTACCCTTTGCAAAAGACACAATTCTATACTAGGCAGTCTTTTAAAATAATTTATTTACAAAACAGCTCTTTGTTCATATTTGGCATCTCCATAAACCATAATTAACATTCCTATTTTTGACATCAGTGTGAATGCAGACCTGCACACTCCCTGAAGCACCTCTCCCAGAATACATGTTCAAAGAGCCTCCCAAAACCTACATAACCCAGACAGAAATTTATTATTCAGCATTTGCTGGATTCACCAACAAGTTATCTAATTTAGACCAAATAATGTGAGGCTTTAACACAGAAATTAGCATCAGTGAGAAGATGATTGACAGAAGAGAATAAAAGCAGAAGCAGAGCAGCCTGTCAGAGGGGGACAGTGAGCCCGTTTCAAGGTCAAGAAAGCAGCTCAAGCTTGTATGGGAGCATCTCCTACACAGAATGAAGTTGTAAAGAGGTTCTGCACAAGTAATTTATAAAAAGCATGTCTAAATGTAAAGTTTTAAAATTTATTTTTGGGTTTGCAATAAGAGCATAAAGCATGTAGAGGTTCTTCTGCATAACTCTCCCTTTGCATGCTCAAATTAAGAAGCTATTTTAACTTAATTTCTGGTAACTGATTATTGAAGTGCCTCATTAAGGAAAAACCCCATAGCACAAACATGAAGTTTAACTTCATTGTTGAACCCAAATAAAGATATACCAGAGGGGTGAAACAGAAATCCTTGAAAAAGGCAGGTTAAGCAAGGTAAATCTTCTGGAAGCTGTGATGCCAAAAGTATCAAAATCAAGTTTCCAGCATCTCTCCTTGAAGTTTGGCTCTTACAAATTACCCCAGTCTTTTCATCCTCTCAAAACATAATTATATTAACTTTCTATCCCCATTTACATCCTTTCAGAAAGAGCAACCCCTGCACAAAGCAAAGTTGAACTATTATGCCTACAGATTATGGTGTCACTCACATTTAACTGAATCTCATTTCTTAAAAAATTAATTACTTCTTTATACACTTAATACACTTAATTTGTTGTTCTTTATTGGTAAAACAGATGAAGGTAGTTAATTTTCTGTATTAATATTGGTATTTCTTATGGGCCCCAATCTCTGGTTCTGTGGTATTAAGGGGAGACAATGAAAAGTACAGATCAATTCAAGAGGCAGCTGAGGGCACTACAAGTGTAGTACACTTCAGAAACTCAGCTCCATTTAGCATGGTTATGAAGTTTCCCTCTAAAGCAGACAATATAATGGGAACCATGGCAACTGCTCAACTATGGCAAAAGAGGAAAGAGCATGAACTATAAATATTCAAATTACATGCAGCTTATAATTTTGCATTTAAATATATGATGAACAAAGAACTATTTAACTTTATACAGAGTATGTTTTTGTGTAATTTCCACTAATGCTTAAGTCTCAAAGTTTTCAAAGGCTTCTGAGGCAGACACAATAGCCACAGCGCAATGAAGAGGTGGCAGTCAAGTTAGGAAAGCCATAACCATGAGTCATACTAAATATGTTTTATAAATTAGGTTCTTATGCTATCAACCCCACACAGCAGAGCTTAGGACACCTTAATCAACACTTAGGTAAGAAGTCAGAGTTTCTCCCCACCAGCAGAAGGCAGCAGTTCAAGATACCCTTCTCCTCCACCACTGGTCACTTGCTGCAGAAGATGAATTCTTCCTCTGAATTCAAACTAACTGCATTTACCTGACCTCTTCTACTTCCTCAATGTTCTAGAAATAAAGAACTTCTTTAATAAAAGTCCTTTGACTGAATTATTTAGAAGTTACATGACAAAATAGCCAATTGCATCTCTACAACATCTTAAATGTATCTAAAGCAAGAGATATCTTTCCTTTTCCACTTCCACTTGCATATTCTACCTCTTGTTTCACATCACAGTGATGGAAGATTACTTAAAAGTTTTTTTAGGTTTAATTTTCCACAAGAAGAATGCTTTGGACTGGACCACCAAAAGGTTTTGCAACTTGAGAGCAATAGTGGTTTCTGAAAATAGCTTCATTGAGTAAGACATGATGTTCTCAGAGTCTAACATAAAATTTTAAAATTGTGATTTTTTTTGTGTCTTAAACAACTTCAATTGCTTTAAGAAATAAAATTTAAGCAAAAATTACAATAATATAATCTTATAGGTCAGGAAAGCATCCTGCATTCTCCAGATGCTAACTACCACAAAATGAGACTCATTTTCCTTCTACAGGATGAAATAGCAGATCAGCTATTTTTACAGAATGCAACTCATCGTTCAAAGGTATACAGGATTATTAGTTTACGTTTAGAGAAAGCACATTTATATTCTCAATTTAAGATTGAAAATAAAGCAATTTGGACTGAAATTATGCACTATTTTTCCTGTTTAATCCCACAGAAATTTATTAATATATATTAAATAGAAAACCGGTACCTCTATTTTATGCTTGGTGTGAAGAATTTTCAATTCAAGAGGTAGCATTATCTTCAAATCATAGAATCACAGAATATGCTGAGTTGGAAGGGACAGGACACACGAGGATCATCAAGTCCAACTTCATGTCCCTGCACGGCACCATCTTCAAGAATGTGCTATACTATGTGCCTGAGAGCTTTGTCCAAAACCTTCTTGTGCTCTGTCAGACTTGGTGCTGTGACTACTTCCCTGAGGAACCTGTTCCAGTACCCAGCCACCCTCTGGGTGAAGAGCCTTTTTCTAATATCCAACCTAAACCTCCCCTGACACAACTTCAGGCCATTCTCTGGGGTCCTGTCACTGGTCACCACAGAGAAGAAATCAGGGTCTGCCTCTCCTCTTCCCCTCACAAGGAACCTGTAACTGCAGGGAGGTCTCCCCTCAGTCTCCTCCAGGCTGAACAGACCAAGTGACCTCAGCTGCTCCTCATACACCTTCCCGTGAAGGCCCTTCACCATCTTTGCTGCCCTCCTTTGGACACTTTCTAATAGTTTTTATCCTTCTTACATTGTGATGCCCAAAACTGCGCACAATATTCAAGGTGAGGCCACCCCAGTGCAGGGCAGAGCGGGACAATCCCCTCCCTTGCCTGCTGGCCATGCTGGGCCTGATGCCCCCCAGGACAGGCTTGGCCCTCCTGGCTGCCAGGGCACTGCTGGCTCATGTTCAACTTGTCACTGACCAGGACCGCAAAGTCCCTTTCCATGGCAATGCTTTCTAGAATCTCACTCCCCAGCCTGTCTGTACAGCCAGGGTTGCTCCATGCCAGGTGCAGAATCCAGCACTTGGATTCTGCTGGTGATTGTCCAACCCTCTACTCTGTTGAGGTCTCTCTGCAGGGCCTCCTTGCCTTCAAGGGAGTCAACAGCTCCTCCCTGTTTTGTATCATCTGTGAATTTGCTCAGTGCTCCTTCTAGTCCTGCATCCAAATTGTTCATGAAGATGCTGAAGAGCAACAGGGCTGAGGATGGAGCCCTGTAGAACCCCAGGAGTGATAGGTCCCCAGTCTGTTATCACCCCATTCATGATAACCCTTTGTATCTGATCCCTGAGGCAGTTGCTCATCTATTATATTATGTGGCTGTTTAACCAGCTGTGTGCTGGACATTTAGTCCAGAGAATACTGTGCGAGACAGTATTGAGAGCTTTACCGAAATCCCAAAAAAAGATTCCATCAACTGGCTTCCTTTGATCAAGTAAGTGGATTACCTTGTCATAAAAGGAAATCCGGTTTGATAAGCAGGACTTTGCTGCCATGAAGTTTGCTCACTCTCTACAACTCCCTGAAAGGAGGCTGTATCTGGGTGGGAGTCAGTCTCTTCTCCCAGACAACCAGTGACAGGATGAGAGGACACAGTCTTAAGCTATACCAGGGGAAGTTTAGGCTAGTCATTAGAAAAAAAAAAAAAATACAGAAAAAGTGTTTGGGAAGGTGGTGGAATCACCATCCCTGGAGGTGTTTAAATAAAGACTAACTGTGGCCCTCAGTTCCATGGTTTAGTTGATAAGGTTGAGGTCATAGGTTGGACTTGAAGCTCTCCAAGGTATTTTCCAGCCTAGTCGATGCTGTGATTCTGTGATTCTGTTCCATCAGATTACTAGCCAAAATATAAAAATGTTATTTTCCTGATTTTTAAAATAAAAATTCTCAGGTTCAGTAACATTTGTCTACAAGTTCTGTTACCTAATTAAATAAATTGATACCCCAAAACATGAAACTTGTGGAAATAATTCTCCAATGTAATGAAATATTGCCAGCATTTCTTCTTATTGGTTACTGTCAGGCCCACAACAGTTATTTCACTAAATTTTCACTTTTGGCAGGAATGGCTTTCTATATGTAACCTATTTTAAAGTACACTCCGTCCTAAGCAGCCTTCTCCTTAAGCATACTTACACAGAGATTCTATCAAATGAGGAAAACACCACAGTATATACAATGACTTGACATCTACCTGTCCAGTAATTAAACATACACATTAGTGTTCTATAAAAATGCCTGCAACATAACACTTTAAAATGTCAAGAAAGGTACCTCTGAACATGAACATTTTGAATCTTTACAGAATTCCTAATTCAGTACAGAATTAGCCCTACACTCTTAAAACACCATATGCAGTTAGACCTGAAGAGAAATATCACTTAATTCTTCACCTAAAAGGCCTCAGATACTTCAACACTCAGATTTCATTCAATAGTTCAGTTACAGATTATCATTAAAATTGAAGTAAATGACAACAATCAATTTACATCTTCAATCTCCTTTGACCTTTAATTTGATTTACAGTTCAATTAATATAAACATCATGCTGGTTTTAAGTACTCTTACCTGTTATTTTTGTCTTAATAGTCCTGCTACATCTTACAGATTTCCTTATGTGAACTATCACACTCACCTTTCACTCACACTGTCAATAATTTACAATGTAACATTATTGTAAGGATGTCCACCTACTATTGTTTGATCACTAATAATCCTGATTATACATCAACCATATAATGTTCTTACGCAAGAGTCACTCAATAAATCAATCCATGATATACCTCTAAATTACTTGGCTATAGCACATGAACTTTAATGGCTGGCAGTTCAGCAGAGTCTAGGCTATCTCCTGCCAGTGAACAAAAAATCAAACTTCTCTTAGAGGAATCTAGTATTTCAAATTAAGGGCTCATTACCTGTGCTCCTGAATCAATGTAAATTACTATCCTATTGCTATAAAAATGATAAAAGAAATGGCCTTCATTAAAAGAACCTACTCAGAACTGATAAGGCACTTATTCTTCAAACTTAATATCCTCTCTATGCTCAAGACAATTAGGATCTATATATGCACAGAGGGTTATTTCTCTGTTTGCCAAGATTGCCAAATAGTAACCCACCTTGACTGACGGGGGCATTTGGCTGCCTTTACTAAAATGTTGTACTCAAAATCTTTCATCAAACTGGAAACTTTTGTTTGATAACAAAATTATATTGATTGCACAGTGAAACTGGACTCTCTTGATGGCACAGACTATAGATAATAGCAACCCATATTTATACCCATTTGTTAAATGTAATTTCAAAAAACTATTGGCCTGCCTTCACAAAGTGATCTGGAGACCTTGATTTTAACCTGTGACAGTTTTCAATTTCTTTTTTGTATTTTTCCTGCACTCTAATTGATCCTAATATGCAAACTCCTTCCCAGCTCCATCTTTGATAACAGTGTTCTGAATGAGGAAGAATCAGATATTGAGCAGACAGTAAACAAAACTCACAGCTTAGTTCAATACTGTGGCCCACTGAAGCAGGCACACAAAGTGCTAATTTAAAAAGGCATTATTAATTTTTTTTCCAATACTTTAACTTTCACAGTACCTATTCCCCATCAAGGCAGAAAGAGTAAGATGAAGACATAGACCACTTTAGACACAAATCTGACTGCTTTATGCTGATGCTTCCTGCTTTGTACTCATAGATAAAGCTTGTTTCTTATCAAGTTTATTCAATCTTCTGCCTACACATTTTCCTGTTCCATACTCCAGTGAGAGTCTGACTCTTAAGGGCAGTGGATCAAACAGGTAAGGATTGCTGACAAACGAGGTTTCTATTTCTACCTAGTGTAAACAGAATGTGGCTTTCCGAGTCTTGCAGGGGGTCTTTACACATCTCTTTAATATACTAAAGACATGACACCAGAGAGTATTTTTCTCCAGACCAGTATAAGGCCAATTTTTATTCATAGTAACTCTATGATGGGATAAAGCAAATAAAAAAATAAAATAAGGCAATTGCATTCCAATTATTGAACTCATATTTCTATACATGTCTATACCAGTATTTACACATTGACACAAATATATATGTATTGTGCCTATATACATTTACATATATATATAGGCACAATGTATATATATTGGCATGCTAATAAAGCAGAAGGCCTAAGATTTTTCTAGTATATTTACTCAGTCAGTATATTTACTTACTCATTTACTGTGATGAGTACTATGTTAAGAAATTTGCAATGAGTATCCAAGTCTATTAAACCACCTGTACTTCACATGCACTTTTGCAAGGATGTATAACTGATAATAAAAGCTCTTTTGGCATGTAAGCTTGAATTGCTATGACATTTCAGTTATGAAAACTAAAATAATAAAATAATTACAAGCACAACAAATTATACTACTGTACATACAGTCTTTTATATTTCTCTCTGCTCACTGCAAGCAATTATTTATTTCCTTCACAAAGACTTGGAGAGACTACTGTGTATCTGAAGTACCTGTATATATACATATACCTTCCAGAGGAAGGTAATTGGCAAGGATTATCTCCTACTCTGAATTTATTGATCAGACAAGGAGACAGTACAATTTACAAAAGTAGTAATTAAAGGAGAGTGTAAATAGAAAACATGATTAAACACATTATCATTATAACAAGGATTGCCTTATACAACATAATTTGTTATCGACTCTGTCCTTATAGACAGGAAGTTAGATAGAGCTAAATTACCAGAGATGTCAGTAAAACAAGTAAATATAAAGCAAGAGACAAGTCTTAGAAAACATGGCAAAATTCACTCAAAGAAAAAGGTATGAAACAGGGAGTGTGCTTGGGGAATTCCCCAAAGGATACTCTTCTGCCCAAATGTTGCTAGGACTGCATTTATAATTTTTATAAGGTTTTTTTCAAAGAATATTGGTAATGGCAGAGGGATAGGAGACAGCATCAGTACAAAAAAAAAGAAGTTTAAAATATGAAGAGCAAGACTTGCACTTGCTCAGTAAAATTGTTAAGATTTGGTACTATGTTAAGAGACTACAAATGTCAAGACTAGAAATATTAGCATCTCCATGGCCGGAAGAGAAGAAATGCTGCACAGAGTCCCCTTGAACTATTATTGTAGTATACTCACAGCACAAAAAATTGTCACAAGATGATTGCAAACCAGAGCATGATAAAGATTTAAAATTGTGCTTAATTCTCTTTAAGGAGGACTGAATTAAAGATAAGAACATTACAAGAAATAGTTTGCTTTGCAAAGCAAGAGAGGAAAGAAAAAGAAGAAAATTGCTCAAACATGGCTCAGGTTGAGGGAACATGTGAGAGGCATGATCTAGTCAATCTAAAGGCACCACATTCATCACAACAAGTGATATGAAAAAAGCAAAATTAAGCAGCCAGAATAAAGCCTATACCTAAATAAACCTACCAAAACTGTTTAATGTGTAAGTAGGACTAATAGAAAAGATCACTGACTAGAAAGTTTTCTTCTAACCAACATTCCTACCTATTCAAATACAAACATTTCTGTAGCTGTCAACTTCCTTGCAGTGTCTATAATCCCTAGCAGGAAAATAACTGCCTGTAGTACAACAGAAACCTCTCACCAGTTCCACTAAATGTCTGTGAGCTGGGCAGAATAGTGTGCACCACTGAGGACTTCAAGGGATTTCTTGAAGCCTTTTTTCTGCGAAAAATTGTTTTCAGAGTTCTTCAGTTTAACCTCATGTGAACAAGAACCAATTTCAAATGAACAAATACATATTTCTACTTTCACCAACTTCTCTGACCTAAATACAATCACAGTCCAATATTTTTAAAAAGTTATTCTTTAACTTGAAGAAACAGCATCTGCTAATAAACAGAGGTTTCATTTTTGGACACAAAACATTTGATAATGACATCTTAGTGAAATAATATGTAAGGACACTGAACAGATGTAACAGTAGGCAACACTGAATATGCTACCAGTTAAAAAGAACAAAACATTACACAGATACACAGAATAGCTGGAAAATATTTCCCATGGATTATAATCAAGTATAATTCACTAGTCTTTATTTTAAATTTAAGCAATAAGAATACAGATAAAATTTAAATACATATTCATGGATGCTAGACTGACAAAATAAAAGAGAAACTCCAAGTGTTACTCCAGGATTTTTCAAGTATTTCCTAATCATGAATACTTAAATTCAGTTAATAAAATATCATAGAATTGTTTGGTTTTGAAGGGATCTTAAAGATCACCTAGTTTCACCTCTCAACATTTTTTATTATTTTCTTAAGAAGAGAAACTACAAATTACACTCTAAATCTACACAGAACAAACCAAAAACTTGCCAAGTAATATAGTGACCATATAATTGTCACTGTAGTTTCTAAACCTAAAGTTTCATCTTTTCTTTCCCTTAATAACTTATCTTACAATAACACTCAATCTTCTATTTTAGTTGAAATGTTGAGAGGTTGGCAAACAGAAGGGATGATATTCACTCATCTGCAGTGCATTTGTCAGTCATTTGTTGACAAAAGCCTCTGATTTCACCACTCTGTCCACACTTGTTCTCAAGCATTTCTCCAGTGTTTTTCCAGAACTTGGATGTAGTTTTTGTAGTGATCCTATGTCACATCACACACACTTTTGATATGAAGATAACAAGAACTCTTCTCATTGGTCGATATAACACTTGAAACACCATTTGCTAATTCTATGCATGCTATTTGTGATCTCTGAAAAGAAAGCAGCTGTCCTGGAATTCCTCGTTTCTCCAGGAACTGTATCCCATGGGATGAACCAGTTCATGTTGATCCCTGACATAACAAACAGATCCCTAAAGACAAAAAAGAATTTGATCTTTATGAAAGCAGACAAGATCTTCTTCAATACCTCACTTTATCATTTTCTTCCCATAAACTCAGATTATTCCTCTTGACCTTACCACTTCTCACCTTTATTTCACCATCTGTCATTCTACTCAAGAGAAGTGATAGTTTGAAAAAAATACATAATTAGTCTGCCAGCTTCTCTCAAGATGCATGACAAAAAGTCTTACAGTCTTCCTGCATTCCTAGCAAGAGATGATAAACTTTATTCTCTCTCCTTTACCAATCTTCACTAACCCAGTGAAAATTTTACTATCTTTCAGATCTGGTCCAGGTTTCAAGTAGACACTGACTCCAGAACCCCTCTGAGTGGAACAGGAAGAAGTGACAGAAGGTGGCTTATCGAGCAGAGATATAAAAAATGGTAGAAGATTTTCCTTGTAAAAACTTGTGTCAAAGCATTGTTCAGAGAAGTCAAAGATAATAAAGACAATTTTGTAAAACGGAAAATTTTCCTGTACCATCAAAGTTTCATTTTGTTCAACAATAAAGGAAGCTTACTCCTTAGAACTTCTCTTTGGAAGTTTTGTATCATAGTAATTCAAACTGTTCAAATTTCAAGTCCAATTTTTTTTCCTGTACAAATTAAAACTCATTCACTGAGCTTTACCATTGACAAATGTTTATTTACAGATTAAATCATTCTCACTAAGAAAAGATGACACAAAACCTCTGAATTAAAAGGACACCTTTTACAAGGAAAGGCTGAGAGAGTTGGGCCTATACAGACCTGAGAAAACACGGCTGAGAGGGGACCTTGCCAAAGCCTCCCAATGAAGGGAGGGTGCCAAAGGATTTCCAGGCTTGCCTTGATGGTGCCAAGCAATCCAAGAGGCAATGGGCAGAAACTGATGCACAGGAGGTACTACCTGGACATGAGGAAGAACTTCTTTACTATGAAGGTGACTGAGCACTGGAACAGATTGCCAGATTACCCCACCGTGGTCCCTTCCAACCATGCTGTGATTCTGTGGCATGTTGTCCAGCTTGAACATAAAATCTATGAATATTTCTGTCTGCATAGAATACAATACTACAAGACAATAAGTGTAAAAAATATTTGCTAACTTGAAAGGCAAGAAATTCAGACAAATTTTTAACAAGATAGAATCAGAAATAAATTTTTAAGAACTTAAAAGATTAATTTTTGGTTACTTAAATGATTGCAACAGGTACTTAAAATGCACAATTTAGTATATTTTCCTCCTGTTCTCATTCATAAGCAGAAATATCTGTAGGCACTCATACATATAGATATATCCATATTTTAAATATTTGCAGCACATCTGTTTATGGCATATGAATATTCATAATGAAATTGCAGGGATGCTGACAGAGAGCTGTGTAAATGAAATAGCTTCTCAAAGATATGAAAGCAGAGAGTATGCAGAGGTATAAATACATGGAAATGTCTACGCTTTCATGGGGATTGCTGTCTACTGAGCCTACATCACTTCTCTGTACAAGACAAAGCCTCAGCTCTTCAAGCTAATAAATGCATATGAAAACAACCATTACAAGTTTCCATTTCTATGATATTTTGGAGAGAAAAGGAGAAATTCCCCAACCCACACCATAAGCTTTCCTTGCTAGGATATTTTGGAGATGGAAGGAAAAATTCCCTAAACCCAAGCTGTAGCTTCATAAAAAATCAGATTAATTTCCTGTAGGATATTAAAGACCCTAAAAAGGAAAGAAAAAAAAACCAAAAACAAACCAAAAAAGCAAAACCAAAAACAAACCCCCCAAAACAATAAAACAATAAAAAACCAACAAACAAACAGACACAAATAAAAAAACCACAAAAAAAAAAAAAGAAAAAGAAAAAACAACAACAAAAAAAAAGCCAAAATAAATCCAAAATAGGGTCAGAGGGCTGGAGCACCTCTCCTATGAAGACAAGCTGAGAAAGCTGCAGGTGTTCTGCCTGGAGAAGAGAGGGTTCCAGGAAGACCTTACAGCAGCCTTCCATTACCCAAAGGGGGCATCCAAGAGAGTAGGAAAGGGACATTTAACAAGAGCATGAAGTGATTGGAGAGGGGTTTTAAACTGAACAGGATCAACTTTAGATTAGATATGAGGAAGAAATGCTTTACTGTGAAGGTGATGAGGCACTAGAGCAGGTTACCGAGCCAAGCTGTCGCTGCTCCATCGCTGGAAAGTGTTCAAGGCCAGCTTGGGTAGGGTGTTGAGCAGCCTGGTGTACTGGAAGGTGCTCCTGCCAATGATAGAGGGGGTTGGAACTAAATTATCTTCTTCTTTCAACCCAAACCATTCCAAGATTCTATGGTAAATAAAGATCAATGCATTTTAGGCTGCAGTTGTAATAGAAAAGAGAAATAGTTTGTCTGACAGTTTCAAAACATGTTTAGTCTGATAAATTAAATGGATACAATTAGACAACCCATATGCTTACTTATATATTTAACATTGATATCTTTCTTGAATATATTAACTTTCTGAAGAAGTGTTGTCAACTATACATGACTCCAAAATAATTTAAGTAAACCTTACATGTATACTGCCTCAAAACCTTTAACACATAAACTGTCATTGAAATAAACTTTTAATTAACAGTGTTACAATTCCACACCATAACAATGAAAAGTGCATTTGTCTTTACATTGATTTTCAATTGAAAGTAACAGATATGTCCCATATTTGCATGACTGACTTAAAATTAAGTTCCTGGATCTGTTCTGAACAGAAATTGATGAAATTTTGACTAAAAAAAAATATTAGGTTCTAAAATTACTATTACATGTCATGGCTGTTGAACTGGTAATGAATTGGTGCACCATCTTCTCCAGTTCTGTTGCTGTTAAGAAAATAGTGCATGTGAGAACAGTCTCTACTCCTGAAGCTGAAGTGTTGCATTACTCAATTGCAGAAACAATAGTTCTGAATACCAAACTTAAGACCATCCACACCAAACAGCACACAACGAATTACACCAGTCTTACTCTGGAATCTGTCTTCAACTTCCAATGATAAAACTCAGGACATCCATTCGACACAGCACAATTTCTACGTGTAGTTCTCATCTCTGAATCTCTCTGCTAAGGAGAAGAGCAGCTGCCCTATACATAAAGAAATTTCGAACCCTCAGAAGTAAATATATACAGAGAATACGAGCAAGTTTATAAGACTGGAACAACAGCGCATTAAGGTAAATACCAAAGGGCTTTTCACCAAGCTCTGTGCAACACCAAAACAGAGCATCAACTCAGCAAGCAAACAAAAATAACTCATTTAGACAGCAGGTAGTGAACTTGAGAAATCTGTCATCACAAGGGTTCTCAAGGCTGACAGCATTATCTGCATTATCAGTATTACTGAAAAGATAAATTGGATACAATAAAGGAAAACATTTTCTAGAGTTAGAATATCGTTTAGCATCTTGCACTGTCACTATCAGAAACAGACTGGTGGGGTCAGACTGCAGCTCTGACCTCAGTAAAAACCTCCTTCTGTTTGAATTCTTAACTTCTATTGTCTTATCTTGTATTTGAAATATACTTAGAGGTACTGCAAATCGTGACCACACAAAGATCAGTTTTCCATCCTTGACTTCTGGCCTTCTTCGCAGGAAGACTGTCAGAAAAGCCTGATAGATTAATTTTACTACAATATTTAAGAAGTGAGCAGCACTATATAAGGGCTTCATTCTATAATGCAGCTCACAATAGAGAAACTGGCAGCTTATCTGCATCAATATTTGTTGAACCTAAAAACAGCACCACAATAGTGTAGAAATGCTCTTTGTGACATCCTGACAAGTGATTTTCTAACTTGAATTTAGGCACAGCCAACTCCAGTTGTCAGGGCTGGTGTGTCAACTCCAACAATTTTCACAGGATTCATTCAACCAACTGCATAGCAACTTTGTGCAGCAGAGGTTAAAATCTGTAAGAAACTGATCTGCTCATCCAAACATTTTTATCATCTCCTGCTTATGTTACCTCACACAGAGACCTATGTATCAAATCTTGATCCTCAATCTGTTCTCCAGGCTGCTTTATCAGATTACTTTTCAGTCTCAGGAAAGTGTTCCATGTGGGGTTTTATCTGAGGGCATTACTGCGAAAGAGGATGGGAAGTCTGCTTCTCACTGAAAATTTTGCAAAGACGAAGGCTTGGGAAAGCTCATGTAGTCACTATAATCCTAATTCCTTCCAAAAAATTGGAAAGGCAAATTATGACATCCAAAAGCCTTCTGACAGTAGGAAGGAGAAAAAAGTGCCAGTTTCATTGCTGTGGGATGGACAGAATTAAATGCTGATTGGATTGACACAAAAAAGATAAAGCAAGAAAGTAAAATTCTCGGAAGGAATGATAAAATTACTCCCCGTACTCCCGACTTTTCAGTACGGGAAATGGTTCCATAAAAAACATTTGACTTTATATTGATTATTAGTCTGGAAATGCCAAATCCAACTCCATGAAAGCTAATTAAACTTAAAAAAGTTTCAAAGATGCCTTAGAAGAGGAAAAAAAAATCAATCAAAAAAAACCAAACAAAAATGCCAACCCAACCAGTAATGCAAGAGAAATTAAACATGCCACAGTGAAGAACATAATTTTTTTCAAGCCATTATTAGTATGCTATATAAAATTTGTGAGGTATTCAATTTTCTACTATAGTCCCTTTGTGGAAGAAATATTTCTGTGGATCAAAGAAGACTTTCTATGTGAAAGGGTTCTGAACTTCTGCAAGACAACATCAGAAAAAGAACAGAGTCAATAACAAATGTTTTTTAAAGACAGTTTTTGCTGTGTAACAGACCCAATAAATATGAATTCACTACCTTTCAACTGTCTATCGCTTCTCTAATTTTTTTTTAATTTCAGTTTATGCTTATGGAATACAGTATAATGTTTTTCAGTTAGAGGTAAGATGATTACATCATTTTTCTTCCTATTTGTAGTGCAATTCACAAAGTCTCCACAGTAGTTCTAATTTGTAGCAATTAAGTCATTTTGAAGATTGATTATTTCTTCTTTTTCTCAGAAACTCAGAATTCTGAGAATATTCAGAGCACAGATTACATTTCCTTTCCCAGCAAATATTCCAGCCCTGCAGTATACTGTTCACATTTTCATGTGTTCCACTGTAAAAATAAACATTTTACACGGTCATTTTATTCTCCCCTAAGTTTGCATTGACAGGTTGCATACTGTGTTCCCCCTGTATTATGTCTATTATCCTCCTAAAAGCATATTTATGATATCATTAATTCTGAGTAACATACCAAATCCATTAGTCTTTTTTGATTACTGCAAGGCACATTATGTGCAACATGTATAATAAATGTAGCTATAAAATACTTATAAAGTACAAGGAGTTTTACTCACACTAGCATTCAATCTGTATTACCAAGAAGTGATGCTATATTCCTTTACTGAACTAACAGCTATGATAAAGGCTGCTAAGAGTGAAGCAGATATTAAACATCAACATGAAGCAAAACTGTTGAGAAATCAGCAGAAAACTGATTGCCAATCTCCCCTTGGCTCTTAATGCAACACTTAAATGCATGAGTTTCTTCCAGAGATGTTTCTACAGATTCCTATTCTGGCTTAATACTATAATTTCATAATGAATACACCAGATGATATCAGCTTGCCCATAAGGAAGATCCTTGTATCATACTGCATAACAAACATTTTCCACAACATTTGACATCATATCTTAATTATCCTATGCAGAAATTGCCTGCAAGGATTTCCATTCCTCGTGCAAGTAAGCTATTTGTAAGCAAACCACTTCCACTTGATCCATCTTCACTTGAAACTTACATGATTGTACCTCTTTTCCAGTCCTTACCACACACAAAAAGCAAAAATACTCAGATGTGATCAAAACTGCAAACAAGTTAAAAAATCCTACATATCATTCATGGTATAAAACATCTTACAGTAACTAACATCTCAACAAAGCACCATGCAGCTGTCAGAAGATGCATGGAACATAGGCATCAGTACAAATCTACTATCCTTCTACTACAGAATGCTACAAAACAAAACTTAAATAATCTCACACAAACTGGGTTTTTTTTTTTTGTGGTTTTTTGTTGGTTTTTTTTTCAATACACAGCCCGCATTGCAGGCAAAGCAATTATCTAGGATGCTACTAAGGCATACAAGTCTGTACATGTAACTTCTGGTCTAAGGCAGATTAGGTAAACTCCCACTTTTTAAAATATCTGATTACCGTTTTGTCTCTTTTTCACAAATACTCTCCCTCCTCACTGTATTTCCCATTTCTCCTCCATGCCCTGCGAGCTCTCACTCTCTCCACTGCATGCCTTTTCCACCTCTTTGACTATTTGTTATTCATTATCTCTCTGTAGTCCTTCTATCTGAGTCCATGTCCACCTACCTTACAGAGGAATTATCAGAACTGCTTGCCCTATTCTTAATATGTTTAGGTAGCAATAGAGAAATCTTGTAAATTAAACCCATTATGTCTAACCCTGCCAGTCATCCAGATTTACATAAACTCATGGCCATATATAAATACATACCAATATTTTAGAAAATTTAGAGAAGATAAGTGTGACTGCACGATATCAACTGTTTATCAGAATTTTTTCTAGTACTCCAACACTTAATTTTTGAGAAAAAATATATTATGACTATATCCAACTTGAAATCTGCTTAGACCATATTATAGCACACTAAACCAACACTACTTTTAAATCACTTGCTCTATGGCAGAAAGCACATGAGGCAAATTTAAAAATGATTGGCAATGCAATTATTAAAGGTAACCATACACAGCTGCTGCACAAATTATTTGGGCTTCACTAACACACTGATTTTTACAAGGATTTGGCCCATAAAATACCATTAAGAAAAGCTGAAACATTTTACCATCATGTTTCTTTCACCATAAATGCTTTCTCATTTGCTAAGAATATTCTGTTTCTCAGTCATTGATAAAAGTGCCTAAAGGAATCTGGAGAAAAAAAGGAGAGACTAGATGGAGTATTGCAAGCATTTTTTTATAACAAGTCTTTCCATAAGGTTTTATTAATAGATAAGTAAGGTATGATTTATTAATATATCCTGAAATTATGAACATATCATTCATAAATTAATTATGTATTTTAATATTAGCACACAAAGCAGAAAAAATCCAAACTAATAGATTATTGACAAAAAACACTTGGAAAGAACATGGTAGTGTTGTGTTCTACACAAATGCAGGATGGTGAAAAAGTAACATGAATACATATGCATTTAAAAAGTGCTCTTTCCAAGCACTGCAACGGGACACTTAGGTAAACAAGACTTCAAGATTTAATTAAACCTGTTTTGGTGGCAAAGGCAATGTAAGAATACAAACCAGCTCTCCAATCCCCCCCCACAGTTTACAACCTCTTCAGTTATTTTAATGACATTCTCCATGGGGACAGGCTGTAAATTACCTTAATTAAAGGAAATGGTCAGCAAAACTTAATTTCATCTTTGTCCCAAATAAAACAATGAGAAACTACACTCTTATACTCAGATTATCCTATTTTTATATCTAGGCACATTCCTCCATTGCTGTGTAGAAATTAAGCCAAGTCTGAGCTGCTGTCTTGGAATTTTTTCAAGGATCTCATTGCACAGCCAACTTTCCTGATGTCTTTTTCCATGTAGCAAGAAATTAACTACCACCAACTCAAACAGAAGAAAACTGAGATCATTAAGGACTTGGAGATGAGGAAAAAAAAAAATCCCGTTTACTTCCTTGGTCTGCATTTCCACATACTATTTAACATTAATATAATAGTATGCTTTATTACATTGTATACATGTTTTTCTTTTTTGAATTCCTAAATCAATTTTACTTCATTCCAAAGAATTCAATCCCTCTGTGATCAGTAACTGAACATTTCTGAGCTGTTTCTAGCTCTGGGATATGCGTGTGTCATCTTCTGTGCTCACAACTTAATTGCTTTGCTGTCACTCTGTGCCTCTGTTCCTCTGAGTGATACCTTTCTCCTATGGTCACAGCTCATCTTACATGGAGTTTGCAACTTATTACACTATTAGTCATAGAAATGCATGAGAGTCTGTGGGAAAAAAATGGCTTTTCAGTACACAGTCCTACTATACAAACTAAAATCAAAACAGATAAGGGAACAATTTCTTGGTCACAATACAATTGCTATTCCAGTTGAAGAAGCTGTAACAGAGCCCCAGGTAAGCCTAAGAAAAGTGTAAAGTATGCCTCACAAGCCTTGTCAGGAAGCTAAGTAAGGTTAGACAAGTCTGTAGTCAGTAACAGACAATGAAAATATTTCTTGTGATATAGTTATGAGTCTGCTACCTGAATAGGGCTCCTGGTTTGGAACCAGCAGCTGTGGGACTGCAAATAGCTGGTCTGTAGGCAGAGCAAACACAGAAAATTACACCAGAGATTTTCAGCAGCCCTGCTTGGCCAGATTTAGCCCTATCCACTTTTTGCACAGGAGCTCTGTTAGATGTCCCAGAGATGTACTTAGCTGGATGCACATCAACTCCTGGCCACTGGGTGTAGATCTGTTTTTTTAAGCAATGTTCAAAGCTCAGCAACACAAACCCCAAAGTACTTCCAGCATCTACTTCCAACTTGAATCTCCAGTAACAACTAGATTTACACATCATTTTTGGTTTTATTGTTTAAAGTGGGAATGCTTCCATAATCAAGGTTCTCTTCCTACACCTTCTTTACCACCTGTGTCTTCTGAACTAATTCACCTTTTACCCAGGTATCTATTTGTGAGTGAATCAGCCACATAAAATATGATAAAATATTTCTTGACAAAGAAACAAGACATCACATTTCCTAACTAGTAACACTAATTCATTTCAAAATCCTATTGGAAAGGTCTGACAACAGTCAAGACTCCTGGAATAAAGAAATCCGTAATGGAAGATTAACATCTCTACTATTTATTTGAAATAAAGTAATATAAGAATATAGGTTTTTTTGCTTTCAACCACTTATAGGGGAAAAATATAAAAAACATGTTTTGTAACCAGAAGTTGACAAGTAGAATGACAAATTTCAAGTGAAGATGGACACCTACGTATTCCTCTAAATCCAGAATTTTCCAGAACTTAATTTCTCTGCACAGTCTCTGCTGAGTATATATAGTGTTTGCTGCATGGATTTTGGCCCTCTTAATTTTTTAAATCATTACATTAATGGAGCAATGTATCCCTTTATTAAAAAAAAAAAAAGAGTACTCACTTGAACTACAAATAAGAGATTCATCAGAAACAAAGTTCTACACAGAGAAAATCTGCCAAAATCTCATTAATTCACTGACAGCTAGATCTGCAAGGAAAGAAAAATCAACTTTTTAAAAGAGATTATTGTTCTCAATCATTTAAATATGCACATTTCACTTTTAAAGTAGTTATGGTTTGTCTTCTAAGAAAGGCAGAGTAACAAAAATGTCTAGTTCCATATACCTAAATAATTTTATAATACTTAAGACAGCCAGCTAATATACTTGTGAAACTAAAACATATATCTATTTAAAAACTTATACTTCAAGCAATCAATTACTAGGTCAGCAATTGCACAGGTAAACAGGTGCTAAAGGAATCATTTTCCACATGAAAACACTGTTCAAGAAAACAATTTTTAAAGGCTGCTCTTAATACAGCAGGTTTTCATGTTTCAGTAATTTAATTTCATCTGTTAGAACCATGCAAGTTGCCAAGGATTAAGTTTTCTCCTTCAGCATAAAATGAAATCTATTTTACTGGATGCCTGAAGCCTTTCTATATTTATCTGTTATTCAGAGGAGTTATTGCTCAGTAGTCAGTGGTATACACCATTGCATATGTAAGTCAAAAGATGGGCTCTGAGAGGGTGCACAGTCCATGAATTTGGATAAGAAATGGCAGAACAGATGAAAAAATATACATTGAGAAGCAAATGTTTTCACTATTGGAAATGTGATGATCAAAAGACCTCATAACCCTCTGCAGTAGCACAGGAGACCTTCCCGCTCTCAGTTCCCATGGCCAACATTAGAATAAAATACTGCAACACCAGTAGATAAAAGCACATACAGATAGTTCCTTGAGATTTCAAGACTATTTAGAACTTAAAACTGACATTTAGAACTGAAAAGCCAATTTCCTATTAAAGTATCTTTTTTTCCACCCAGTTAGATTTACTTTTTCATCATTTTCTATCCTAGTTCAGGGATTTTGCTGATGTAAACACAAGCCATAATTTGACTCCCCTTCCCATACACACTCAACCATAAAAATAAACATGAGTCCCTTCCTGATGCCTTCTCTTTCTTTACCTGTCTGCTCTTTATGTCTACATGTTACTGGTTTGGTAAATAGATTCTTCAGTATTTACAGTTTGCTAATCAAGTAAAGAATCTTTTGCTCAAAAAATAAATTGCCAGCGACCAAGAGACAAAGCAAATTATGCTTCAGAATGGTATGTATTCACCTCTTCCCCCACACAACTGCAACATGCTTCCACAGGTGGCCTTTATGAAACTATAAGCCCAGTAGTGCCTTACCCATAAATTCCTATTACTGCTCAGGCAGTAGCAACCAAGGGAAAGTCAGCCCAGACCACTAACAAACTGAAAAAAATAGTGAAATGAATGTATTTTCTACTGGAAATTGTAAGCCTCTACAAGTCAGGTCTGATAAAAGAGCTTGTGAGCATGGCTTAGAAGCAGAATGACCATGCTGGGCCCACTCCTTCCCCTGGGAGGCCCCTGAGCAATAGGCTGAACTGGGTGACCATACAGCTGGAGTCTGCCTGACCCACTCCGGAGTTAAGACACAGGACTGTGTCAATAAACAACTCTGGAGGTGCCCTGTGCAATGTTGAGCTTTAAGTGGGAGAGTATCCAGCATCAAGCCACCCATTCAGGTGTTGCCCTGTCTAGTCAAGTCTCGAAAATCATTCTGGGAAAGGTGTTCCACAGTCTGTAAACAGCCTTCTCTCATGCTGCAGTACCCCATCCTCCATTTGCTTCCCTACTCCTAAGCCAAACAACCTGAGCTGCATTTTGCACCCTTGTTATAACACCTGCTAGTACTAAGGTGATTTTCTTTCCATCAGCTTCATAATTTCCCCTCAAATACCTGGAGGCAGCTACTAGGTCACCCTTCTGCTTCACCTAAACCAATGTTTAGAAGTACAACAGCAGCACAACTGCTGTTTTTCAGGAACTTGAATTTAGACCTTTCAGAACCTGCCTGCTACAGAACCTAGGAACTTGAAAGTTATTTAAAAACATTTGGAAACAGCAAGTCTAGTAGCCAAAGTAACCAAAAAAAGGAATGTATCTCTCAGATACATACCTTGGAAGAGATTCCTGCCAGAACCATGTGAAAGCGTGAGGGCAAAGAGCGGAATAACTGACAGCAGATGGTTTTCATTACTGGACAGTTGAACAAATTACCACAACAATTTTCTCCAGCCACACAGCTTGTGCCTCTGTGGTGATCACCCTTCACACTGCAGAAGCTTTTCCTGATTTCTCATACCTTGCAAAGTCTCCCCCTGAGATCCCCTGCAGCGGTGCAGCTCTGCACTGCAGCTAGAGTAAGGCTGCACCAAACATACTGCAAAGCCTTCAGGCAGTCTTTTCCACTGGAGTCACTGGTAGAGTTTCTGAAGTTAAAAGGAGTAAATAAACACATAAAATCATTGTTTGAAAGAAACAGACTTTATATTAAAAAATTCTAACTATAAACTTTGCAGAAAAGCTTACCAAAGGGTATAAAAGCTCACAGTTAAACTAGTAACTGCAGCAGATGTATCTAAAGCACAGCTGTAGTTTATCTTTTTGGGAGGGAGAGGACACTTCTGCCAAGGCATAAACAAAAGACTCAGCACGTGTTGCTATGCTGGCATGTAATTCAGGGTCTTTGTCATAAAGTGAGGTAAAACTAATTACTGTAACATATCTAACTCCCTATAAACCCAGGACCAAATGATAATTGCTGTTGAAAACACTATTTAATGAGAGATTAAAAATTCCAAACCTGAACTGACTTTATGTAATTTAAATTAATATAGTATTAACTATGTAACATGTACTAACAAGTTTTGAGAAAAGTATTTTCCTTAAATGTCATTTGATGTTATTTTTTTTTTCTTGTGAAGGCTGTTTACATGGCAAAGAATGGTTTGTAGCTAATTCTAGAAACACCAGATAAAAGGAGAATCTTTGCAGCACAGACTCTGATATTTGTTATTCTAGGACACTTTGCCACTCCTAGTAGGAGGGCGATGATCCCTCAGTCATCTCTTCTACAGTAAGAAACTTTCTGAAGGAGTAGGGAATAAAGGTTAGCTGGCAATTAGCTCTACTTGTTTTTCTCTTTTGCATCCTCACCAGTCAATTGCCCTACACAGAATTAGAACATATTTATTAAATTAGTATTCTTTCACAACATTCTTGCTGACCAGACATTTTAAAATTATAGCAACTTAGCTGAAATTCATAAATAAGATTCAGATATTCTACTGAAACTAATCCAAATTAATTTTTAAAGAACAAAATAGATTAAGAACTTATATAATCACAATACATTACTTTTAGTATACAATTAGAAATATAGTAAAGATAATTTTTATTCTTTCATATTACTGCATTTTTACTGAGTTCACTGGAATGCAGAAATAAAATTTTGGGTCACTAACATCATAAGATGTGATATCTCTGAGAAAAAGTAGAGAGACATGAAATTACATTTATTGGAATATGTAAATTGGAGAAATCCTCAAAGACATTACTCATTTTAATTCACTACCTGACTTTTGCTGCCAAAAAAGAACAATATTAATGTGATGAGATTTTTAGAGCATCATAAGGGACACTGGACAGGCAAAACAATTGTTGTAGACAAGAGGTGCTACCCTTCCCCTCTAAGAAGAACTATTTCAAGGGGATTTTCAGCATTGTCTTGTTCACTACAAGTTTTACATAAAGCTTTCAAAGATCAACAACATCAATTACTGCATTAATCACAGTAATTAACTGGTTCAGTTATTCAGTCAAAACCTCTTGAACCCAAATTCACTTTTCCTTAAGATTGCAAAAAAACCCCACATATAAAGCATGTTCTGGGTACTTGAATTTAGCTTCTTTAGATTCTTAAATGCATTCAGTCATTTATGGAATTCAGAATATCAGTTGTTTATACTGAGTTAAGGATAGATGAGATTCCAATTCTATTATTTCTTGAATTGCACAATTCTCCTGTGGTTTCTATTCCACTGTATATTTTGTGGAAACAACTCAAATCCAAAGGTTGTTGCTGTTTCTCCAGAAATATGAGGCAGCTCCAGGACAAGGCATTCTAGCATGAATATAGAATGCCCTGCAAGCACCAAGTGCATGCCTCTAAAAATAGAAGAGGCACACTTTTCCTCTGCTGCTGAGCTGTGGGATGCCTTGGTAAAGATTAAGATTGGAGCAAATTAAGGCATCCAAGCATTTTCTGTTTGAACCCAATAGTCCTCTACCAGTCAATAAAGTAATCTAAACATTTTACACAACTAAATGGCCCTGGAGAGAAAGGTTAGTGTCAAATAGCCAGCAGCCTTCTGAGGTTGGGATACAACATTTTTATTAATTGTTTTCTTCTGAAAACAAATGCACCAGCAGTTCAAATTCAACTCCTAGGCTTCTGGCTATTAAATTGAGAATTTTAATATGATCAGAAAAACTTCACCCTTGTGTATCAACAAAATCTGCATAGGATAGAAACAGGCCTTTAACATTCTGCAAATATTTTCAATAAACAATATTACTAAAGATCAATTCAGAACCTAATGGGAAAATAAATATTATTTTTAAAGTGTAATGAAATTTTTTAGTTGAATACAAAGCTTGTCAGAAGCCAAAAATGTGCATTTATATTACTCTCACACACGCTTTAATATCACACAACTCTTCTGTTCGGGAACACAAACAATGTAACAATGGAAAAATTCTATTTCTGCCATACTAATAAGATTTGTTATACTCATGAGTGGTATCATATAGACCCTAAATCAGGTTAAATATAAATAATACAGTGCTGACATTTCATGACAGCATATAGAGCAAAAGCTCTCAGGGACCTTCCCACTATTCCCACAAGAAGGTAACAGACATGACGGGATAAAAAACCAAAATAATCCAATGGAGCCACAATCATCCTCCCTCACTGAGGCCAGTGGGAGGAACAGCTCAGGGCCAGCTTGATGATCTATTTTATGCCTCAGAAGAGGAGGCAAATATACCTGTTGTGTATTGGGGATGGCCTCTGTCCCAGTGAATTTCCACAGCATGACAGATGGAGAAAGCTGCATACTCCACACCAAAACCAAGCACAAGAAACCTACATGTGGTTCTCCCCGTCACACAGCCCCCCGAATAATCAGGCTAGCTCAGAGATCAGAGGCTGTGAGGGAAGAAATAACAGGAGATGACAAAGATTTCCAAAAGAGGCTCTTACCCCGAGATAAGTTGGTTCAGCTCTCTTTATTCTGTGATGTCCTAGGGGAGAGCGGGGCAAAAGAGAATGAACAGGAAATGTCAGGGGTCTATATAGGCTTTGGACAGGGTGGGCTTCTCTGGCTCTCTACCAACCCCATTGGGGCATAAAGGAGGATCCAGGGGTTATCTTGATCAGAGTCACAGGGTCCCGGGGAAGGGGAAACAGAATGCCCATGAGCTCACTGTTAACACCTACAGAAACCCTTGAGGGCAGAGGGCTGACTGATCTGACCAGAAGCATATCCTGGGCCATCTCACCTTCCTGCAGCAGATGTTGTCAAGAGCACAGAGAGGTGACACACTGGCAGAAATTGCATGATAATCAAACATTTTGTTTGGCAGTTGTTACAAAGAACTTCCATAATTTATACATTTTTCCTTATCACAGTAATGGCTTCTTTGTATTTATCAATCCATGTCTTTTTCTACCATATTATATAAGCCACATGTAACTCCTGAAGAAGGAAATTTTAAATCCATGCTTACTCCACTGTCTTCCCTTGATAAATGACATGGGTTACCTTTCATATAAGGACAATAGCTTTGACAAGCAACACTTTCCACTCATGGAGTCGTGCTGGCTGTGACCACTGACTACATTGTCTGTAAACTTGTTTCAGTATCTCCGAGAATAATCTTCATAATTTTACCAGCTGCTGAAGTGAGACTGATAGGCCTGTAGTTTCCAGGTCATATTTCTTGCCTTTCTTAAAAATGGACAAGGCTGGCCAGCTTCCAGATGGGGTCTCTCCGGATTCCCAATACCATTCAAAAAATTATTAAGAGAGGCCTCACAAGGACATCAGCCAGATCTTCGAGTATTCCTGGATGAATCCCACCTATTACCTTTTGAGTGGAAATTGCCCAATGTTTCAATCTGTTTAGAGGAAAGCTGTTTAGAAAATATGCCAGCTGGTACAAGAATTTAATCTATATTCCCAGGATACATCGAATTGTTTTCTTACTTTCATAAGTAAATTTGAGTGCAAGAACATTTGAGATAAACACTGAAATCTGATCTTTCAAAAAAGTTCTATGTCTCTCCTTGAAAACGATCTAGGGTGTTCTGAAGCAGATCTTACATCTAATTCATTGATGTATATGTTTCAAAAGCATATGTTCAAAGCAAAAGAAGATTTTATGAAGATGCTTATATACACTGAACTCAGTTTGGAATGAGTTCAATGGCTGCCTCTTGCTCCTCACTGTTATAAAGACACAAATTAGATAATGCCAAGTATCAAAACGTAGCATCAGCAGTGCTAGATAAGACACCTTACTCATCTCAGGTTTTGTAATGTAGGAACATTTTACTTAATTCCTGGTGCTTTGTCCGAGCATCACCAGTAGTATAGAGCCATAAGCTAAATTCAGACAAACCTTTGTTACAACAAAGTAGCATTTAACTGATGTAAAAGACTACAACCTTTCTCTGAGAAACTGACTCAAAAAGATGTTTCCATTAAACTAAATAAAGTCAGGTTTCATTTGAGAAATTTCACTGCCTATTTTTAGTCATTTTAGCAGCACAAAACCCTAGGTCAGAAAATTTTCATACAAAACTTTGTTATCTCCAAAGATAACCAGAAACAATGCTAACACACTGGGTGTCTAAGTGCAAGAATATGATTTACAAGATACTCTACATTAGCATCCATACTCTGAGAGCTGACCAAATATTTTAGAAGAAGATGCAAGAAAATTTAAAATTAGTTAATACATACAGTCCACTTCCTACTAAAAATCCTGCAGTGGAGATTATTGGATAGAGCTTCATTGCCTTTAGAAGACTTTATTGTTAACTAAGTCTATGTATTTCCATTATCTTTTAAAGTACAAGAAACAAGGGCCAAACTGGTCTGCTTAGAGGCAAGAGTGAAAAGATTTAGACGTGCACAATTACAAGCAATGATATTAGTTTAAAAGAGACTAAATTTGCCATGCAGATCCTAAGTTCCAAGATTGTAGTAAGATATAATCTTTTCCACTAGCAACAGAAAATTAATGTGGATCTACTCTTGCAGTACACAAGGAATCACAGAATCATTTTAAATTCTCTTAGCTTACCAAGCACAACTCTCAAGGTGTTTCATACTACTTAATTCCATATATTAATACCTATTAAATCATGTGAATTACTTGAGATATGACCAATAAAATATCACTGAATCTTTTTTCATCCATTCTCTGAGAGAAAAAAAACATGGCTTGGCATTATTTTCATCCATGCCCCTCAATCTATTGACTGCAAGAGTTTGAAGTCGAGAGAAAAGTGCTCAGTCCTGGGAAGGAATAACCTCATACATCAATGCAGACTTGGGGTAGCTGCTACTGGAAAGCAACTCTGCAGAAAAAGATCTGGGGCTCTGGTGGACACCACGTTGATTAAGATCAAGGACTGTGAGCCAGCAATACACCACTGACGTAAAGAAGGCTGGCAACAGACTGGGCTGCATGAAGGAGATTGCTCTCTCCAGGTCAGGGGAGGTGACGCTTTCCCTCCCCACAGCACTGGTGTGACATGGAAATATTGAAGCAAGTGCAGGAAACTGCACAAGGAAACAATGACTACTGGGACTGTCCAGCCCAGCGAAGATAAAACTTTGGGGACATCTGCTCAGTGTATATAAGTACCTGAAGGAGACAGTAAAGAAGACTGGTCTAGAGAGATCCAGAACAGGCAAGAGTCAATCAGCACAAATTGAATACAGAAAACTGCATTTAAACATCAAAGAAACTGTTTTATTGACAGCATAACTAAACACTAGAACAGGCTGCCCTGGGAGCTGTGGAGTTTCCACTCTGGGAGATGCTCAAAACTTAACCAGCCACAGCCCTGAACATCCTGCTGCAATCAATCTGTTTTGGAGCAGAGGGGTTTGACTAGATGATCTTCAGAGGTCTCCTTCCAAAATGAAAAGTTCTGTGATCCTTTTCATTATGTGGGTGTTTATTCCGTCTGTTACCACTTACTTATGCTTAGGCTAGAAACAGTATTTTTTGAATCTGGAAACATGATTTTTACTATAGTACCTACGGTATTTTGAGGTAGAACACATACTTTCTATATTCTCTATGAATATTTAATGTATCTTTTATATAAATTATTCATTTAAAAATTTTTGCTAGGATTTTCAGTCTAAGCCTTTCTGAAAAAATCATGATGCCAAAAAAGAACTCTGCAGCTACTGCTTTTGAAATCCTCTGTTATATTGACCTTAAAAGATGTTGGAGAGTTAAATCTGCAAGGAGAGTTTGCTCTTTTACATATAATAATTTTTAAGTATAAATCCACAAAAAAAATCCCAATGACATAGACCTATTAACCAATGTATTGGATAAATATCGAGTTTATAATTATCAGGCACCACCACACTAGTTATTTCCTTGTTGTTTATAGCCATCAGATTTTTCTCATGTTGAATAGTATTTATGTTGTTCACTGTTAGAGATCCATAACTTAAGCTGCAGATAACAAGTCCAAAGAAAACCCTTATCCAAACAATTATTATAGATTTTGTTGAAATTCAAGAGCATGTATGTTCTTAGCATGCAATCAAATAACAACAAGCATATTTAAAGTGACAAAAATGCAGTAAGTTACAGAAGACCTGCCATCTTAAAGAACATGGCTTTAGCCTGAACAGCAATGACAGGCTGAAACTATCCGAGTCAGGTACATGCTAAAATGGATTACAAACTCTAAGTAAAGCCTATGACTTTTCCCAAAGCATATTCATTCTAACAAATAAGTTGGGCTGGGACATGGACAGAAATCATGTATGCTAATTAAATTTTGGCATACTCCTCCACACAGTTTGCCCTGTACTTACTAGCATTCCTCAGCAAATGCACCAGAATAGGTCAGGAGACAGCAATGACCAAAGAATTGGCCTGAACATTGATCAGGATAGAGAACTGATCAGTTGCTTTTAACTGAGCTGTCACTTGTCCTTGAGTAGCATCCTCATAAAATTCCCTTTGCATCCCTTTCTACCTGCTCAATATTTTCACTTTCACCTCATAACCATAGAAAGTACAGCCACACACACAGTTGCATCAGCCCCAAGCATAAGACAGGGAACGATGAATGTAGTATCTGTCATTCTTAACAGAAACTGTAAGCCAAAAGTGTGCACTAACCACTTAATAAATTACACAGCTAATTATAATTTTTAACAATTTTTAAATTAAATATCTGCTATTAAAAAAAAACAGCAAAACACGAAAAACAAACCAGAATCAAAATAAACAAATAACCCAAAGAAACAAAAACCAAACAACCAAAAACAAACAAACAAAACCAACAAAAAACCCCAAACCCCACCAGAAAACAATCATCTATGTAATATTAGTAACACTGCTGTTAGTAACTTCTGGGAAGCAGTAATGGTAATAAACTGAAATTATAATCTCTAATATGTTATATAGCACAATAAATGTTTGCATGTTATTATTTAGATTAAATGCTAACAAACATTATGCTCCTTATTTATAAAAAGCCCTTGTTAGAAAACAATTACATCAGAAAATATAATATCTAACTGCAACATATTGAGAAAGTATATAATGCTTAAAGATTGCAAAAATTAACCAAACAATTTTCAAGTAGCAGCATGACAATTTCCCCTGAAGAAATCTAGCAGTACCCAGAGCTAAAAAAATTCCAAACAGAACATAGAATGCCAGTCAAAACAGAATCCACTTGCATTTTTAACATCTCATCGAGTTTTCTTCAAAACCCCAGTTGGTATCAATAAATGTATGCCAAATGTTCCAAAGTCACTACAGATCTGGGCTGCTACACAGTTTACATCCTCATTTAGTAAATGCATTCTTCAAAACTGCATCTAAGAATTTGGCTAGAAGAATGCATTGGCTTCATTTGCAATTAATGTTTTATTGAGGAAAACTCTAGCCCCTATGTTCTACTTCATTTTAAGAGGACTTTGTCAGCAAGGATCACTTTTTAGCTCCCAAATAAAGTGAGATATGCATATTTTGACAAGAAGGGAATTTAGTTTACCAAATAGCTGTGCAAAAGTTCATCTGCAGTGTCCCTTTGCCAATTAAGGGCAAGATGCCTCTCATCCTTTAGTCTGCTTGCAGACATTTTCATGCAGTCCTTCCAAAATATTTATTAGTATCTCTTAATTAGGCCAAATATTTCTTTTAGAGTTTAGTCCAAAGAAATTTAAAATTCCAGTCCTGTACCCTGAACAACACAAAGCACGATACAAATCCCCCATCAGCCTTATGCTTCCAAACCTGTCCCTTCAAACAACAACAACAACAACAAAAAACAACAACAACAACAACAATAATAACAATAACAATAATAATAATAATAATAATAATAATAATAATAATAATAATAATAATAATAATAATAATAATAATAATAATAATAATAATAATATCCCTGATAGTGGAACTTGCATTCTGAAGCAGAATATACAAAACTTTCTTGTCTCCATACTAGCTGAGCAACACAGCACAACATATGGCACAGGCAATACCATTTTGAGATTAAAGGAACAGATGATGCCTGCTGAAAACTAATGAATGCAACAAAGCATTGCTTACAACAATATATATTCAATCTTTTTCATTTAATATAATGCCACTCCTAATTAGCACCACATGCTTCCATATATTACAGATGCCATTCTAACGTGTGATTCTTCCATCACTATGTTATACCACTTAACTACAGGCTGTTATCTAATTCTATAGGACTCCTCCCTTTGTTATTATCATCTACTTTAATTATCAGCTCTGTGAACAGAATGGCACTTCAAAAAGCCCTTTGAATATCTTAAACCTACACCGTGAGTCTAGAAGATAGAGAAAGCATTATCTGTTGCTGCAGGGATTATGAACCCAGAAATATGGTCTTTTTGTTGCTAGTACAAAGCTCATAAAATAGTTTGCAAGCACATTCATAGGGGCTACTCAAAGTATCCCACAAATACCTTTAATCTACATGATCTTAAAGAAAAGAGTGTGTTACCCAACGAACTAATTAGTCAAGAAACAAGCTAGACATGATGTAGTTTTATTGTGAGTGGCTGAGTAAAGTACAAGAGTGCCTTGGGTTACAATGGAAGGTACAAGCAAAAGTATGTATTCTATTACCATGTACACAAGCTGTTAAAATGGGTGAGTCAGTGTTTTTATTTTCTTCAGGACTCAGTCCTGATAACCTCCTCTGGGGGAGCAGCAGCTACCCTTAGGGGCCATCTCCTCTAATGGGCCATCAAGGTGACTCATTACATCATCCCACTGTGAGATGTCCCACCCTTGGGGGAGGAACCAGATATTCCTACCAAATATTCCTCTATGTAATCTGAGACTTGGAACACTAGAGCAGCACTATCACTGGATTCACAGAGGATAAGAGCTCCATAACTCCCACTGGACCTCAGGAGAAGAACCAGGACTTGCTAGAGAATCTCCCAACAAAAACACATCCATCACCCCAACGAGACTGTAGCAGCCCTTTGATCAGACTGCTACCACCACCCTGACCAACAGGGTGTCAGCTTATTCTGACTTTGTCAGTTTAAGCCAGTGTTTCTGTACTGTTGCCTTTATTTTAATTTTCCTATTAAACTGCAATTCTGACTTGGAGTCTCTCGCAAGATATTTGTGTGCAGTTAATTCCTCCTGCTGGTTTGCCTTCAAACCAGAACAAAGAGAAATATGCATATCTCAAGACTGAGTACTCCCTGTTAGCACATGATACCTGTCCCAAGTGGCTAGGCCAGGAGACCTGAAGAAAGATCCAGCACAGTCAGAGCTGATCACCTTGGAGCCATTTTTCCCCAGCTCTCCTCTCAGTCCATCCTGGTCCCAGCTTAAGTTTTGCTCCATCATCCTTCCTCACTTCACTACATCACCAACAACTATTTTCTTGAAAGGCCTGAACCCCCAACATGCAAAAAAGTTATCTGCAACCTACAAATGAAAAACTTAGGCCCTCCATATTCAGACCGTATCTATTTATCTTTCCCAATGCTTTTCCTGCTTTAGCTGGAACAAGCAACAGCTGACATTAAATTAGCAGCTCACACTCTCAGCAGCCCTGTTTCATCAGAGGGATGCCATCAAACATAGGTGAGGTGGGCAGGTGCCTATGCACCTCTACCCCATCCTGGGAGGAAGCAAGAGATTTTAATCAGTGATGAGATAATCCTCAGGACGTGTTACAGAGAAATTTCCAGTGCCAAAAAAGATGATGTTTGGCTTCCCAGCTTTCTGACTGCAGCGCACCACTGCCTAGTGAACAGATTCTGTTTGGCAAGCAGGAGCTCACTTGCTCCAGTTCCTCAGCCAAGTACTTTGCAAGGTCAAGAGTGCAGTCAGCTCTCAGCTGAAGCTGGATTGACACTGCAAAAGTCTATGCATAACGTATCTACTTTGCTGGCTGCTGCCCTAGTATGGCTTCAGTCCAAAAACTATGTCTAGACTCACGAATTTAATGTGCCAAACTGTTCTCCTGGCCTGGAGCCCTCCTGAGAGCCCATGTCACTGTTAACCTTTCCCTCTCCATCCCAGACAAAGAGGCCTCACTCAACTCCTCTGGTTCTTGGTAACCTGTGATTCTGCCTGAGGAGGCTTTGAGTCAGTTGTAGTTCTTTTGGATCAAGCAATGCTAGGCTTCATGGTGACAACATCCCAGTGCAGACCACCAAAGTGCAGTGCCCTGGAATAGTTATCACTGCAGCACGATGCTTACCTTGTACCCAAGCAAGGAGTAAGGCGTGTATGACTTGGCCAGATATCAAGATACTGCCTCTGCACTCAGTATTATACTTATCAAAGCAAAAAACTAAACCGACCTTGCCTGAAAATATTGCTGCTTACAGTTTTCACCTTGATTGTCATTCTCTTTGGTGCTTTTTTTATAACACTTTTATTACTGAGCCAGTGTTAAAAATAAAAGTAAATACATAAAAAGGAAGCACTTTTCAAGGACATATATAGGCCTTTGAAAAGGAGGATAGTCTGCATCCAGGTATAGTGGCATCACCAGCTGAACAACTTCGTTCTCTGGCCCAAACCCTTTACACTGAGAGTTCACAAGGTGTAAAAAGACGAAATGAAACACTCACTGTCTGAGACCTATTAACCACCCTTCAGTCTCTTGGATCTAAAAAAATTTCCAAATGCTACAGTTTTCTGAGCCAGCCCAGGAAACAGGCTTTTGCCTTCCCTTTAAAAGGTCACAGGGAAGGTCTACACTAACTGATGGTGTCTAGTCTCTGCATTTCTAAGGATTTGGATTTGTTTTATATGTGCTTACTGTCATCTACCATTCAGATTAATACTGCCCTACTTGTCCAGGTTAACTTGGAATGAGTATTTACAACCAAGATCTAACAAACAACAGAATCAGCCTTGGCAATGGCCAGTCCCTGAGCAGGTGGGTGAACACATTCATGGGACCATTCCTAAGCAACTTTACCAGCTGGGTCACCCGAGGGCCATTCCAGGCAGGGACAATGTCACAAACTCAGACACAGAAATGGTGTAATGATCTTGAATTATCTCCATTGCTTTGGAATAAGGAAAACTGGGGAGAAAATCCAAAATATCATAAGGAATAACTTGTTTATATTTTAGCTAGAAATAATTAAAAACTTGTATCCATTGTAACAGAGAATTTTTAAAAGACCAAAGTCATGACAACTAATCATTTTAAAAAGTCCACTCTAGCACAAAAGACAACATGCACCCTCTTGACAGTCTTACATAGTGACACATTCTACAAGTTAAAACATAACATGAAAAAAAATATGGCCATACCTTTATCAACACCCAAGCAGACACGCATTCTTCATCCCTTTTAAAACCATCAGTAAATCCCACCAAAGTGTGAACTCCACAAAAAATGTGTCCATCTGACAGAAACAAGGCATTTGGTTGTCTACACAAAAACAACAAAACAGCTCACACTAGTGTTGGAATGTAAGGAGCAGGTGACAAATTAAATAATTCAAAATTCAAAATTTTTCCTGACATTTTTTATTTCTTATTTTTTCAGTCTTGAAATCAATTCAGAAAAACACTTTGTGTCTAATCTTGCTATATATAGAAATCACTGAGGTGCAGTGACAGCAAAACCCACTTAAAGCTCTGCAGGATGAGGTATTACTGCAAACTAGCTCAAAACACAAACTCTACTGAGCATCTTCATAAAGATCAGAAAACAGTCAAAATTGTTTATGCCAGTCCAGAAGGATCTGTTTGATTTTAACAGCCACTCTGTTGGAATATATCCCAGGGAATCATTTTAATTTCATAATTATGGAGAGTAATATAAGTTCTTAACTCCGAAAAAAAATCCAAAATATATATTTTCAGCACTCAAGGCGTGATTTTGAATATTAGCCCCTTCAAAACATGTATTTGGTATTCTAGCCAAAAATGCTGCCTTGGAATGAGTAAAAGCCAATACTTGTGCTCTCAGTGAAACAGGAGAGAGCTACTTGAGGTAGGTTGGCACTGAGAAGCACCATAATACTAGAGTGGCTCCAAAATGCCTGGAGCCTACTTCATTTCTCAGTAGATAATTGGTTAAAGGACACTAATGTATTTGTCTTGCTTTGGGGGGCTAAAAATACTAGATTCAGCTAGGCCAAGTAGCTCTTCAGCAAATTGCCTTCCCTTCCATCAAAAATTCTTCAGAAGTGTAGTCCAGACTGGCTTTTCTGAGCTATACCAAGATGCTAGAGACTGTTGGTGTGCCAGCATTTACAAATAAGTGATGTCTTTAAAGACTTATCATTTTTAACCTTCAAAATTTCTTCTCCTAGCTTCAATTACTCTGAATATTTTGTTCTCCAAAGAAACAGAAGGCTTTGGTCTATAGTATATTGAACACACAGCTCTAAATTGGTTGGAAATAAGAATCTGAACCTTAAATATATGTTTGTGTAACACAGACTCAAACTAAAATTTATTTAGATTAAACAATTTTTTGTACACCTTTATACTTAAAAACTGATAGGTCTATCTCATCCCAGGCACTTTTCTTATCACTTTTTCCTGTTGTTTTTCTTTCTTTCCACCCTGCTTATCTTCATATTCTTATCAGTAATCCAGATGAAAATTCAAATAACCACTTTTCTCAAAATCAGTGATAATAATCTTATTCACTGAATTACTGTCATTTCATTTGCTGACAAGACTTTCCCTATCTTTCTGTGTGTAAAGTTGTGTGTTAATAATCACTTTGCAGCGCAATGATTTTTAATCTTTTATTCAAACAAACCAATTCAAACTAGAGAAAATGTTTTCACTTAGTACAGTTGGCTGAAATCAGGTGTACCCTAATAAAATGCTTTGGACTAATCTATCAGAATATATTCCAGATGGAAAGAAACATGTTCTGAGGTCACCAGTTTCTTTATTTTATCTACTCCCAACCATGTCATGGAAAACCATGCATATTTGGTTCCTGTTTAGAACTTCTATACTGAATAAGGACTTTATTCACTCATTACAAAATCATTAATCTGGCATAACCATCTTCTCTGTTTGCAGTTTTATGTATTATTAAGCTAATTTTTGAGAAGCCTAGTATTAACTAGTCTATTGATTTAGTGTGGTATATAATTCGATACGTTCACATATTTCTCATTTATAATTTATTTTAAAATGTGTATTACTCTTCTTATGTATCTTCTTTAACATCTTTTAAGGGGTTCTGCGCAATGTAAGAGAAAAAAAATATTTGTTTAGAAAGTGTAACAGCTTTTTTTTTTTAACATTCTATGTATTCTATGTATTTATTGGTACTATTGCTCTCTCTCTACTCTCTCTTTTATTAGCCCTGGCTTTCTTTTAGGTAATATAATACAGAGTTAAACATACCCTAATTAAGTACTCCCAGCCTTACTTTGCAGCTGTCATGATTTGGCATGACAAGAACAAGAACAGGTTTGGCAAGAACAGCTGAAGGAATGGCACACTGCTGTACCTCATTATTACATTTAGAAATCCTAGGCAATTAATAGACTAATTTTCTTTTCCCTCTGGAGGTTTGACTGTTTTCAGAAGAGAAATAAAGATGAAAATAAAATTCATATATTGACTAAGTCATTTTTCATTAGGATTGCCTGAAAAGACTGGACACAAACTCAAGAATCCAGAGCTTAGGGATATACAATGAAATTTTCACCTGGGATAAAAGTCACAGGAAAAAATAGCAAACAGACATTACTATAATTACTTTAGGCAATATCATTCAACAACCAACACAAACATGTCTAAATTTCAGTGGTCTCATTCTTTTAAAGTCATGCTGAAATTACATTTTTAACTGACAGACAATACTTGGGGATCCACAGTCAAATCCCAAAAAGAGATCAAGAAAGTATTTGTATTGTGGTCATGTTCAGTGTGGCTTTGAAATTGCTCTCAGATACTTCAATACTGCATTCACTCACAACTGCCCCACACGACACTGACAACTAAAAGGCAACATACAGGTTTGACCACCTCAACTGCAATCCTTTTAACACAAAGATTTTCCTGTGCTGAAAATGGGAAAAAAAAAAAAAAAAGTGAAAGTGGCTTGCTTATTCTGGTTTTCAAAAAAACCACTGTAAACCTCAACCTCTGAACACAGACAAAATAGCTGCATGAGCAAGGCTAAATGAGCTTCACTCCAAGCTGTGTTTCAGCCTCCTGATTGTTCAGGCTGCAGGTATACAAGTAGGTACATAACAGGTATGCTTTGTCTGACACAACTTAGCTCTGTGATTAACTGCTCTTTAAAAATAACAGCGCTTCAAACACTGATATTTTTGGAAGGTTTCTAGGAGTGTGAAGGTTGTGAAATAAAATATAAAGGAACATAATCCTGTCAGAGATTTTGCATTATCCTTCCTCTTGAAGAGAAGGGCAAGGTTTTATAGAAGGCCGCACAAATAAGAAGAATAATTGAAAATATACAAAAATAGCATGAAAGTTTCTATCTTTGCCTCTTCCATATACACTACTGTAATGAAATCATTTGGTTATTGCAGCTCTCTCTCTTTTTGAGGTTCTTGGCACCCCAATTCCTTCCCCCAAGCATGTTGGAAACATTCTCTTTAAAGGTTTTCCATTTCCTTTCATTCTGACTTCCAAGTAACATTAAAGATTTCCAAACTCTTTTTTCCTTGGAGAAGAATAAACATTTTGTCCTTATTCTTTACAGTCCTATTTTTTTACCTTCACAAACTCAGCCACTCAGACTTCTGTGCAGCCTCTCCCTGGTCTTCCCTGACAGAGTAGTACCAACAATATACTGTTTGCATCCATGAACGCAAATATCATGTATTTTCCTATCTTATTCACAGGAAGGCCTTTCTGAACAAAGCTGTTATTCTCTGTTGATGACCAAGAATATTTGACTAGTCTCACATTACTGAATCCACTCTGTGGACATTAAATTAAGCATGAGACCCTGAGCTAATATAAAAACAATGTGTAATCCCCATGAGGATCTACAAAGCACTACACTCAGACCAAATTATTCAAATGGCACATGGAAGAGAAGCCATTATTTTGTTTAGGAGAAAAGGACAAAAAGTTTGAAGCAGTGTGACAAGCCACACCTTAGACCCATACCTAAACTTCAACTGAATATACTAAGAGGAAGGCTTACCCTTTATCAAGAGGAGTAAAAAGTAGAGTCATAAATTGCTCTGGCTCTATTCTTGGTTAAACTAAGATGAACCATTGAGAGATTTACTGTGAGGGTAAGTCAAGCACTGGAAAAGGTTAAGATGTGGAGTGTAGCAGCTTGTGGCTACAGTGAGGATCGTGATCCAGGGAAGCCGCACCAGCAGCAGGGAAAACAGAGGAGACAAGTCCATGTTGTTGAGCTGGGGAGTGCATTTTATTCCCCTCTGCCAGGAGGACCAGGGGGGCAGAGGCCTGGGAGCCCAACCAAAGCCCAGAGAGCAGAGAGGGAGAGAAAGAAAAGAGGAAAAAGACCTAGGGCCATGGGGTTTTATCAGGTGTCCCATGGGGGGGAGTCTTAAAATCAGATTACAGCCTCCTCAGAAGGGAAGGCTCCACAGTGGAGTGCCCAGCCTTACAGAAATTCAAGAGTTGACTGGACATCACCCTGAGCAATTTCCTCCTGGTGAGTCCACTCTAAATAAGGGGCTGGGCTGGACAAATCCCAGAACTGACACAGGCTGCCTGAAAACATTCATTGGAATGTCTCCCCAATGGCTTCCAATGCTCTTCAATTCAAAGGTCTACAATGAGCTCCTTAGACACCTCTTCTTTCTACAACACTTCTAAATCCTGAATCTTTACACCATCCTTTTGTCCTTCGTCTACAAAAAAGGTTTTGTTTACAGTGTTACAGGCCACTAAGATTAAAAAATAATTACTTCCAAGACCACTTAATGAGATTTTCCTTTCCATACTAGAATTTAAATTCTCATCTGTGAATGTATCACTTAGTAGTCAAGATCAGATTTCTTTGGGGTTTGCAAATAAAGAAAAAACATGTAAAAAAATTTTAAAGTACCAACACAAAATATAAACAAAACTAGTGCTGAACAAGCAACATGAAAATGCTGCTGTATTACTCAAGTAATACAAGCAAATAAACAGCTAGAAATAAAGATTCACTATGTATCTGGATGCAGAAAGTCTTTTAATCAGAAGTCACTCTAACTCAAGCCTCGAGTTTCCAGAAATCTGACCTACTTTTATTTTTAGAACTATTTGTGTAATGTGCATACATTTCAGTGCCTCATATTTAAACTTCACAATGCAATCTAAAATAGTTGCAGATTGACTTAAAAGTTTGCAAAAAGTTGCAGAGCAATGTGAGAACTTTTTTCTTAGTTTTAATTACTTATGATTACATTCTGCAGTGGCATATAGGTGATGATCTATCTTAAAATATTGGAAAGTCAATAACAGAAGACCTAAAAGCAAAGCACTATTGTGAAATATTTCCTTAGGAAGAATGACCATGTTGAATTTGTGTTTGATTGATAGAGTGGTCACATGAAAAAAAACATAAACAAGCAACTTTCTTCCACATGCATGTATTTTTTTTCATTTAGCAAACTTAACAGAGCCCACATGCTCTTTCCCCAACACTCAAGAGAGACTTTTCCTGGTTGCATTTTATGTCTTGGTAAATTTTAGAGACGCTAAACTAGCATTGTAAAATTTAGAGCAAATAAAATTGGAGCACATCAGTTGCTTGATTGCATATTAGTTCCATGTAATCTTGACAAAAACCCCAAAAAATTATATTTAGAGGTTTTGATAATGTCACAAAGGCATTTACATGTAACATATAATGATATATTAATGGTTTTATAGACACCTGTGGAGATTTCATAGCAGCAAGCATTAATTAATTCTTCCTGACAATTGTTACACAAAAAATTCATTGAACTATTTAATGCTCCATAGCTTCTCATTGTGCCTCTCCTGATTAGCAGCAATCTCTTCAGTTCCCAGGGTTCCATAATCCCCAAGTCTCTGCCATCTCCAGGTATTATCAGTGTTTCTGGCACCTGAGTGTTGAACTTCACATTTGACTGCAGCAAAATCTACATTGCTCCATTTTATTTTCCATTTATGCAGAATCCTACCAAATAGTTATTTGTCTGTTACCTTATTATACTTCCAGATAGTAATTAAATTTTCATATCTGAAACTTCCTTGTCTAGGAACATGGCCAGAGTTCCTCCCTTTTCACAAAGCCAGAAACCATTTTGAGAATATCTGCATATACCTCTGCTTTCTGAAAATGAATGGTTATTTGAGTCAACGTTAAGATTTATACTGATGGTAAACTGGCTTTAGACCAAATCTGTAATGTTGAGTGTATTAAGCATCAGCAGTTGCAGATATCTAATCTTAATATTAAATGTAATGACTTGTGAATACTGGAACATTTGATGTTCTACCTTGGTTTTGCCTTTGTAGTTTATGTTGTAGTAAGAGAACCATGGGTCATTAGGAAGCAGACAAAATAATAAGAATATATTGCAAGTGAAAAAAAAGAGAAATTTAAAAAAAAAAAGCTAACTTTTGTAATAGTCATTCTTTTAAGTTGCCAGGTAGAAATATAAAATTTTGAAACATTTAATCTAAATATACAAAAGCCAGAACAGAATATGCACCAATGATACATTTTAACTGACTTTAAATTAATTTAAAAGGAGCATTTTCTTTTAAAGCTGACTGAATAATAGAGTATTTGTTCCACATTCATCAAGCAATATAATTTTACGTGTTTAAATTGTTTTAAGTACTACTCAGCACATCCAAACTCCCATTCTGAAATCAAATTCAGTGGTGTTTGCGAGCGTCTTAATAAAAATCGGTTTTCTCATAAAACTGTAGAATTAAGAAAATGGCAGCATTTAAGCTGCAGAATGTTGCTAAACATTATTTCCCCTTTTTCTGTAAAAATGAAAGTTTAGTAGAAACTACATAAATAAAACTAATCTACTCTTCAGATACCATTTAACATAAGTGCTGTCGGAGTTGTCCAAGTGGAAAGAAAACCAATCCAAAAACCTGCCTTGTGTGAAAAAACAGTATTTCTGAAATTTATTTTCATTAGAGACATTGAGCTCTCTAAGTTAAAGACTAATCATACAGAACAGAACAAACAAAAGTCCCTCCATGCCTTCTCTTTTTAGCTCAAGATTTAATATTTTAATCAACATAACACAGGATCTACCTTGGCTTATTTTAATTCACCATTAAAGAAAGAAAAATTGACAACACTTCCCAAACTGACAAAAGGCTTTCCTTTCCAGGAAGAAAAAGAAACAAAACTGAAAAGAAGTGACAGAATGCAGTTGTTTGTCATGTCATTCCCTGCAATACAAAAAAAGGTGGTTTTTTTGAGAAAAAGCTTCATTTTTAAAAGCTTTCAAAAAACTTTCAAACCTTTTTGCTGGCATGAACTAAAATGGTTTAGAAATAGAGTATCTGTAAAATCAATGTAAAAGCACTGGTTTCTATACCAAAAATACCATGAGATATTATTCCTGACAGAATAAGTTGTAAGGCAGTATTTTGTTGTGTATTAATCATAGAACTAAAGCATCACTAAGGTTGTAAAAGACCTCCAAGAGCATAGAGTCCAACTTTGAGCAAAAAGAGTTCTCCGTGAACTTCTGTGATGTGAGTCCATCCTTTGGGCAGCAGCTCCCCCCAGACTGCTGCAGTGTGGGTCATTCTTCCATGGGGTGCAGTCCTCCAAGAACAGGCTTCTCCAGCCTGGGAGCAGGGCCCTTCTATCCACGGGTTTCCCACAGGATCCCAACCTCCTCTCAGGCATCCACCTGCTCTGGTGTGGGGCTCCTCCACAGACTGCAGCTGGATCTCCATGGGCTACAGAAGCACAGCTGCCTCACCATGGTCCTCACTATGGGCTGCAGGTGCCTGGAACACTTCCTGCCCCTCCTTCTGCACTGACCTTGGCGTCTGCAGAGCTGTTTGTCTCATGTTCTCACTGTGCTTTTCTCTGGCTGGAATGAAAACTACTTCTACAACCTTTGTTTTGATTTCTTCCTAAATATGCTCTCAATAGAGGGGCTTCTGCCATCTCTAATTTGCCCAACCTTGGCCAGCAGCACACCCAACTTCACAGCCATCAGGGATTCTCTCTGCTGGACATGGTGGAAGCTTCTGGAAGCTTCTCACAGAAGCCACCTCTGTGGCCCCCTGCTACCAAAAACCAGGCCATGCAAACCCAATACAGTGTGCTAACTGGGATGAGCAGGACTTAACATTGTTACAAGGAACAATACTGACCCTGGTAAAAATAAGATATTTCACAGCCAGTAATGTGAACTGTGTCAGCTTTCCTTTGTAACATGTTAAATCTCTGCATTTTTTTTTTTTTTTCAGTTTTCTGCTCTTTAACACCTACCCAGGACCTCTGTCATTTAGGAACAGAGAATGGTTTCAAACACTGTGCCTTTCTTCCATCTCTGCAAGAACTACGTTGATGGAATACTAGAAAAGTAATGACTTAGGCTATGCATCTTTTTATTGGACTGTTTTGTGAAAATTAAAATTTTCCAAAATATTTATTTGTGAAAATATTAACAGCATGAATAGATATTTTCCTGTATAACATGTACATTCTTTATCACTCTTGAACAGTACAAAAATTCTGTTTATTACAAGCATCTAGAGGATAACTCATAAGCCTTGAGATGCATATTAATGAGTTTTGCCAAGACTTTATTCCTCTGTTATCCCAAAAAGTACTATGATGCTCTATTTCAAAAAATAATTTAAATAGAAAAGGAAGTCTCTTTAAAGGATTATTCACTACAAAGATTTGTTATTTGCTTCTAAATGAAAAAAAAAAGCTTTATATTAATACAAAACAAGAATATTTTCATAACTAATTTACTTTTGGTCATAATATGGCCTTAAACGGTTGCCAGAAGTATTGTACTTAATCATAACAAATTAAGTCTTTCATTGGATTTGCAGGAAAAGCCTGAGTGACAGCCACAACAGTACAGCATTACAGAAATTCAAACATTCATATTTTTCATCTTCTTGGAAAAGTAAGACTGACCCATCAAAAATTAATTTAAATTATTCTATTTTAAGATGATTAAGATTTATACCTGGAGCAGTCAAGTTATTTTTCTGTCTATGCAATAGCAGAAGGACAGTTCACTAATCAAAAAAAAAAATCTAATTAAAAGGATGAAGAAGATAGAGAAGTCAGTAAGAACGATACTTACTTCCTAAGTATGTGAAAAAAGTCCAAACACAGTACATGTCAGCAATCCCTTATGTAAAGTCCTTTATAATCTCCTTTCACACAACATCTAATTGTTTTAGAGTCTTGAAAGCACTGCACACAATGGGCTCATGAGGCAGAGCCCGTTTGCTGGCTCTGTAGATACCAGACAAGGAAGGCAAGGAAGGGCATGACTGCTGGCTACAAAGCAGGCAGACGGGAGCTTCCTCTGCCTTGCTCCACAAGGACCTCCCACAAGCAAGTTCCAAGCACAAGATGGTAGAGATATGATTAACTTCAGAGCCATTCCCAAAATTCAAAATAACCATGGTTTTAGTACAAACACTAACATGGATCTGCATAAAAATTTTTGTAATGGAAAAAAACCTGTGATAAAGCAATCAACGCACATTTCTCTGAAACTGCAACTGTGCAGCCTGCAGAAGCAAAGGCTCCAGGAAGACCTAACTGCATCCTGAAGGGAGGCTACAAGAAAAGCTGGAGAGGGACTTCTACATAGGTATGCAGTGATAGGACAGGGGGGAATGGCTTCAAGATGAAAGATGGTAGGTTTAGAGTAGAGCCTGGGGAGTACCCAGGCTACATCTTCACCAATGGGGCAGTATTCACATTTCCTTTTAAATAGAAAGACCCAAGACCCCTGCACAACTATTACCAGATTTGATTTTTAAAGTTCTTTTCAATGATTTTCAGACACACATGACTGGCAAGACTGATATAACTGTTCAGTGTGAAAAACCCCAAATGATTTGACAGAAATTATATGCAAGGAACACTGGAGTTTTCAGTTGTACAAGAGACAATGACTTGCATGTTTTGATGCTCCTGCACTTAAATTAAGATCGTGCAAATATTTTTGCCACTGTTCATCTCTGCCTGTCAGATGCGCATAGCTACTGGAGCTCAGTGACATGTTCTGGTAAGTCATACAAAATCTTGAGAGGAAGGCAACAATGGTTTCAATTTGCATACAATTTTTTCTGATGTCTGCAATGGCAGCTGAAAATTTATTCTCAGTGTTAATTTTGATCAAAAGTTCCAGAAGGCAATAAATCAAATTTTACCAGTAGAGATTTCTTAAGTAAAAGATATGACATTTAAGGCTTATTCAATCTTTAATTTCCTTCAAAACAAAAATTCCTTCAAAGTCTTTCACATTAATAGCACTGGTGAGAGGCTAATCCTAAAGGATGCCAACATTATCTAGGAATGTAATTGCCTATGAATGTCTATGCACAACAGAAAGACAGTGAGAATACAGGCTGTTCATACAGCCATGAACAGGATGTCCCTGTGACTGTGGCAGCGAGTTTCTGCATCCTATAGAAGTACCCTCAGACACTTAATGCCAGCACAACCTAAGGGTCATTTCTTGAAAACGACAGGAGAAAAATCTGCAGCTGTACATGGCCAAGTTGGAAGGTATCGGTGGGAAAGTTTGGATGGCCTATGAGGAGTCCTGCAAAGATACGAGGATGTAGTTGGCCAGGGATATTTTCAACATGCACTGTTAAAAGAGAAGTAACTGATGGTGAAATAGAAGAAGCTCATTGCAAATTACCTTAAATCATCTATAATTGCATTGAAATTGGGATTATATGACTAAGACGGAAAATAATGAAGTGTCCTAATTGTGACTCAAGACATTTAAATAGAAATTACATGTAGGGCTTGTATAAATGCCTCTTTATCAGCTGTTATAATTTTCATCAAAATTACCCTCTTTTAATTGTCTTACCTTCCCCTGTTCCCCACAAAGTACAGTTCCCAAATGACTATGTGAATAGCAACCATTCTTATTTCACTTCATGAATAATAAAGTTAATCTATGGATATACATTTACTCTGTTAAAACTAGTTGAATTTTACTAAGATGTGTATCATGGAAAGAAAATGGCTCCCAGGAAAAAACTTAAAAACATGCTTAAAAACATGCCCTGCTTCTTTCAGTAGCCTTCAGCACATGCAATTACCCAGCAACTCACTGAGGACAGAAAACAAATAGAAAAGGTTTGGAACATTCTTGCTTCAGTTGCCTAAAAAGTTATTTCTTCCAAAGAAATTATTCTCACTTATCAACCTTTGTCTCTTTACGTAGTTGTTACCTGTGTTAGTATTACTTGCAAGTATTCTTCAAATAGCTACAAAACATAAGCACACAACCATCCCTTATACTTCTGATATTGTGTTAACTACTACGTAGTACATATGTTAAGAAGTCTCTCTAGAGACACTGAGTCAGCTTTAATTGTTTATGTAGAGTTTTAGTAAAACACTTTGAAGCTAGACAGTGACTCTTTGATCTTTAAAAGCTTAAGTGAGACTCAAGTGTATATCCTCAGCTTGCAGTTAATCTGAATTAAGACTCAAAATGAGGGACTGATTCACATTTCAAATTAATCAGACATCTTAAGATGACAGTGGCTAACTGATTAGTGCCCAAAATGTGTCATTCTTATAGAGCAATAAATCCTAAGAAACATTTACCCTGTAACTTTTATTGGTACCATTCTGATGATATGAAGACCATGCTCAGTGTGCAATACACTCATAGAGAAGCAATTTCAATTCTTCTTGGAGTCAATAGACACTGTACTTAACAATTCACATGACAGAAAGATTTAATAATTTCAGTTTTGCTCTCAGAGAACAGCTAAAAGAAGGTAGTATTTCAAAATTGCATCACTGCATTTCACATCAATGTAGAAAATTCCACAATAACTGAAGAGTAAAATGTATTACTAGGTGTTTTTTTTTTCCTTTGCATAGTGGTGGTTTGATTTTCTCCACATTCTTTCCAAAATGAGAGGCATTTGATCACACCTTTCCCCTCCTACTTCCATAATTATGTCCAACTGCACTCCCAGCACTAACATACAGACACACGCACCTTTTTTAAGTGATTAAATCAGACACATCTAGGTTTGAAGAAAGATGAAAAGAACACTAATACAATAATTCCTGATGTTTCAGTAACATCGCATAACATTCTTCCTTTAAAAGGACAACAACAGCTGTTCTAGTCTAGTTAAAATTATGCTTGGTAGTCTCAAAAAAGGACACAGAGACACCTGGATTTATAAAGAGACCGTGGTTAAGTCTGAAAAGAAAAACAACTTAGTATAAGAAAGGGGAGCCTAAAAGTGTTCTGCTATGACTCAACTCTTGAAGGCTGGGGACTCCGCAGTCTCTAATCAGTATAAGGAGGAGACAAATATATCAGACCTCACCCGGCAGCTGCAAACCAAGATCCCACACCCACCTAGCGGGAAGTGCAGAGATTCTGGCTCTCTTCCAGAGCCCAGAACTTGAGCAGTCTCTCTACTCCACCATATGAGAAGATCATGTTTACTGCCTCATACTGAACAACAGGAAAATTACAAAAACATTAATCTTAATATAAATACTAGGATATCCTGTGATGCTAAAACAAAACAAAAACAAACAAAAAAAATTAGTTTGGAAGAAGGGTGAGTAGGGGTCTGTGAAAACATCGAGCTCAAAATGCTTTTGAGCCTTTCATCTTCACTTGGCAAAATGTCAGGACTTCTCTCAAATGCATTTAATAAACCTGCAACTACTTAACCACATTCCTCACTGTGAGCAAATGCTGCTTGTTCTTACATGCAACATGGACAGTAATCCTGAAATCCTCCGCTTAGTGTCAGCACAGAGCCAGCAGCTGACACATGTGCTACAGATGCCTTATATCCTCAGCGCTGGTTGTAGTTTTCAACTTTTAATCATACCATGACTGCAGAGCCATGCTAAAGAAAGTGTACCCTTCAAAATGAGATATAACTCTTCAATTTGTCATTTATTGCAAAAGTCCTAAGGAGTTGCTTCAAGTTTTCCTTTATTATAACTAGTTTTCTACCCACTCCTCTTTATTTTAATATTAAAGGCGTATGAGTCTGACAGAGGGAGATAAAATAAACACTCCAATTGATTATTCAACCAAGTTCCATTGACCACAGGATATGGTTGTATGAACAGCACAGAATATAAAGTTGTATTATCAAGTATATGAAACATTATTCATACTTACACATAATTGATTTCAGAATATTAATAAATTTAAAAGTGAGAACTATAAATAGCTTCTCTACACAGAATATAATAACTAATTAATTTACTATCCTGTGAGACACATTTGGGACCTCTAGACTGCTAGCTGACAGTCAAGCACTGCAATCACATGGAGTAGCTGTGGCCTCAGATTCAAGACTTCCGTGCTACATCCCACAGTGGTAAGGACCATCTGTTAGTCCAGTGCAAATATGGATATTCTCTGGATCCCAGTCTTAAAAAAGAAGTTTCAAAATAACTTAGAAGCATGTACTGTAATCATTGATCTTCTTGGTGGAGAGGAGTTGGTAAGACAATATTTTCACAGTCCTTACTAGGTTTAAGAATTAATTTTCTACTAAAAAATAGTGAGATTATACATTCTAGTGTAGTCCTCAGCTAACTTTGGGCTCCAATAAGAACCAAATACTGCCCTATATTTGCCCTAGCCTTTCTCATCTGCATTTTCCACCTCACAACCTATTTCATTATGAACCTGTAAATTTTCAAGTAAAGTGTTACTACATACAGAAACAATTTGAAATTACCAAAAGAGATATGCTATCCTATTTTCAAATTTCAATGAATACCAGTTTTCACTATTTAAACCCGCCATATGTGTTACTTTCTTTTGAATTTTGGTCAAGCTTCCTCCAGATCACAGAAAATTTGCAATTAAAAATCACTTATTCATGGAAATACATCAATTAAATACTCCTTATTTGACTCTTTATTTCCAACTACTGCTGTCATTTTATCAGACCCTTTGGTGGGCTGCACAAACACATTAGAAAGAAAATTCTGGTGGTAAAAATGACAACTATTTTGTAATGTACCATTACAAATTTGAAAGAAAATCAGAATCAATTAATTTCATTTGTTCTTAATGACAGAACAAGAGGCAACACTTCAAGCTGCAGTAGGGTACATTAGCTGCCCTACCAGAGGAAAAAATTACACTCACCAGATCATTAAACAAACTGCCAAGTGAAGTTACAGACTCATTATCACTTGAAACATGACACCTATCAGAGAAGCCAGAAATAATAAATTCGCCTTGCCAAAATGGTAATGGGTTGTCCATAAATTCTAGAAGAAACACATTCCAAAACTAAAATGGCTTGATTACATTACAAGACTTACTTGTTATATTACATCATTTTGTTTAGTCAGTAAGAAAGAACATGAAAAGTGCTGCAGCAAACAGTCTCTTGAAATATTACTTGACTGGCAGTGTATTTAATGAAGCTTTTTGTTATAAACCTTCACTTCTTTTCTTACTGTTTCAAAATTCACAACTTTGCATAACGTAATGCAGTTTTGGGCGGGAAAAAATCCCTTCAGTTGTGTTTTTTGCATGCATTTTCTGTACACATAAAACACCCCCTGTACACCTGGTTGTCATTTATCACAGTCTATATCTATGTGAGGAAAACCATCAGGAATGGGAGGTCGCACAGCCTGGAGCAGCCGCCGTGGCGCGGCAGGGCCCGGCTGTGGCGGGCAGCCCTCACAGGGGGCACGCGGTGCCCGGGAGCAGCCGCAGCAAGGGCTGCTCCTGAGGGACACGGAGCCGGCAGCAAAGGTGTTTGGGCACCAGACTCTGAGAAACAGGAAAAGGGCCAGACAAGGCCAAGCCAGGAAGCCCAAACAAGCTGTGAGGAAAGCTGGTGCCAGTGTGGGTCAGTCTGGGGGAAAGGGTGTCATGCTGGGCTGAAATGGGCCCCCCGAGCCTTACTTAAGCAGGGACTCTTCAGCCCAGTGGTGTTCTCAGAGTTCCGACAATCGGCCTCCGCCATCCAAACGCATTGGTTCTGGTTTTGAAGGCACAAGGGCTTTGTGAAATGCCATGCTGTAATTTAGATTTTACATTCTGGTTGGTTTCTCATCTTTAAAGCAAGTTTTATTTACAGTGGCCAGCTACTTGTAAAAATTAAACCATTTCAGCACAGGTTTAACCTCTGTCAGCATGGTACAGCTCTTACTGTACAGAGACACGCCATGCATAAAATGAGCACCTCTGCAGACATCTGCCACACAGGGAGGAGGCTTCCTGCCAGCTTTAGTGACTTAAGTGAATTATATAGGAGTCTAAAAGTGAAAACATTAAGTTCACTAGCGTGCATATGTTCACTTAGAGAGAATGAAATTAGCAAGGACAGTCAAAAGCACTACAGCAGTGACAAACACCACACTGCCTGATTTGCAAGCACTGTCTTTGAGCAGGTTTCCACAGCTTAGGAGAGGGAATATGAGGCCTGATATTTAACCCTAACCCTCATAAATTTTCTTACAGACATCTCAAGCTACACATTAAGTGTCTTTCACAGACAAAACATCAAAACACATGCACTGAAGCTTCAACAAGATTCCTCTTCCAAACAGAAAAGTCATTGTCAGGCTGACAAAGAATTGATCTTGAGCCAGAAGGACATGCACTTTACTTTCAAGGATAGCCCAGAATAACAATTTCTAAAGACCATGAAAAGGAAATATATCAAAAAATTAAAAGATAAAATCTTGAACATAGAAAAATGCTAGCTGTGAAATAGCAACCAAAGTTAAAATGACTGACAATTTAGCAAGGTTCTTTTTTTCTTAGATATTAAAGTTAATTAAAATTGGTGAAGTCATCAAGTCATTTGTGGCTTATCCTAAATGTAACATAATCTTATCTGAAAAGCATGAAATTGCTCTGCCTATATCTATTACTTCAATTCTTGGTAACTATTATAGTCATTCAATAATCCAATTACTATAAATTATATTGCAGAAGTAGGTCTTTGCAATAGCCAAAATAGAAGAGATTTGTGACATTGTCTGCACAACATTAATTGACCAAAAGAAACTTACTAGGTAAAACAAAGTGAAGAAAACAAAGCTTGTTTTGACTTCCCACAATATCTATGTCTGAAAGTCTTCCATCAGAACACTCTATGAAAATATATATATTTTCAAATGCAAGAGTCAAAATGTATATTGAATCTAGAATGTAATATTAACATTTGCTTTCAATGCAGTTTGGAAGGTGCTGTTTGACATCAGTAAATATGTACTCTTGGATGCTGATCAAACAAACATCCTAAAATACAGGAACAACATACTCATCTATGTTCCATTTTCTGGTGCTCGACAGTAAAAGGTTTCATCTAATCCTCATAAGTGTGGAGCCACTGAGATTCAAGATCTGCATGCAAGGAAAACAGTTCCCAGAAGAAGGGATATTTAATAAATAATGGTATTCATCATCTACTTTGACTGGTTTAAAATGTGTTTTCAGTTCAGAGATTTTTAACACAAATAAATATTTATCTTAACTTTATAAACACAAGGAATAGTTTACTTTGGCTAGAGTCTTGCCAAAATGTCTGATAAAAATCTAGCATTTCAGTGTCAGCTCTGGAATCAAAGCCAAAACCACACATGTTATGGGAGAAAAAATGATACAATCTGAAGAGTTAAAGGTTGCAAAAGGTTTGACTGAAAGAGTGAATGGAAAGTAAATCAAAACTGTTTCATTGTCCAAACATTTCCAATCAAAATTTTAAATGTACATTTAAACTCCTCAAAACTAGATAGTGAAAATGCTGCTTTGCAATATGAGCCCACCTCACAAACAACAAGTTTAGAAAAATCATTAGCTGCTATGCTAAGTTAGAGAAATGCTAAATGGTAAGAAACAACATTTGTATCTATCCTGTTTTACACTCCAGTTTATGAAGATGCCACATTCAAATGAGCAGATCACTAAGCCAGATCTTTTATTTACACTTTACAGAACACTTAAAACAGTACTGTGAAACAAAAAGATTGGGGGTTATTTGCAGATAACTGGAATATAATGATCACACAAATAACTTTTCACTACATATTTCACTATATGTAACTAACGAGTTTTGCAAAACCCATATCCAATAAAAGAAAACCTCCAAACAAACAAAGCATTAATTATCATTATTTGCAACAGAAAATCAATTATTTCCTTTATTTTCTGAAATTATGAAAAATATCAGGCAAAAATCTGAAGTTTTTGGAAAAGTAACTTTTCAGAAATTGTTGATGTTGTTTTCTTCTATTGTTCTGGACTAAATAACCCAGAAGAAAAACCTGTTCCCATATATTTCTTTAAGGTATTTAGCTTTCATGTGTATCACAAATGAAATCTCTGTCTCATGGAACATGAAAGGATATTCTCTGAAATTCTTCCTAAGTGTAAAGCACAATCTGTCTCTTTAAATCCAGAGCTACCAAGAAGTAATGTGAGAAAGAAAAAAAGAAGAATATACACACTTATGCACAAAGTAAAATAAGACTCAATCTCAATTCTGACAGATCAATTGCAAGAGTTCATACCAACCTTTAAATTGTACACCCTCAGTATAGTTAATACATCCCACAGAAATTGTACTTGTTTTAATCAGATCCAGTGGATCTAAAGTTACTGTCATAAAAATGCAACAAATTATGTGGAGTAAAAATGAAAAAAAGGAAGTAATTAAGCTACAGTGTTAATATAAATTGTGAAATAACTGCAGAGTTGATTTATTTGAATTTCTACATGTAATTTAATATAGAAAAGAGATCTTTTTATTGTTTTAGTGTTTGAGACAAATAAAGTATTTCAGTTATACCTAGAAAATGGTGACAACTACAGCTGTGGAAGAAAATAATAAATTGATTTTTTTTATCTGAAAATAAATAGTATGTTTCACTCTTTCTTTTTTTTTTTTTTCTGATAGATTCCCTTACATTTTGCTTGGTACACTTCTTTCTTTTAATACCTCTGCATATTTTAGTTGGTTAGCATTTCATCTTTTTAAATACATATAATTTTTCTCCATGGTAACAAACCAGGTTTGTTGATTCTCTGTCCTGGTTAAGATCCTAGTTTCTATTCGGCTGGTTCATGACCAGGGCACTTCTATTATAATGAAAATCCTGAACAGCATAACACGTATTTATCAGCTACTATTCATTTAGTAACAGCAACTTTTTGAAAAGATCTGATATTAAGTAATTAAAAACTGTAAGAGGAAAGCTAAGTTTGAATTTGAAATGCAGCTGTGTCAGACCCTTCCCAACAAGACCCAGTAATACATCTCTAGTATTTTGCTATTTAAATTGGCAATTTGCCATCATTTGCCAACAACACCAAACTGTGCAGTGCAGTCAGCCAGCTGAAGAGAAGTGATGTCATCCAGACAGACCTGAGAGGTGGGCCCATGCAGACCTCATGAAGGTCGACAAGGCCAAGTGCAAGGTCCTGCTCCTAGACTGAGGCAATCCCAAGCAAAAATATAGGCTGGGTGAAGAATGTATTGAGAGAAGCCCTGAAGAGAAGACTTGGGGGTGTTTGTTGTGACAGACATTCTTGCTCATGAAGGAGGTCTCTTAATGAAGTTTCTAGTCTGTCACTCCACTCTGGCTGGAGAGATGGTTGCACCTAATTACCTACAAATTTCACCATGAAATAAAGTAATCTCACACAGATAGGTTAAATCACAGCAAGACAGAATGCAATTATCTGTGTTTATTAGTATGAAGTTATACTAAAATCTGACATCCCTTCGATCCAGAAGTTTCCTGGATCAAAAAGATAAATGCTATGGCCAAATCTTTACTTAACATACACTAAAACAGCATCTGTAATTGAGCCTTCCTTTATTCTCTGTCATAAAATAACTCTGATAAATATTCTGGATAAAAATAGAGACAATGAAGAACATTCATAATCTTCAAAAGTGTAGTCTTCGACAGATTTTCTCCTCAAAGTAATAGATAGTGAGTAGTAAAAGACACACTTCAGAATGATGGCCTTCATTTGCTTGTGCTTCTTCATCTTCTTCTTTTTAGAAATAATTTTTAGAGTTACAATTGGAATGCATGAAGAACACCTTCACCATGAAACTGCAAAGGAATAGATGGCTCAATTAACTTTGTTCTTCTTTAAGGATTGAGATCCCATGAAATCTAAACCTGAACCTTGGATCTAGGAACTGTGATATCTAACATATCACCCAGATATTTTAGACATCTTACTTTCAAGATGCAGATGTTCCCAACTCTAACAGAAAGTTTTTAGGTCCAGCCTAGAAAACCAGAAAAAGCTGAAATACATACATGTGGTTGTAAGTAGCATACTATGGCAGATCAACCCTGAAAAGTTTCTGATTCCTAAATCACAAATTGCCACTTTAGTTCAGAAAGATGAAGCAGCAATTTAAGTAAAATAATCCTCCCAGAGAACCACAAAATAAATTGAATAGCAATTAAAAATTCTATTACATATGCCAAGCAAGCAAGTGGTAGAAGATCTGTGGACTTAGTTGTTGTGTATAGCTCTAAATACTCTGTAGAACACGCTACACAGAAATCACACAAGTAGCTCCAACTCTGGCTATCACTGTTTGGTTTGAAGGACAGGTGTCTGCTAAGGAAGGCAGGAGCCTCTCTTGGAATGGAAAATGCAAACCCCTTTCAAATCAATACAATTTTGAAATTAAGGGGCTCTCGGGCAAAGATACGATAATAGGAATAGCAGTTCTTCACTAGCATGCACACTAAAGCAAACAAACACCGGCGCCTCCGGCACCGACACCAGCGGCGCCCGGAGCGCAGCGCCAGCCCCGCTCTCGGCCGCGGCGCTGTCCCCTCTGCTGCAGTCCCGGGCACGGCCAGCATCTCAGTGGTGTAGGCAGTAGTAATTCCCACCCACAGAAGGGTACCATTTAAATGGAATATGATTCTGCTTATACAGCAGTTACTTGATATCCAACAAAACTCTCAGATCCCAAAGCAGGACTAGACCTTTAAGTCATAGGTTACCGTGTACCACCAGTGGAAAAGTTGGAAACTATTCAGTCTTGACAAACTAATGCAAAGTGTTATGTTCCAATTCACTGAAAGAGTCATAAAAAGTATCTGCAGAAGTCATTAGTGAAAGCACCTTAATTTTACATGAGAACATGAATTAGTTCCACAAGATATCTGATCTGTAAATATCAAGCAAGCTGATTAAAGACTGTTTAGACTGCAAAGTATAACTAACATATCTATTTTTTTATTCTGTGCAATGATGTTCAAGGTGACAATTTTCCATTATGTTTAATCAAGAATGTACTTTTCAGTATTTCTTGCAGATTGTATATAGAGAACACAGTATACTGCTATGATTGTTCTTTCAAGTCACATCCAATTAAATGTAAGATAATTAGTTCTCAGTGAGCAGAAACCCTCCTAATGAAACATCAACACCACAAATAAAACAAGAGATTATAGTCAGATTACTCAGTTACAGAGAAATATTATTCTTAGACCTAAATAATGTTTCATCATCTTTCATTTTGGATAATGTTTTGATTACTTAATTTAAATAGAAAAGATCCCTTCTCCATAGGACAAGAGTTTTACAATTTATATTGATAATGCTCTCTTGGTTGGCCTCTATTTGCCAAAGTGTCACAGAAATACTTAAAAAATAATGCTCTGCAAAACACTCTACTTTTTACCATTTATAAATTCCATCTAAAAGGAATTTATAGAATATCATTATGTTAATCTCACACCTCAGTGCCATAAACTATGGCAATAGGTTGGTGAATTTGTTTAATTTTATTTCGTAGTCCTGCTAAATATGATGGGCTAAACCTTAATTTTTTTAAGGTAGAATAGTCTGCCTTACAAAAAACCCATTTTTATAGTTTTCCTGAGCAGACAACAATAACACTAATTGCTTAAAATTATACATGAAGCACTTTCTGTACTTCTTTGTGGCACTTGGCAATTAATCGAAATTTTATAAATTTTAAAAGGTTAAGCCTTAATTTTATGCTATGAAATGATGAAGGAAGAGATTTTTACAAAATAGAATTGGGTTGAGCCTGGTCGAATTAAAATGACACTGGTATTATGAGAATTAGAGAGTCAACTCAAGCAGGTTTACTACATTTAGGTATTTTTTGTTATGAAAACTTCAGCCAGTTGGCACTGAGTTAACCTCAGCAACATTCATAAAAGTCTGTCAAACTGCTAAAAGATGCAAAGAAGAAACAGAGATAGCAGAGATGTAAGTATGGACTTTCTCTATTACATAAAAATACAAATAATCCCTTAAAACAACCCAGTACTCCTTGAGGTCAAAGCAACACATGTCTGCCTACTCACCCCTTTCATATCAATTCTCTTTTTATAACTACTCTATGTTTCTGATTGTAGGAAAAAAAATCCTCTGTTCATTTTTTCATTAACTGAAATGGAGGACCTACAAGAATACATGTTCAGCTAATGAGAAAGTCTGATTTATTTTTATTAGATCTACAGCAAAGATTATGAAGAAAGAGCACAACCTAGTGAAGTACAGAATTAGAGGAGTAAATAAGCACAATAGCACATAAGCACAATTAGTCACAATAAATGAAAAATTGAAGAGATGATAAAAAATCCCTGTATCAAGTCAGCTCGTCAGCTGTGGTTGGTTTGGGTTTTTTCCTTACTATCAGTAAAATATTACATATTATTTTCCTCTTTCCTGACATTTGAAAGGAATATTCTTGGATATTTAGTCACAGATGGTTCCAACTACTACAAGATTGCCCTCAGGAAGAATTACAAATGTAATTTTTGTTTTCTTATTCGAAAGGTTCAATTACAGTTAGTAAAAGTAAGAAGAATGAAGCATTCCTTCAAGCTACAATTTATATTTCTGTCTGTCATAAATAACAGAGAGCTCCTTGGGATTATGCATGCAAATCAGATTTAAACTATTTCAGTGTAAATTGAACCTCTAGGTTGTTGTGGTAGCATTTTAAAGATGAGAATACACAGTCTTAAACTGCACCAGGGGAGGTTTAGGTTGGACATTTGGAAGAAGTTTTTCACAGAAAGGGTGTTTGGGCATTGGAATGGGCTCCCCAGGAAAGTGGTGTAGTCACCATCCCTGGAGGTGTTTAAGACAAGACTGGGTGTGGCACTCAGTGCCATGGTCTAGTTGACAAAGTCATGTTAGGACACAGCCTCCATGATCTCAAAGGTCTTTTCCGACCTAGTTAATTCTGTGATTTTGTGATTTTGACAACTCAGACTTCATACTTTATTCCTGGGCCATCTTCCTAAACCATCTACCTTTAGGAGTATCCATCTATTTCAAAGCCAAATACGCTTAAAGCAGGCAGCTTTCTTATTGGATTAAGCATGTTTTCTGGAAAAAATGTTGCTTTTCAAAGTCCTTTGAGAGCAACACATTCTGCTATATCCCCAGTTTTGATTGTTTAAACAGAGTTGTGACAATGCCATGCTTTGGTTAATGTCTTGTTTAACAAAAACTTACAGCTGTTAAAATTTCTGAATGTCTAATTTCAAGGAAGAAACTAATTTTTTGTAAATGGAAGGTACACTGAATAGATTTATGTCTCAACTTCTGAAACTTTATCAGTAGAAAATTTTGTATCAAATTTTGTTTAATTGGGAGCAAAGATATGTAACTCTAACCAGTGAATTAATTAGCCCATATACAATTTCTGCCATGCTTACCTTGACACTATGAAAATGACACTATGGAATGAAGTGGTAAATCAGTGGTAAGTCAGTCAATGATTTTATCTACAGTACATTTCAGTAATTTTCTAATGTAAAATGAGTGTGAAGTTTATCTTAAATATATGAAAGAAATTGGATGTTTGTGTAGAGTTAGATACAGTGGGCTGAAGTATATTGACTACAGGTTATCTGAAGACTGAGAAGGTTTTTGTTTAATGTTTGATAACCTTGGAGGACATCCAATTTCTATAGATCATAAGAATAAAAATTTCCTGCCTTATAAATTGTAAATGGTACTACCATAACACATACGTCTGTGATTATAAGTCACAGAAGTGGAAAAAATATCATATAGTTATGATAATGTATAATAACAGTATAATACAGTTATTACACATTTTCATAACTATATGATACTTTTTAATAACTGTATAATACAGTTTTTGTCAGAGAATAATGTCTTTTTTTACTCCTCTACTTTTCAGATATTATGAATACAGACACATACAGTTATGCACACATGTTCCACTAGAATCAAAGATTCCTTTAATGATCACAAAATCCTGTAAAACAGGCTTGGAGATTCTAGAACAGTAAAGTTACTCTTCAAAGCACACTAGGAAGTCTAATCCTTTTATGTCATGTATTTTTTCCCTTATTATTCAAAAAAGAGCATTCTGTTTAGCACATCCAGCATATGAACCATATGATGCACCAGATGCCTTAGTAAATAATTCATCTCTTAATGAAAAGTACAATAAATAGTTGCATAAAACTGTGTGACTATGCAACTGATAACTACCCTTTCAAAACTAGAAAAAGAGGAGATTTTATAAAGAGCAATAGCTATACCACAAAACAATACTGTCAGACTGAACTGGAAACATATGCTTAATTATGCTTCAACTGTATTCTGGAAATGAGCACACAGCACAGATTACTGCATATCCTTATATTGCTGCTCCATCAGGGCTCATGAAGGGTGGCAAAAGAATGTCTGAATGTTGCATTTACTATGCCTAAGACAGCAGGATAGGTTGAGAAAGAGAGGCAAAGACACATGACATAAAATAAGATTGTAATGCCTGCTTCAAGTGAGCATTTTACAGGTATAGAAGACACTAGCATTTTATTAACACAAGTATAAGTAATTCCTAAAGCCTTTCTAAAAATGTGATTTAATACTGCTAAGATAGAATTTGTATGGAAAGATGTGCCCATGAATTTCCTTGCAGTATCTATGTCATAGCCAGTGAAGTAAATGAAAAACCTATCTCTATGCCTGTTGATTTAACAGGCTTGCTGGAGAGGAAGATGGCAACACACTTGTGACAAACAGCTTTCAAATATGCATGTGTCCTCATGCTATCCCATATGAGATCTATTCTTCTGACACTTTCCTCCAATAAATTTACTATTTGCATATATACCTAGAGGAAAAATACAGCTTCTATAGAGGAAACAAAATAATATTCCTTACTATCTCCCATTTTGTTTAGCACTGTTTTGAATGTGAATTTTTGTTCTTATTTTTCCTGTTACATATTGTAACATGATGTATCCATGTTCATGGTAATCCTAAACATACTAGTCCTTAGTTACACAAGTAGCAGCAGCCAATAAGTTAAATGAATGAGATTTCTCCAAAGTCTACATCTGTTACTAGATGGGACAGGATAGTGCATGATATAGTGAGAGGAAAAAAAGAAATCTAATTGAGATAAAAAAGAAAACTTTGAAAAACATTCTCTAAATGGGGAAGTTTTATCAGGCATTCACAAAATGTAAAGTACTGAAAGAAAATTTCCTCAATCCAAATTCACAAAGAAAGCCCCAAAACCAGCTCAAAACCTTAACTGAAATCTCTTTCCTTCAGTTTTTCTGCTGATACAAGTAGGAACAATAATGCTCAACCACTTCATAGAGTGCTCCAAAACTTACCATGTTACTATTTACATTTTCTCTGGTAGGAACAATAATGCTCAACCACTTCACAGAGTGCTCCAAAACTTACCATGTTACTGTTTACATTTTTTCTGGTGTACGGATAGATATTAACATCAGTGAGTAAGAACCAATGTTGTATCACTGTAGAAACGCTGTCCACCAGCATGCACAGAGGCTGAGCTACTCTGAGCCCCATTTCAACTCATTCCATTGTAGTTAGACCTCCTGATAAACCTAGGCATAAACAAGAACTCCCAACAAACAGTAAAACCAACAAACCATTGTTTTGTGGCAAGGAAAGATTATCAAGAGCTTATGATACAGATTTGACACCAAAAGATTTTGATTCCAGCCCAGGGTAAGACTGCTTCTGTGGTCCTTAACAAACCAGTTTAGCCTGTCTGCTGCACCTCACTGTAACTACTCCTTTCAGTCAAGGAAGTGCTATGGAATTCAGCCACTCAGACTTTGGGAAGTCACTGTGTTTACAGTGCAGATGTTAAGCACCCATGAAAAAAAGCTACTCCAGATGCACTTTGCGCAGCAAATGGCATCACACAGAACTTGCCTGTTAAGGGAAAAGGTTTCTCCTTAGCTTTTATTCATCTAGTGACTTACAATTCTCAGCTAAGCTCTGCAAAGGTCACAAAATCACAAAAATCACAAAACAACAGGCATAAAACAGTCATTCAAGTTTGGCATGGTGGAGGAAAGCATTATAAGGGTAATGATTTTAGAGTATCATGCAGCATGAGCATGTACAACGCCTCTTTAAACACAGTACAAAAAACCTTGATGTTTTGCATTGATTTTTCTGTCCACAGCTTCTCTAAATATGAGAAGTGCATTTTGTGCCCACAACAATCTGAACTTCACAAGGAGATGATAAATGAGATAATATTGATTAGATTGTGCTAAAGGGTTCCAGCTCTTCAAGGTTATATCCTTTAGAGAGTTTGTAAATCTCATTATAGAAATCTGCCTGTTGATATACATAAATAAAGAGTGGCAGAAGGGTTCCAGTAAGACAGCTCTCACTGAAGTCACGCTGTTCTTCAGACAGAAAGTTCAGACAAGCAGGTACAGAAGAGCTCAATAGAGTAGAATCAGCTTCCCTTTTTCAAAGAAAACAGACCAATAAAATTTAGATCAGAACTGCTGTAAGAGTATTACTGGAAAAGAGTGTCTGTAGTGAAACACAATCATGGGCATCAGTTGGCTTTAACTGTCAGCTTCATCTGTAATGTGAAGGATGAGTAAGTCCACTAAATTGCTCCAACTAGTTTAACATGCAGTTCTTGTAGTAAATTAATCTTAACTTCAGCAAGAGCCTTTTCTTGCTTTTGGTGGTGAAAAAAAAAAAAAAATCCAAAAACTATGAAGGAGCAGACCAAAAAGAAAGTGCAATAATCTGATGAATTCCCCTGGAGTTCTGCATTCACTCTCAACTAAAGGAGGACAAGAAGAGGCATTTAAACTAGCCATCTGCTTTTTAAAAACTTCAGATTTCTCCCTGACATGTGGCAGGAGAGAGGGGCTGGCTGGATATGTCTGAGGTGTGGGGAAGAGTATATACTGAAAAGAAGCAGAGGTCCTACTGTCCTGATGGGCAGAAGTCACCAATGCACAATGCCAGCCACAAAGGCTGACAGCATTAGCCACAACAGAGAGCAATCCATGCAATCATTTCCCTTTACTTGGCACTCATTACACTCCACCCAGGTTTGGGCCCTGCAACACAACAAACACTGACAAAGGAGAGCACATCTCATCAAAGCCCACTGAAATGGGCCAGGGACTGAAGCACTTCCCCTGTGAGAAACAGCTGAGTAAGCTGGGCCTGCTTGAACCTAAGGAAGAAGGGGCTTCGAGGGAGGAGCTAACAGCTCACCCCCACTTCACCAGGAAAAGAGCCCAGCAGGGAGCAGCTTGCACAGAGAGGCTGAGCAGTCTCCATCCTTGGAGGTTTTGAAGATGCACTGGGAAAAGACCTGAGCAACTCAATCTGAATTCCACACGGTCACTACTTTCAGGGGAAGGTTACACTTGTGGACCTCCCAAGGTCCCTTTAAACCTGAGTGAATCTGATTTGTGTTTGCTGTCTCCATTATTGTGATGCCACTGACAAGCAAGAATAGGTGTCAGTTTTGTAGGAATGGTCATGCTCTATTCCTTTCTGCTGACCTCTACTACCATTTCTATTCTAAGCAGTCTCTGAACTCTCAAGTGAAAATGATTCTATTTATATTCGCCTCATAAAATGTTTAAAACATCAGAAAAAAAAATCTGTCTACAATATGAAACACAGATCTGAGATGTAAAAGGAATACCAATGCTCTTCTTTTTCTGAGCGGCAGGTGGGCAGGCACAAGTCTTATTTCCATTAAGATGTTAAAGCCATATACTTGAATGTTTTTTTAATTATTTTGCTAAGTGTTTTCATGGAGTTATATACAGGTAAAATACATATTCACATTTGATTTGTGAAAACAAGGAAGCCAAGTGATGAAAAATGAAATGTTTGACCACTCGGATATTAAGTAGCTGTTTGGTAAAGTCTTTAATGGGATCTTGAAACTATTAATCTCACAGATTTTTTGGGGGGGAAGAAACACCTTCCCAAATAAGTGGGAAGACAAAATTTACACTAGAAAGTAATTATTAGGCTTCACACAACAGAGTACACGGACACCTCCTCCCAGTCATGAAGCTCCACCATATCTTTTCTTGTTTGCCATCCTCAAATCAGAAGACAAATTCTGTTCACTTTACAGCAAAAGTTTCTGAAATCAGCTTTTGAGAAGCAAGGAATTGTAATAGAAAATTACTATCTGTGAGAAAATGCTTCAATTAGTAAGTATATCCTATAGATTTGTATTGTGGCATAGACAGATCTTGGAAACAACCTTGAAACCCATGCCACCTCAATACTGATAACTTCTCATAAAAATCACAGGAAAATTGAAGCTTCTGACAATCACATACAGTACGACTTAATGGATTCCAAACTTACTAAAATATTTGTGTGGAATATAAAGGTGGTCATCTATTTTACAAAACCATCAAGATTAACTGTTGACCCTGAAAAGACAGAGAGAAGACAAGACACCGAGGCTTGTGGTAACATGACACCTAGTGTTCACTTTCTGGAAGCTTCAGTATTGGTGGGGGACGAATATTGAAAAAACATCAATGTCCCAGGACATCTTTAAAAAAAAAAAAAAAAAGTAGATATTTATACTAGCATCTCTAAGCAAGTGCCTAAATCACACAGACACAGTGAAAACCGAGAAGAGGAAAGGAAAATCTGCCTGTGCTGCACTTGCCCTTCTTATTGAGTATACAGTTTGGGTAACTGCAGAGAAGAGTGCTATCCAAACAAGTTTCATGTTGCTGGCTTTATTTCTTTGGGTTTCTGCTGCAAAAAGGAACAGTCTGCTTATTGCTCTTTTTCTGGTTGTGTATAGAAGTTTTTAGAAAACTGGATCTACTACATATAATATGCCCAAGTTTAAGATAATAGTCCCTATTAAAAAAAAAAAAAAACCAAAAAAAACCCAAAACCCCAAAAAGGTCTATTTCTACATAGCAATGAACTGTACATTTATTTCTTCTTTTAAAATCGTGATGTATCAACAGTACAAGTACCTCTTACATTATCATTTCCTTCCAAGTTTCTAGCAACACAATGAAAACCACAGTAACTAATGCATACTAGATCAATGAGACCATAAAATCCTTGTAAGAATATGTCACAAGGACTCTAACATTGTAAAAATTACTAAGATATATGACCCCTTGAGTATTTCCAAGGGCAAAGGCTGGAAAGGATTATATAAGAAATTAGAACAAAAAGTTCACTACAGATAGAGGAAACATATACTAATTTTTGAAATCAGATGAGTAAGAATCTATGTCTGGTACTGAATGAAACAGGTGTTTCATTACACTGAGATTGGCAAAACATTAAAGCCAAAGTCTGACTGAAAATTTGTTCTATAGAACTGAACATAAACAACTGTACTTCAAGAAGTTTATAGATAATTGATATAGATACATATAGATACATGCATGCAAAAAAAATCAGTATTTTATTACAAATCTATAATTGTCTTTAATTTAGAAGTATGCTGAGTTATTTTGCAGGGGATAGTATTTAACTGTTATCCTTCTGAAGAGAAAAAAACCACAAATACAACACATCTATCTTTTAGCACTAATATTGTCTAGCTACTAGAATCCCAAACAATTAATTTGACTCAGCAAGCAATATTTAGTAAACACTAACTACTGTTATTATATCTTATTTCTGAGAAAAATGTGCACACAGTCAATACACAGGCATTAAAATACACATTTTTCTTTCAACAAGGTAAACAGATTTAGATTCCAATACTGCTAAATAACTTAAGAAGATGCAAGTCAAGCACTTGTCACTCCGTGAATTATAAATCAAGTTCTTATTTTTCAATACTTTTTGAGCATAATTTTCTTCAGAAGTTCAGTATGTGGCATATCTGGGGAGCCAAAAAATTATCTGCCATAAGATGTCCCAGTTGAACTTGAGTCTAAATGGCTTTTTTACTAAGACTATTTATTCATTCCTTCTTTCAATCACACACGTCTGTTAGAAATAGCCAGGAAAGTGAGGCTAAATTTGTCTGTTTGTTAGAAACAGACAGCTTGCCAAAGCCTTAGATTCATAGCACTATTTCTCATTTAGGGTCAAAGTACATTGTGTAGTCACATGCCTTTAGTTCCTATTGCTCTTCCCAAGAGGTTAATTCACCATTCTTGAAGTGCCTAGTTTGGTCCCAGGCTATTGGTCTTAAACATACACATTTGACACAACTACAAGAATACCAGTAATAAATTTCACCTAATGATAGGGATTATCCCTCACCCTTAACACTGAAATATCCTGAACTGCCATACAACCTAATCAGCTGTTAACATTTTAGATAATTGCTGCACAGATTATTTTTGCAGTTCCTGAGCAGGTCTTACAAATTAAGACGTGTGAAACAATTTTAAAACACAGTAGGTTTAACTCCATTATTGCTTTTTGAATTATAGAAATTCTAAAAGCTCAAAGGTTAAATTTATGCATCTCCTCACACACGGTCAAAAGATAGATGCAAATACAGGCTGTGAAAGCTTCTCAGACAAGACAACAGTTTGTTTCCACAGATTTATGTGCAACTGTCATACATGCTTATGATTACAGGTATCTTCTACCCTTTTCTTCTACACTTGAATTTCCAAATATTACTTTCATTTTTATGATTACAGAAGCTTGAAGTAGTTACAAATCACTGTAAGGGAGAACCTGTCTCTAAGTCAGCTTTCATGCAGCTGAGGCACCTTCTAAACAACACTCTGGATAAAACATCAGGAAGATAAATACAATTTTTCTTTTAAAAAATTGAAAGGTTGTGGTCACCAAAACAGCTCGAAGGATAAGGTAAAAAAAAAAAAAAGTTTATTTTAGCACTGGTACATATTTTATATAAATAAAATGAATAATTTTTTAGCTGGTGATCGAAAACGATTGCTATGACAAAACAACTTTACATGCCAAGAAGAGCGGCGTGTTAAACCACAGAGTCTGTAATGATTTTAAGAGGTCTGCAGGACAGACCTACTACATTTTATACAAACCAGGACAGCGGAGAACCGCCGTCAGAGGGCATCATTCATGAATGATTTGCCAAATACGCTGCCGTGAAGTAGCAAGTTATTTTCTAACTCCCTCACGGGCTTCTCCTAAAAGTGCATGAGATGCTAAATACATCCAAGTAGCTGACCTTTTTTTTTTTTTTTTTTTTTTTTTTTAATTTATCATCGCAGGCTTGCAGCTGTGTTTCAAACTGAATGATACAAGGCGGTCCCCGGGGAACTCGACCCTCACGCTGCAGCCTGTCACGGCGCGCTGAGAATCGCGACCGGGATCAACCGGGACACGTCCCGCCCGGCCGCGCTCGGGCCCCGGTGCCGCCCGGCTGCGGAGGGAGGCGAGGTGCGGCCGTCCCGCCCGGGGAGCCGCGGCAGAGCCCCGCCGGCATCCCGAGCCCGCACCGCCCCGCTCGCCGTCCCTCCCGCAGGCGCCTCCCTCCCTCTCTTCGGGCAGCGCCGCCGCGGGACCCTCCCCACCCCCGCCCCGCCGCGGGAGTTGGCACCGGGACGGGCTGAGGGGGAGCGGTACTTGCCCAGGTGGGGACGAGGAGGCTGCCGGGCCGCTCGAGCGGTGCTGGAGGAGGCTGCTTCCCCGCCACGCTCATCTCCTCCCATGCAGCTGGCGTAGTCCTCTCAGTCGGGCGGCTCGGCGGGACGCGGCGCCTCCGGCACCGACTCCCAAGCGCCCGCCCCTCCCGGCAGCGCCGGCGTCCCGGGCTCCGCGGGGCAGGCGGGCTCCGCGGGGCAGGCGGGCTCCGCGGGGCAGGCGGGCTCCGCGGGGCAGGCGGGCTCCGCGCTGCCCTCCGCCGCCCGCGGCCGGGCGGGGTGGGACGGGGGCGTTCGCCGAGGGCTCGGAGCCGGGAGGGACGAGGAAGGCGGCGGCGTGGCGCTGGCTATTTAACTTGGCTCTTCGCCGGGGGAAGGTGCCTCCGCTCCCGCTCCCCTCCCCTCCGCGGCCGCATCCCGACAGCCGAGCTCTGGGTGCTCCTGCGAGCGCTGCCGCGCTCCTCCCCGACACCGCACGGCTCCGCTCGGCCCGCCCGCGCCGCCCCGCGGGGCAAAGGCGGGCGGGGGCTCCGGCCTCCCGCGCTGCCCCGGCGGGGCAGGGGCGCTGCTGCTGCCGGGGGAAGGTGGGCGACGTGGCGGGGTTAGGGCGCCGCCACTTCGAGCGCAGCCCCCTCGCCTTGTCCGCGCCCGTAGCGGGCAGCTGCGCCTCCCGTTGGGTCACAAGGGACAGCCGCCCCTGCTCGCTGATCTCTGAATCAAAACCAAGAATAGTTTGACGTCCCTCGAGTATTCTTGATACCCTTGGCATTGTGTAACACTTGACCAGGAAAAGCCCCCAGTCCTAAACACTGTGATGAGAATTTGCTTTCCCGTGCATCTTTAGCTCCCGTCCAATTCCTGACCATGGTCCTTGGCCCAGACTATCAGTTTTGGGGGAGCTTCTTGCAGTCCAGTGGTAGCAATGTGGAAGCTGATCCCAAGGCAAAGAAGTTCTTTCCGGTCCTTAGCAAACTACTTTATTAGGAGACATATATTTTGACTCTTAAAGAGATAGAAGGGAAAGCTCTTAATTTTTTCTATCCGTTGATTTAAAAATATGTGCTTCATGCACATAACTTTCTGTTTGCTTACCTAAATGTAATTTGAAAAGGCATCTCTGTTCTCTTTTGACACCTCTGCCTTTGTCATGCACAAATAGATAATAAAAGTATGACTGGAGTTGGCTAGACTTCTTATAAAGTTACTTTTAGAGTTGGGGCTTTTTCCCCCTGCTAAAGCACATGAGAAAAGCAAGAAAGAAACATGCATCATCTTTCTCTTGGAGGTAAATCTATACAAAAATATTGGTTGTCACTGCTATACTTTATCGTAGAATGAATTCCTCTCTCCCCGTGTTTTCCTGGTCAGAAGATACCTGACATCATCCCTGTTTACTGTTTGATCTTCATACATACCAGAGCCCTGGAGAAGAAGGGGAGAGGTGGACAAGAGGGAAGTTTGTTATGTGGGATTATGGGATTTAATTTGTTCTCCTTTGCTGCTCAGGGCCCTCCATCTGTGCCTGAGTTGTTTTCTTTACCATGCACAGAGGTGTGGAGTTTGACATGCAGCAAGGAGTCAATGCCATTCTGCTCAAGAGCTGGAGTTCATACTCAAGCCAATCTGCCCCAGTCCATCCTGTGCATGAAAAGGCATTTATCTCACTCCCTGCCTGTAGAAAAGTGCGTGACAGCACACCAGAGCGTGAAATGTTGGAAGAGATGAGACTGGGCCACTGCCTCGCATGACCATCCAAACTTAGGTGCATGCAGACACTGCGAGAGGTATGAGGCTAAGCACAGCCAAAGCAAGCAAAGGTGGACTTCTCCACGGGAGTTGCCAGGAACCAGCAAATAACAGCAGCACTCCTGGCAAGTATTTGCCAGTATGGATAGTAGTTTCCTGTGACTACAAACTTGTTACTTCATCCAGAATTGCTTCTCATGGTTCTTCTTCATAAATATGGCATAAAAGTGAGGATTAAAAAGTGGAGATACAAGTTTGTGTAAATATAAAATAAATGGCAGCTATAGGATAATGTACAGGGAATATATATGGGAAATTACTGACAGAGATAAGTAAAATAGAATGAATTTACTTTCCAGAATGTTTCTCTTTACCTACAAGCTGTGATTTTTTAAACATAAAAATCTTTGTCAGTTGATATAATTAAGCCTTGTACACAATATGTGACTACCTGAGTGGCATATCTTAACATTGACAATTACATAAATGTTTTCTGAAATTCAACAGCCAAGGAACTATTATTGTTAATTTCTTTTTGGAATTAACAAATGCCCTTCAGTGAATTATATTTTCCTATGGTGTTGCTGTACTGAACATGAGTGGGTACATATAATTTGTGAAAGGATTAGGAAAAAATACATATTTTTACTTAAGTTGAGCTAAGCAAATTTGTGATGGCTTCATCTAATGCTTTATTTCAAGGGGTTATCAGGTTTAGTAGCTTAAGAAACATACAAGCTTCTTTAGGAGTTGATGTTTTGTCCAGTTTGTTACTAGTTGAAAGCATGTATGCATTTTTCCCTGTCTTCTTTTTTGTACTTTTTCAGTTTTACTGCATCTCTGAGCCTGCAAAACCTTTTGCTTTTGCCATTTCTGAAATAAAGTAAATTGAAGCTAGCTGTCACATAGCTATTTTAGTGATGAGAGTTTTTGTTTTTCTGGATTACATTAAATCCTATAATTTAAAATAAGGCACATTTTTGAAATTCTCATAAAAATCTACAAAATCATGCAAAGAGATGGCAGTTCAAAACAATGCAGAATGTTTTCAATAAGATGGCTTTAAGCCAAACTCATTATTTTGGGGTGTTACATTAGACAATTGCCAAGAAGTTTCATTCAGATCTGACTTGCTTCACAACAGGAAAATTGAAAATTGTGCAAAAGATTTGAATAAAATCAGCATGTACGAAAACAGTTGCAAACTGCCGACTCTGGAAGGTATCATATTACAGACCTGTTTTTATTTCTTTCTGTTTTCATAGACATGCTTTGCATTTGTATATACAAGCACACATACACACAGATGATTCTTGACTTAGAGAACGGAAGCAGAAGACTATTAGCACTAAAACAATAAATAATTTATTTTACTAAGGTGTCAAGGTTAAAAAATTTTTCCAGAAAAGTGAATTGAAAGAGTATAATTTGATTTTCCAGGAAACTTAGACATTAAAACATAGCTCTGTCAATACAAGAACCTTCACAAAGCTACTGAAGTCCATTTGTTGTCTTAATACAAACTCCAAGATTTGCAGATGCCATTTTAGTTTTTAGATGTTAATATTTTCTGTATTAATCAGGAAGGAGGCCTTTTGTAAAACTTTATGGTTTTGTGAACTTCATTACACCTAATATTTTACTAATAAAATAAATGCTCCACCATTTAATTTTGTGTTGTGGGAAGAGATTAAAGATATAGGGAAGCAAAGAATATTTTTTAAAGTATATTGGGTTTGCATGACCAAGGTTTTGTAGTGGGGGGACTGCAAGGGTGGTTTCTGTGAGCAGCTGCCAGAAGCTTCCTCGGTGTCCAGCAGAGCCATTGCCAGACAGCTCCAGATGGATGTGCCTCTGGCCAAGGCTGTGCCAATTAGAACTGCTGGTAATGCCTATGAGATAAGAGAGTTAAGAAGAAGAAAAAGAAAAGTGATTGTGCTGGTGTAATTGTGGCCAGAGCAGAGTGGGATGAGAACACAAGAGGAACTCTCAGAGGCTCTGCAGACACCAGGGTCAGTGCAGAAGGAGGGGCAGGAGATGCTCCAGGCACCAGAGCTGAGATTCCCCTGCAGCCCGTGGTGCAGCCCATGGTGAGGCAGCTGTGCCCCTGCAGCCCGTGGGGATCCACAGGGATGCAGAGATCCACCTGCAGCCCTTGGAGGAGCCCCACACCAGAGCAGGTGGATGCCTGGAGGAGGCTGTGACCCTGTGCAAGGCCCACGCTGGAGCAGGGTCCTGCAGACCTGTGGAGAGAGGAAAAACAATGTTAATAAATGGACCATAACCCCCATTCCCATATCCCTGCACTGCTGGGGGGAGAAGTTAGAGCTGGAAGAAGGGATGGGTCAGGGGAAAGTTTTTAAGGTCTTATTTTACTTTACATTATCCTGCTTTGATTTTGTTAGTAGTAAACTTAATATGTCTAATTGGCATCTGTTTTGCCTGTGACAGTATTTGGTGAATGATTTCTCTCTGTCCTTATCTCAACCTATGAACTTTTTGTTATATTATCTCTCCTCTGTTCAGCTGCAAAGGAAAATGAGAGACTGGCTTTTGATTAGTGTCTGGAATTCAGCTAGAGGCAAACAACTAGAAAAATAAGTTTTTGACTTGGAAATTGTAGGTAAGGAATTATAAAAATGCCAGATGTCCCAAGGAAACTGCTGCCTATCCTGATGAGGATGCTGCCATTTAGCCACCTCTATTTTCCAATTTAGGAGAAGGAAGGCACTAGTATGCTGACAATCAGCCTTAGATACCTATTTCAATCTGCTCTCCATTGGCCACTTTTGTTGTGTCAAACTCAGGAATAAGGGGAAAACTACATTAAATAACAACTGGACAGCCTATCAGAGGACAGTAATGTTTGAGTCTTCTTGAAATCCACACTGGTAAATCTCTAAAATTTCACAAATATATTCTTTTTCTTCAAAAGACAAACATTCCCTCACTCTCCCAAAACTATAATGTGCATCAAATAAGTTGTAAATTGTCCCAGAAATTTCTCCAGTTCATTCAGTAGGGTAAAAACCTGTAACTGTACATACAGCAGTAGCAAACTGGAAAGAGACCGTAAAATTGTCTAACATTAAAGGAAAGACTGCTGAATTTCAAAGAAACAAACAAAAACTTTCCTTGAACAACTGTTCATTGAGAAAGTGGGATTGAAATAAGTGTCTCATCCTTTGGGCCCAATGGTTTGAGCAGCATATGGGAGAGACTGTTAAAAAGTTTGCTGAACTGTGTTTCCCACCCATTTACTGAGGCATAGGTACACGTTACCAGGGCACCCTGCTGCCAAAGTTAAGGATTGGCTAGGGCAAGCTGTAATATTTTGGCTGTCGCTATCACACAAGTGAGTATTGACTGCATCAATCAGGAATTCATCATCCCAGGCTATTCAAAGGAGCAACTCATCACTGCTGTCCTGAGCAAGTTATTACAAAAGATGATCAAAAATTGGTAACTGAGTGGATATCTGAAAGATGTATTCCCAGTGGATATTTATAGAGGAACATTGATCAGTATGTATTTCTCAAAATCAGACAGTTTTAATAACACTGAAAACATCAATATAGACTTTCCGTGCTTATCACCAACTGACAAAAAATAGCAAGTGGCAAGCAATTGGCTAAATGGCACTCAGCAACCAAGTAGGATTTTAGTCCTGCTTCTTGAAGCTCCTGATATTCATTCTTGCCTGTCCTTGAAATCTGCCTTGTACTACCAAGCGGAGGAGCTGATGTTCTGCAAACTTGAATATTTTGTGTGTGCTGGTTCTTTGCAGACAGCAGTGTGCCAAGACATTCTGTGGAAGCTCTGCCAATATGCAAAAGGGATATGGTATTTCATGGCCAAAGGAAGCACAAACAAGTATTCACCTTGTGAGAGGGGGAATAGATAAGTTCTGGAAAACTACAGTCATTACTCCGTTTTAGAAATTGCTTGGCACCAGAATAGTTGCCAGTTCTGGGAGGCGACAGTAGAATATAGAAATCCCTACTTCTTGGGAAGTGCCTATCTCACTGAGACCTGTCTCAGTGAGATTTGATGCTCTTTTCAGCTTTCTGTTTTACACTGGTTTCTGCTCATTACATTTAGTAGCTAATGTATAAGCATCACTATGAGCTATTTATCATATCACATAGTCTGTTTGCATAGATTTTTTTATTTATGCTTCAACATTACTTGACCAAAATCTCTCTTATCCAATAAATATATGCAAGTAACTAAGACTAATTTAATTAAGAAATAAAATGTGTTTCACAAAGAAACTAAATGTGATTATATGTCAAAGCACTAGTCAGTTATAATCAATGAACCAAGGCAATGTTACGTGATTTGTGTCACAAATAAATAAATTAGAGAGGAACTTATGAGTACATAATTCATGGCCAACTTCTGTCAAAAACTCCATAGCCTTGTCTGTTAATAATTTCATTACAGATGAACATGATTTTTATGGATTTGTTGCTGCATTTGTGAATAATTCATTAGCAGAAGTAGGGATACAATACAGTTCTTGAATTGTTCCAGTAGCTGCATTCCGATCCCATCCCATCCCATCCCAATACTATTTTGAATCAATTTATAGCTAATTTTCAAAGGGATTCATTTGAGACAAACATTCTTTGTTAAGAAAAAAAATAAAGTGGACAATTAGAAGAAAGTAAAAATTTTATTGCTGAGTTTATTGCCTGGAAAATGCTAGGAGAGTATATACTTAATAGTCCCCCATGGAAAATAGAATAGGAAATACAAGAAAATGTTAATTGCAGTGGTAATATACCTTTTCTCTCATCTTTCTATAACAGTACAGAAGTTTACTCTGTGTTCTGGCACCACAAAATATTGTTTTCAACCAGTTTTTCTGTAGCTTTTAATCTCCTAAGGTTTAGAGTCATACTTGTGTATTAAAGATATAGGAAAAATATGTGAAATCTTCATACAAAATTAAGTTTTCAGCATTTAGCTACAAAGTTATTTTTAATCTTATTTTATTTCTACAAATTCAGTCATAGTCATAGATTGGACAAAGTGCTGATTAAGCTAATTTCCTCTCTTTACAGAGGAATTAAATGCAAGTATTAAGTGAATCTAAACAAAAGCAACCAGTGGTTTTTTACTCACCTTTGACCACAGACCTTCTAGTAAACTTAACCAACTTCAGGAATTTTCACTGATGTCTTGGGCAACTGTGGGTGTGTAACAGCAAAGTGTCACAGGAGGCTATTGCCCTGCTGCAATAGGTTTTGCATTAGCTTAGCACTGGCTGTAGTTGTATGTGTGGCCTCAGGAGGTGTAGCAATGAAAAAGTGGATGGTTGTTGTGTAACTAACCTGAGGGTAATAGGAAGAGGCAGGTTAATCAAAGAGACCTGTATAAAATAACCCTAAGACCCAAGAGCAAAGAGAACAGCAAGAGCAAACTTCCCAGCAAAGAACTCAGGTCACTGGTGACTCAGTGCAAACCCTTCCTCTCCTGGAGTGAGGCTAACAGTAGCAATTTTTGTATCCTGAAGGTCATGGGGAGGGTAAGCATAACACAGAAAGACAGGGTTAGGTTGCAAAAAGTCAGCATACAACTGAAAGAATCAAATTAATGGGGATTAGTAATAACTGGATAATTTGGAATACATGTGTTAGTATGGTTGTAACTGGATTAATATATATCTTTGTTGTATTAGGCTGCCAAAACATCAATTAGACTACTCATAAATGCATGGCTCTGCATATGATGAGTGTTCTGTTAAGCCAAAACAAATTGCTTGTGGTTAATGCAACACAGTAGTGGTGTATGAAGACAATGTAGGCAAATGTTGCTGAGAGGACTTGCTGAAAATCTGAGAGGAAGAGAAAGCTGAGAATGAAGTGTGAGAAGTTTGTGTTGCTGATGAGAAGGAGTAATCTGAAGAATTCCTTTTAAATGTTCTTGGCCAAGCAGTGGTCTTATTCTTCTTCCCTAGAGTAGAATAGTTCTGAATTTATAGGGTAGATGTGAAAGGTCAAAGAGATAAGAATGAAACCCTATAGCCCTATAGAGGGGATAAACTATAAAAAGGGGGAAGGGAAGAGAAAATAAAACCCTGCTGGATTAGGATTTCTGAACAAGTTTCTAGGAGATTCACTCTGTCTCACATCCACATTTACCCAGACACATCTGAATGACCAAGTTCAGTCCTGGTTTGGAGGGGGAAGGGGTGGCTCTGATTATGGAGAACAGGCTTTTTCTCTAAAGTGAGATAAAGACCAAAAAGATAAAAGCCAATTGAAGGCACTAAAATGTCTTGTACTAGTAGTAATGGGGGTGCATGTGTGGAGCTACCAAAATAAATGGCATGCAAACAAGATGCCTTTAAAATACTGGAGGCCAGTATGTTCCAAATGGCCATAGTATCTCAGTGAAGGTAGTTATTCAACCAAAACTATGTAAAGCAAAAATGACTTTGATATACTATCAGGAAGAAAGGGCCTTCTCAAATTTAGAGTATTTTAAATTAGTTTATGTTCTCAGACATTTAGCAGTTCAAGTGCGAGACCTGTATCTAATATGCCACAGATACCCTCTATAAGGAATGTAAAATTATGTGAGTTTTCTAAATCCCAGGTAAGATTTATGTAGTAGAGGTAGGGATCAGATACAATTTTAAGTGCATATCACAGCAGAAGTTCTAAATTTAATCAGTATATAGAAGTGTGTCTATAATGCTGATACCTGTTTCTCCATTCACATGTTTCTGTGATTTCTTTTATCAACTGGCATATTCAATAAGAGAATTATTACATTAATTTCCGTCAGATTTTCTTAACAGTTTTGTTTTAATGTACTTAAAAACAGTACAAAAACTAGCCACTGATTCAGTTTCTACTCTTTCTGTCAAAGGTGAGCTATTTGCTCTAAGTACTTATTAACATCTATGTCCAAAGGAGTTTGCAATGAGCTTCACTGAGATGCAGGTCCAGTTGTAAATGTCATACTTTGTGTAAAAATGCTGTTACTATTCTGATCAGGTCAACAGCCTCTCCTCCATATGTTCAGATCTAGTTTTTATTAAGCAGGGACAATAATTTAGTTAAAATAATCTGCATATAACTATTATGTCATGTTTTATACATTCTTTACTTGATCAGTCATGACTTTGAATTTCTCTAATTTTTCTTGTAATCATCGTTAACTTTTGTGACTTCTTACCAATTGTCAGCCTCCTTCTATTTTGATACCAATTGGCATTTATATTTTAAGGTGGATCTGAAGTTCAATCCAATTATAGATATATATATATATATATATATATGCATAGGCTATACCCTGTAAAAAAATCAGCTGAAGAATTCTCCACTCATCAAGGTTGTATTGCAAAATGCATTTTAAATTTTTTATGCAATAGGATAATTTGGGCAAAAGATAATTACTATAAATAGAGTCCTTTTTTACTTAAAATTTATCTACTAAAAGATGAAAGAGGATTGTATGGGTTGCTATTTGTATAATAAGAAGAAAAAGGTATTTCTGTAAAAGTGTTGACAGGTCTTTTTTTGTTTTATGATTTACTTGCTTCTAACGTTCTTCATTCTATTTATTTTTTTTTCTTCCCTGAAAGTGAACCATTCTATTTTAGGTTCTATAAATTAAGGAACTGCTTTAGTTTTCTATTGCAATATTTAAAAATAATGCAGTGATACATGTACCTGCATTATTTTTGTGATTAAATAGAAAGTGTTTTTCAAAAGCTCAAATATATTTTTGGCCCTGAAGATACCAATGTTAATTATGACCAGAGAAAAGCTGCATCAGGAAAAAGGAATCTGAACTTAAATGAACTATTATAATACTATTTTCAGTACAGAGTATTTTAATATTATGTTTTAATATATAGAAACCAAGAAGCAATCTAGGTTACTGAATAGTTCAAGAAGATCCAGAGACTCTAACCACATTTCCATGTACCAAACAAAGTGAAATTCAGACCTAGGCTCTCACAAAGAACAAGAAAGGAGGCTACAGATCAGGTATTAATACAGATAATACCTGATATACATAATACATAATAATGAAATGGTATCGAATTTGAATTGGAATTTTTGTCTGATGTGTAAGGAAGGGTGGAGGAAATAATATTGCAGTGCAAGGAGAGCTGAAGAAGAATAACAAAGAAAGGATCCTTTAAAACATGTCATTGACTTCTTAAGTGTCAATGGGCAGACAGTTTATTGTTTCTATTTCCACTATTTTCCCTCATATCATTAGGCTTAGTTTTTATTAGAGGAGTGTTTGGGGACAAACAAACTGGAAATATTGAGAAATAAAACTAACTTCAGGACATAATTAATAGAATTATGTCAAGACACTTATTCAATTTACTACTACAGAAATTAATGTGGTCTGAGGCAATGCCTGAGATTTTACATTTGTGGTAGAATGGGAAAAAATCAATAATAGATTATATAAAAAGAAGATACAGTAGCTTAGGCTGTTTAAAATTTAGGAGTAAAACAATAATAATTACTAGGATGAATCACCAGTTAAAGTAATATGATTCATTCAAAATGGAAGGAGGAAAGTGTTTATTTTGGCAGTTGATTATGAAACTTTCACATGCCTCCTATGTGTGCTACCCCTTGACTTGTGTTGTCGACTACACCCATGAGCAAATCAGTGTTAAAAATTACTTAGTAAGATAGCAGTCTCCAAAGCCAGTAATGCTTGTAAATCCCTCATAAACCAAAACTTGAGAAAATTATTTGAGTTTGTCCCAGGAAACAAAATACTTTAAATGCTGAAAATAAAAACCAAACACCCAACCCAAAATATCCCCTGATATTGCATCACTTCTTTAATTTATCAGCTATGACTACCCAAACAATAATGTAATTAGTATGGTTCAAAAATATGATGCAGGAAGAGAGTACAGGTGTGAGGACCTTATGCCTACACAATGTTTCAAGGAAAGTAATTTTTGTCTGGCTTCCTGAGCTGAATACTCCAGCCTTTCAATTTATTTCCAGAAAACACATCATCATTATCCTGCAAGAATACCCAAAGGCAGTTTAAGCACTGAGATTTCACTCCATGCTGCCAACCCAACCATGATAAGTAAGGAGATGCACTTCAAAAATTAATCCAAACTAAAACTCTAATGTAGGTGTATTTTTTCCTTCCTGATCTCTCCCGAGAAAGTGAAAAGATGTTAAAATTTGCTTATTGCTTCCCTCTGTGGTAGGAGTGAAGATCCACAGGAACAACCCAGTGTGGGGATCACGTGAGTGAGAACAGTTCATGCTTAATATAATTTCGGTTCAAAGACTTTTGATTACTAAACCTGTAAGCTTTTCTGAAACTTTTTGATGACCTAAAAGCCAAAACTGTGCCATCCTCTTGATCAGGAAGAAATTTCCAGAAAAGAGAGGCCTGTTTTCTCTCCTCTCACCAGTACAGCATTTGACCATAGGCCATCTCCGATTTTGCAGTGTTTCATAGGAGGCATGAGATTAATTGATTCTGTTACTTAAGCCTTATAAATATTAGACAATTTAATAAAAATGCTTGAGGCAAAGCCATGCTGTTGGGCTATGACTTTTAAAAGCACAACAGAAAAAGATGTTGAAGAATCTTGCTGCTTTGATCTGTATTGTCTGCAACTGGTATTTGAGTTTAAAAATATGATACCACACTGAATGAAAGAGAGATCATCACTTCAAAGAAATGGTAAGTCCCGTCCTAAAAAGCCATGTCTGTAAACTACTTCCCCACATATCTGTGCAGTAGCTATAGGGTACTCATTAGGCAACCTACCTGCCCAGGTTAATTTAGCAAGAATTTACATGAGCCATAAATTTATTTGTAGTGAGTAAGTCTTCTGCACTTTTAGGAAACTATTCGTGCAATACAGTAATTCACCAACACTATTCCTATCACTAGGATTTTCCAAATTTGTTTGCTTAACTGCCAACATCAAAGATTACTCATGAAATAAAAAAATTCATCCCATTTCATAGCAGAAAGAATTTAAACATCAAAGTTCACTAATGGTTTGGTGAATTTGTATGTTAATTTTTAGCTCCTGACAGAAATGCCTCACTGGGTCAGAATTATAAAGCTTTTCCAGACAGAAGCAGTTTGCCTTACAGAAATATACAATAATTAGTGCTTTCATAATTAACCTATTAGGTAAATATTTTACCTGAAAGAATTGATACCAATGCATTCCAAGTACTTTGATGTACTGAGAAAAAAATTTTAGTTTTAAACTAAGAAAAACTTGTTCTCAAAAGTGTATTATTTATAGCATAACAGAAGCCTCAGTGTATCCATAAAGTTCAAGACATAAAGACTGTCTTCTTACAGAAAGGTCAGATGCTTTTTTTAAAACAAAACAGAACAAAACCAAAACCCACGACCCCAGGTTTTCCTCTAATGTAAAGATATCTGTAATAGTCAAGTATATTTCTCCATTGTATCAAAGAATGGAAGCTCAACCATAGTTCCAACATATGGTAACCTGGTTCATGATTTTTTCCCTGCTTGTGTTTCAGGGTCACTTAAATCTAAGAACTTTAAAGCAAACAACTACTAAAATTGTCGAGTTTTGTTTCTCTAACCCACTTATTTGTATTTGAAACTGTTCTCATTTGTTGAAGGATCCATCTTCTACCTCACTGAGATCTCTAAGAAATAAAACCTAAAAATCTGAAGCCAGTGATCAGCTGCTACTCTCTTTTTTATCAAAAAGTTTTGGAGGGAACTGGTATTTTCCTTCAATATTAGAAAAATAATAATATTAGACCATTCTACTAAAATTCATCAAGATAGAACACTATGAATAGATTTTAAATTGGGCCAATGTTTCAAAAGGAGTCTATAATTTGCAAGGTCAGTTTTGTGTGTGCCATTGATAGTATGCCTGTTTGAATCCAGACATTAAGTTTTGAATTGTGAAGGCTTGTGTCTTATTTGTGGTATTACTCTTCATAGAATCATAGAACACCAGGTTGGAAGAGACCTGAGGATCATCTATTTACACCTTCCTTGACAAAATTACAGTCCTTAGATCACCTTTTTCACCCTTGTCTGGACCCTTCCCAACTGGTCCACATCCTTTTGCATAGAGTGAGCCTAAATCAAGCACCGTGTTCCAGGTGTGGCCTGACAAGCACTGAGTGGGACAGTGACTTCTGTGTCCCTGTGGAGATGCCCTTGTTGATGCAGCCCAGTGCCTGCTGGCTCTCTGTGCCACAGCAGCACCCCTCACTTACACTGAGCTTGTCATCCCCAGGACCCCCAGGTCCCTTTCCACAGAGCTGCTCCACAGACAGATAGGTCTTCCCAAGTGCAAGGCTTTATACTTTTGAGTAAGTGGTCATTATATTGGTGATAAACCTTCCAGGAGCTGTGTTTGGGAACAAGGTGTGCTATGATGTTACAGGTAATTAATTTAATACTAAAATTTCTTACAATTTCTCCTCTATTTATCTTGAAATAAGCCTTTCATGATTAAAAAAAGTATGAACAGGTGGCTCCTCTTTTTAAATTTCAGTGTTATTTTTGAAAAATACTTTTGAGCTTCTGTGTTCATTTACTGACATTATGACAGTTCAGCAGGAATTTCAATTTAGATTTAAATGCAATGATCAGTTGCCATTTTTCCATTTTCCACATTCCGCCACTCCTGACATAGTGTATTAATTTGAATAAACTTAATTATGTGTCTTACAGAAATTTACAAATAGGTCTCTAAACTATATAGATTTAAAACAATCTGGATATGAAAAGAAACACCATGATCTGTCATCATATTGGTTAGCATAGCTGAGTAATCACCCCAGGCAAGATTACTTCTGTGATTTAAGCAGGTATTTTCTGTGGACATTCTATCCCATCCAGCTCCCATTGCCTGGCCATGGTTGTTGACAAACAGAATTGTAGTCCCTCCAAGGACTTTGTCCTCTTCATCCTTTGTGAATGCATGGCACGTTGACATATGCAGGTGGAATCATAACTATAATTTTAGAGATGGGACTAAAAAGAGAATGTATGTGCAATCTCTGAGCCTCGTAGTCTCTTTCTGTGGCAGAATATTTAAAAAACACTATAATTTTTTTAGGAAGTAGAAAACACCAGGGGGTTTGTGTTTTCTCTTTTTTTCCTTTTTACATGGGATATTGCCTCTGCTTGTGCTGCTGATAATAGTGTTTCATCTTTTTGGCAGCATAATAGCATTTTTCTCAATGTTATTACAAGTGGAGATACTTAATGATAAACACAGTATCCATTAGTGACAAGAATTTTAGGCCTCTATATCTTGTAGACTGCTGTCTTTTTAAATCTATCTCATTTTATGGATTTAAAATTGTTAAAATCTTGTGATCACCTAGCTAAAAAAACATTTCTGTTTTTCTCATCTTTCAGTCTGCTCTCCAGTATAAATATTTGTGTGTGAGAGAAGATTTGCAGGGAATTTACTTTTCCCCTTTGATACACAGAGACTCAAGTAAGGAACATTGGTAATATCTGACATTCTGTGCACAGATTCCCTAGTGTGCACAGAAACACCCAACCCCCTTGTATTTTGATCCCTCAAAGTGCAGGGATATGCTGTAAGTCAATCAAAATCAAAATATTTAAATAAATTCTGAGGATTTGAAAATTAAATAAAAGAAGTAAAATCCATGGATTTCCTTACATTTTTCAAAATTTGTAGTGGTTTCAGAAAGGTCTGCTGAAAATCAATTTTTCATTTTTCATTGCAGAAAGCAGTAACTGCAATGAAGTCTCAAAGCACATATTTCACTCGCCCTTCACTTTCCTAAACTTCAAAATTTGAGGAACAGTTTTCTAGATATGATCTCATCCTACAGGCTTGTTGTTTCTCTTTAAACCTAAATTAACCAATTTTTAGAACAGTGTTAAAGAAGAGTGAAATATGTTTCTCTCACATTAAAAGAAGAAAGCAAAACAAAAAAAAAACAAAAACAGTTGCTACTTTTTTTTTTTTTTTTTAACAGACCCACTCTCATTGTTGCTGGTATCTAGTGATGAAGCCTGGCATGGAAAGACCTCTTTCTGTGGAAAAGTGTGTCTGCATGTTCTAGTAAACATTTGTTTTGAATTAAGTTCGCAAATCACACCCTGAGCATGTACAATACATTTACTTTGCACATTTTTGCTAAGTTTTTAATATATTTAGGCTCTCCCCTCTGCTGGATAATGAAATATGTTCTGCAGGTGCATAGATCTGAGGAAAAACTTCAGCAGGAGTCCTGCCTGCTGTTGATAACATTCATCAAAGAAAACCCATCTACTGCAATGCAGAATATGAGGTCATATAGACTAGAAACATATAATCATTTAGACTGGAAAAGATCTTTCATATTATTGAATCCAACAGTAAACCTAACATTTTCAGGTCCACCATTAAACCAGCTCCCTAAATGCCATGTCCACATGTCTGAAATACCTCCAGGGATGAAGACTCAACCACTTGCTTGGGCATCCAGTGCTTGAGAGTCCTTTATTGAAAGGCACGACTTGAGGACTCCTCTTCCTATCACTTTCTACCTTGGAAATGAGACTGTTCCCACACTGCTACAACCTCCTTTTGGGTACTTGGAGAGAGCAAACTCTCTGTGCCTCCTTTTCTCTGGGATAAACCACCCTGTTTCCCTCAGCTGCTCCTCAAAGGACCTGTTCTCTGCACTAATCAAAAGCTCCATTTTATTTTCTTTCCAGGAAGCCTCCAAACTCACAGAGCTATCATTCTGCTCCTTTCCCCTCTTACATAATTTGGGAGTCCCATGCATAAGCACTGGTCTTGGGATCCTTTCCTCACTGGGAATAGTTTCCATCTTTTGGGCATGAGGGTCTGGATCCTCACTGGGTATGAATTGCTTAGGTTTGAGGGTTTTTTAGAGATCATGTCATTCCAAACCCATCTGCTATGGGGGGGATGCCACCCACTACATCAGGCTTCCCAGGCTCACATCTGGCCTTGAACACTTCCAGGGATAAGGCAGCCACAAGATGCCTCCAGGTGGGACACTCTTCTGCAAATATACCCACACAAGCCAAGGCTGGACACCTGTTTCAGATAAATAGAATTAATCCAGGTATTTTTCCTCTGTTACATTAAGAAATTCACCTGAAGTCTCTGTCTAGGGGTAGTCTTCCTTCCAAGCTACGTGTATTCTGTGATAATAAGTGTGATTTTGAGACAATATTCAAAATATATTGTAGTTATATCTGACACAAAGACAGGGGCAGAAAACACCTTACATACCACAGTGCTAATAAATGTTTTTAATTAATAAGCATTTCTTGTCAATGGTTTTATTCTGCAAGATTTCAATTTCAGAACCTTTATTCTTTGATAAATCTTGACTGGACTTTATTTTTTTATGTGCAACTGGTGTTGTAAGGTAGTTGAAATTTTTTAGCAAAAACATAAAAATTTCAAGTAGCTGTTTGAGTGTGTGACTTTTTCAAAATGCTTTAAACATCCTCTTACTTTTTCAAGGACAGGTAGTGTTTAACAAATGAGGTCACTAATGAGTGAGAACATACATAGAGATGGACGATGTGAAAATATGGAAGCCATTGACCACATTTTTGCTGAATATTCATTGGAAATTTTTGCATGTCAATTTTGAAGAATATGCTGGTATTTAATAAATTTTACAAAAATGTTTCATCATTTTAAAGTCCTATTGAGATGATGTGTACTGTAAGGGAATGAATACCTCTGTTACTAAAAGTATAGGAGGAATTTAATTTTACCTTTTGTAAACAAAGTTGTAAACTTTTATTCATCTCTAAGAACAGACATGTTCCACAAAATAACTATAATCTATATGAATATTAAGATTTTATTTTAAATATTTATATTAATGTAGTGTATAGGAGATACAAATCCTATACATAGACATATTTTTAAAAATATCATACGGAAAAATGCTGCTCTTGAAGCTTAAAGAAAAGGGAGACAGACTTGGGAGGAAAACTCCTGGCAGAACTTTCAGTAAGCACTTAATTGACTTAGGATGAGAAGTCCATTAGTAATGAAAGGCTTATGCATTTTTGGAAATTACAGACGTGGCAATTCCCCTCAGGTTAAACAGGGATAAAAAAGTTGTGAAGTGTATCCAATCCTTTTAACAGACATTAAAATGATACTTTGACTGGAAAACTCCGATTATCTCATATTAACCACTAAATTTAAATAGGTGCTATCCTTATCTCCTTTTTTCTTGTTCATATGATCTATAAAAGTTGCAAAGAATCCTGTGCAGACTATTGCTAGATAATCAATCCTTCAGCAGTGTATGGCAGGTTTATGGGTTTATGACAGCTTTATACTTCTGGAATATGGATAGAAAAAGCAGCATTTATATTCCTGACCTGTAATCCAACCCTGAAGCAAACAAAGATGACTGCCCACCAGTAAGTCACATTTCTGGGGCTTTTTGCATGTTCTTTTTTACCATCTGGAGGGCAAACCAACTATACAGGGGTTCTGCATTTTCTTTATATTGCTACTTCTATTGCAACACACATAACATACACATTCTATATTAATCAGGTATTGAACTGAAGTGATTGAAGGCATCTGTGCTGATACACTCAGGGCTGGATCAGCAGAAACTGTCTACAAAATTAGCTCTAACATGTTTAATGCAAGGGGGAAATTACTAATCTTGGAGGCATCAGTTCCTCCCTATGTAAAATACCTCAGAAAGCTAATGAAATTATTTATAACCAGATTAATTTATTATCTGTAACTTTTCAAACTAAAGCCTATTGTAACAGAATGTATGGAGATAAGGAGAATATATGATCTGAAATTAATATAAATTTTTATATCTGGAGTTGTTTTACATACAGCATTAGATTTTTAAAAAACTAAATTAAAATATTTCAATGTTTTGTATAAAGAAAGATTTCTATCTTGAGAAAACCATCTTAAAAAGACAGAAATAGAGAAGAAGAAACAATAACTGAATCACCAAAATAGCCTAAAAAGAGTAATCATAAAGCACCATCAATGTGAATTCATTTTAACCTCAGTGTCTCAACAACAGGATTCCTTTACTCATGCTGGGCTAGGTGCCATCAAAAGATTATTAGTCACACTCAGAACTGGGAAGGCATGCAATTTTCACATCAGTGTAAAAAGTTGGACGATTCAAAGCATATTCAATATTCAAAGGTAACTGATGTGAATGTTTCACTTGATGTTTTGACTATGTTAATGGTTGTACGGTATCTCTTATTAGTCAAAAGAATATTAAAATCCAGGGATGTAGTAATTTCTTTAAAATGTAACTGTTATTCTCTAAATTGCTTCATTCATTGAGGATTATGTACAACTTTATTTAGGGTGCTCAAGATTTTTGATTTTAGAGCATTAACTGTTTTTCAATAGGATTTGCTTTAGCGAAACTCTTCCTTTGTTCTTTATCAGCGTGCAGGGAAATGACAAATCTTCAAAGATAAGTAACTTCCTAAGAATTATTTTTGGATATAATTCTCACATGTGTGATATACACATATCTTTGCTGTGGAAAAAGCAATGTACCTGAAAGGTTTTTATGTATTACTTTGGCATAACATATTATTTTGGCAAGGTTTCATCCTGCTTCAACCTTCTAAAAACTTGATATTTTTCCAGGCCTATACAAACCATTTTGGTAGTCAAAAGGGAAAAGACACCTAAGTGCCAAAGGTATGAAACTCCTTAAAAATTAACACATTAGGTGTTTGGTTGATATAGTCTGGTGTTTGCAGAGTCTCTGGAGATCTGCCCTGAGATCGCTAAAGGTATACTGGACAATTTTAAACTTCCATCACGGGCAACTGCTTGAGCTAGGGGGACACACAGATCACAACCAGAAGTTTTTAGAATCTCCTTTAATCATTAAGTTACTATTAACAAAATCAAGCTGCTCTGGTTAGTGACAGGCAGCTGCTTACACACTTCTTTACCCACTGCCTTCACACTTTGCACACTCGCTCGGTTACGTGCTGGTGCCCAGCAGGGAAGACAGCCCAGCTGTTTGCTTAGCAGCTCAGAGTTGGGTTGCTCTGTGGCACATAGCAGAAAATAGTCTTAGTAATGCAAGATAAACTTTTAATCACAAAGATACCACTCATGAAAGAAAGATAGAAACCTACACTTTTCTTTTGATACCTGCAGAGTATATGTGTACTACCATCTATGTATTATCAAGACAAATGACTGGTCTCTGTTAGATGTATGACAGTATCTTTCACAGTCAATATTATATACAGAGCATGCAAGATTAATGATCCAGCAGACGTAGTCTATTGCAGCTGGCCCAAACTTACATTTTCCTTCAAAATCTGTATAGCAATTACAATGCTTTTACATAAGAATACTTTGGGAGGATTATAGGTTGAGTGTAAGGCCCTAAACACCAAGATTTTCCTTATGAATCTGATTACTACTTGTTGATACAGGCACAATGTACTTAAAACCATCCTCTTTTGCCAAATATTTAAGTTCTTAACAATTACTTGTGATTTTATTCCTATCATTGTCAAAATTGGAATCCATGTCTAGTCTAGATATCAACAGTGCAGACTGGCTTTCTTGTTTCAGGTTCCTGAAACAAACTGATGTAATAATGGGAATAATAATCCAGAAGCAAGGTGTAATTATTTCTTCAGTATAAATAAATCTATGCAAAACTTGCAGCATTAGTTGGACAATTCTTTCCAGGTACTGCGTTTTCACAGAGAGCTTAAGATTCTGATTTATTCTTTGTGAATGTTATATTATTTCTTCTTCATTCTATTGTTTATATATATATTTTAGGCTTAAAATTTCTTTCATTTGATTAATTTTTTGTTCTGTTTGTTCTCTTAAGCTGCATTTTTGTATTCTTTATATATGTCTTTTGTTTCTGTCTTCTTAAATGCTTGTGATGCCTGACTTAGACTACATTTAACTAATGTTGTACAACCTACCTAAGATACATCTGAGTGATTCATATGGATTTTGCAGCTGAGCAAAGATGGGAAGAAATTAACTTCTGAGTTAGAGTTCATATTTTCATAGAATAGTCATTTAGAAGGAGTCAATTTAATTATATTTTTAGGATGAGGCATTTCTCCAGCACTAAGAGGCTGAGTAGCTTGCAGGAAGCATCTCAGATATCTGTCAAATATAAGCCTAAAATTAGATGAGATAGATCCAACCTTGAAAGTTTCCCAAACAAATTCTGTGAAGAAGTGCTGTTTATGCTGTTGCATCTAAAATCATTCCTGGTGATCAGAACCTTCCTTGGTTGCTGCTGCCATCTTTATGCAGCCTGTGGCTGCTCTGGATTGTGCTGCTTCCTCTCTGCAAAAAAATTAGCTTTGGTTCTTCAGCCCTCTAGTTCAAACATTTACAGCAGTTCCAGTTAAAGGCAGACACTGCAATGGTGTTTTACTCCACATCTACTGTGGCACTTGTCTCTTGCCAAAAAGGCTAAGATGTTAGTATTTTGTGCACTTACTGGAGTAAAGAGTGGGAATCTGATTTTCTATTCTGCAGTGCATTGTTCCCTTTTACTTTGCCAGGACATGCAATCCCGGCTGAGTAAGCTGCACTGGCTTCTAATTCACTGGGGTTTAGTTTCTTACATCGACTGCTTCCAGTGCACATCCTTCACTCTTGGACTGTTGAGGCCCATTAAAATCTGCTCCCACACAGAGCCTAAGGCTTCATCAAAGCTCAGTGTTTAACTAAATAACACTAAATAAAAAATTTCACTGAAATATTTTATATTCTTACTTTTTCTTACTTTATGAGATTAAATAAGGATCTTTCAAAATCTTTATTCTTCTTAGGAGTGTAATGATCTGCAAACTTCTGTGGCATTATCTGGGAATGTGTTCTTCCTGACCTAATTAAAGGTTGTTACATGTCTCCAAGATAGCAATTTATTTTTGAAAATATATTTATGCAATTGCTTTCTGTGACTCTTCTCACTTTCATGAAGAAATTAATGGTTGGGTTTTTTTCAGGCCTTATTTCACCTGCATTCCCAGTTCTTTATTTGAACTCTAAATTGCTTCCATATTTTATTTGCTTTTTTTTTTTTTCCTGTGGAGGCCTAAAGACCACCAAAGAGAAAGCCTACCATGTTCCCCTGGAGGGCCAACCCCTGGGCTACAACCCTTCAGTTAGGGAGAGCAAGAAAATTGCCCTCAGAGCCCTTTGAGATTGTATGTTTATTTCTTCTACCCCATTAGCCCTTTCCCTTTGTTCCACCCCTGTGCCATCGTCCCATTGGCCCTGCTGTTCTGTCCCTCAAGATCCCTGTGTAAACCCTGCTTTCCCTGCCTGAGTGGCTCTTCATCCCTGGATCCCTTCAAGGAAGGTCAATAAAGGCTCTCCTTGGAACCCCACATGAAGACCCCATCTCTCCTTCTGCGTTGCCCGGACCCCAGAAGGGCTGAAATCAACCGGGGTGAGCACAGAGGTGCTTGTGCCCCCGAGGTGTCTTTTTCAAGATGCTTCTTCAGGAAGTTCGTGACACTGAACACCGCCCACTTCGATATTTTTCCATGCCAGCATTTCAAGATTCGCTCTTTGGTTCTGTTCATTCTGTGATTTTTGCTCTACCATCAAAGTTAGGAAGTTTTTTTGAGGTGCTTGTGAATGAGAAAGAACTGTAATGCACAGTTAAGCTACCAACATGGATAGCAACCTTTTAAAATGGAGAGATAAGATCAGTGTAATATCTTTGGATATTACATCTTGTGTAAACCAGGAAACTAATTTTAAGCAACCATTCAAACACTTTGACTACATATTGCCTCGTCAGGTCCCTGAAGCTGCCTAAGCTTACTTTTCAGAAATCCATTATCCTTATTTTCTACGCACTATTAAACAAATTTGCCAATTGTTATATATCTATGCATTATAAATACTTGAGGGATTATTTCTTCAGCACAGTGAAATGAAAATACTTTTGTTTTAGGAAAATACAGTATCTTGATGCTTTAAGCAGCTCCAAGAATATTAAGCCAGTTTATTTTATTCCAGAGAGACAATGTTTCTGAGCTCACTAATGACTTTATTTTCCTTTAGTAGAAAATTTAAGTTGTAAGCATTGGTAAGCCTATTGCTGCTTTTGTTATTGCTGTATGTTTGTATGAGAATAATTCATTGGCTGAAGTACAATTAAAATCTTATCTTTAAAAATATGAGCATGATATATGGGATATGTACTTACAATGCTATAAAATTTTCTGCAGAATTACTGGACTTCTACTTTGTTTTACTTTAGAGTTGTGTTCCTCTGGTATATAATCAATATATATAGATTTTGAAATAAATCAGTAGAATACTTTCAAGTCATATTTCAAATTTACTTATGTATAATTGCTGGCAGTCTGTATTACAATCCTTATGAGCCTAAAAAAATCACAGTAGTTTCAAATCTGCTGTGCTCCTGACAACACTCTTCATAGACCCGCTGGCTATATTGATACTAGCAAATTAAATATGCCGAGTACCATTCTCTCCCACTGAAGCTGTTAGCAAGCAACAATCAAAAGTTTAGCCTTGAAATTTGGAGTGGGGGATGGCAGAGGCACTCTTCTTTCAAAAAATCATAAATTCTTTGGAGATCTGTTATGTGACCTGGACCCAAAATCTGCTAGGGTCTCTCCTGACTCGTATAGAAACACAAAGACCTGGAATATTTTCTGATGTGGTATGGATTACAGCTCTGAAGTTCAACTGTAAACATGTTGAACCCTTTCCTCGCTTTCTCAAAGCCAGAAAATAATTTTGCTATAAATGTGTATGGTTATTTCCTGGCTTTGAGGAAGGGTTCACATCAGTCTGTTTCTCTTTAACTTCCTGCTCAGGAGGAGTGCCAGTGGCTGTGCAACATGGATTTTGCTGGGGCTGAATCAGGTATATTCAGAGATTTTTTTACATATCTTTGCAGAACTCCTCTGATCCATCCTTTAACATCTATAGGCTTCTGAGGAAGCTATAAATGGCAGGATAGAATCTACTTTCAGCAATTTATGGTATATGCAACTGTTGTACATACATGCAATGCTGGTTTAGCAGGAGGAAGTGTGAGCTTGCATTTTTTACTTCACTCATATAGTCATGCTAAGAATGGCAGAAACAGGCATTAAGAACTCTAAAAATAGGAATTTCAATTGAAAAATTGATATAACTCTAGTCACACTGAGGCAAATGTCACTGAAACTTTGACTCTTGAAATCTTTAGCTGGTGGGGATTCCTGCTAGGCAATACAATCTACTTTGTCAGTGTGAACATCCTGTCTTGCAGTGCTATGGTGCTGGGCTCAGTACTGACATAGACCATCCATGCATAGCAAGGGGGAAAAGCAAAAGTCATAAAGGTCTTACAAAGGTTTAGGAAACTCCTGTGGGACCGTCTAGGGGAGAACTGCCCCTGCATTTGAGTGAATGACAGAAAAATATTCCTGGAGGTTCCAGTAAAACATAAACAATTTACTGTTACATAGGCAGCTAACTACTAGTTTTGAAACACAACAAAAGGTGCTCTTAGGCCACCTGTTTTATTCCTTATGCCAGCCCACTATTAGTGATAATGTGTTCTGCAAGAAGGGAAAGTGATGAGGAAATCTTGTGGGAGTTGCTCATATAACAGACATTACAACTTTACCATTTCAAGCACAGTCATTGGATATGTCTGTCTAACTTCTGAAGTCAGCCAACTTCCAAAAATGCTAGTGCTCTATCAGTGGCATAAAAGTATTTGTATTTTTAGGATCATCCATTGCAGTTAATGTTAAGTAGCCGTTTCTCCTAGAAAACCAGTGTAGAGCAAGTACCTAGTCTGAACCTACTCTAAGTAGCCCTAGAAGAATGATTCTGAATAGGTGCTCTGGTGACTCCTCCTCTCTAACAAGTCCAATTCTGTCACAGGTTAAAAGCTCTTTTGTGGTAATGTCAGTCTAATCCTTCAAACACCAAATTTGAAATATATATATATATATTTTGAATATATTATACACACACATATATATATACAGACATATTTCAAATATATTTGAGATATAATCTTGAAATATATTTTATATTTCAAATTCAGTGCATAAATTCAACATATTCCACATATGTGTGTATATATATATATACACTTATGTATATTTGCATTTTTATATTTATCATATTTATTTATTCAGCTTTTGGTCTAATAGGTGTGTATTTCTTAAACAGATGCAGCAGCTGGTCTCTTGAGAAGAGAAACACTATGCTATTTATAGAAAAATATTAAACAGCAACTCCTTTCATTTAATGCCCTTGGCTAATTTTTGCAAGCATCTCTGTTTTCAGTAATGGGATTTTCTTTAAAAGAGCAGTGTCAAAGCAGAAAATTTTCAAACCATAGAATTCACAGCTGAACAGTCAAACCTGCTGCAGCAGCTCAGAAATATGTAAGGAGTGTAAGGAAGATCTGCCTCTAGTTCTCTAAAAATAAAGTACACAAAAAAATAGCTGTGAACACTTATTTTAAGCAACAGAAGTACACAAAAGCAGCAAATATGTAGAAAGAAATAGGGAAGCTCGTTAAAAAGAATGCTTTATTTCTAATGAGGGATTTGTAATCTTTCTGCCTTTAAATCTGAGACCAGATGTTTCTTTCTTCTCCTGTTATTCCTGCTTCCTGATTTCTCCCACACTAGTCTGCGTCCTTTGCCCCTTCCTTTCCTTGCCTGCAGACCACTGTCATTGCCATCTCACTCTCTGCCTACCTTACACTTTGGCTCACTTCACTGTTACATGTCAAACTGCCACATTAAATTCATATTGGTAGCACAAATTTTTTTAAATACTTTTATTGATTAGAAATATGTTTCCTTTGAAGTTTTTTATGTATCTTATTTTTCTTAATTGTTGCAGTATAATAAGATGAATACAAGAACTGAAGGGCATTATATGAAATTTTACATCACACTCTAAGACTGACATTCTTGTGTTCCATAAAAGGAAGTTTGATAGGTGGTTTGGTCATCCTTTTAGAAGCAAGCCTGATATTCTTCTATACATCTGTAATACTTAAATGCCATATAGTATACTGCCAATATTGCTTATTTTTGGTGACAGTTTTGGAGATAAATAGATAACTTTGTGTCTCATTACTTATTGAAGTCCTCTTTTTATCTTGGCAATAACCATAGGCAAAGTGACTACAGCACTGCAGTCAAAGCAAGGATTAATTAGATGCATCACTGGTTTGTGAAGGTGTAGGAATGAGCAAAACTGAAGTCTGAATAAGAAATCCTAAACAAATCAGATTGCAAAACAAACTTGTACTAAGAAAAGCAGTCATCTAGGTTTCTTCTTTGACCAGAAGAATGTTCTATGTTTCAAAAATCTGTGAAAGAGAGGTCAAAAACCACAACAGGCTTCAGCCACTGCATTTGGTCCCAAATTCACAACAAGGAATGAGATAGTCAGAGACGGCTTCTCCTTATCCACATAAGCAATTCAGGGCAGAATGAATTGCAACCTGACTTTCATTTTTCAAGATCACAGCAGTTTTCATCAGTTCTGGCTTTTCACAAGCTTTGCTGGCTTGACGAGATATACTAATCCAAAGCACATTTTATTTCTTAATGAAATATTTAGTTCACAAATATATTAGTGACTGCATTAATAGTTAAATATAGTTGGCTGTTCTGGAATTATTTAATTCCTAAAACAAGGCTAAATGTGCTCCCATTTAACTTCAGACTTGATTTGATTCTTAAACATTATGAAATTTCTCATTTCTCCTGGAGTGATCACTGCTTGGCAACCAATTTAGTACAATTTTTTTTTTAATATTCTGGAATATAAATTTAAAATTCCACAATTTTTTAACAATTTTTTTTTCAGCACCTCTTGTTATGAGTCTCAGAGGTTACATATGAAACTGTACCTGAAACTATAGACTAAAAGTGAAAAACAATCAAAGTTGCATAGTGTCTATAGAGACAATTGTTCCCATGTAAGCATCTATGGTACAATACAGTGCATATTGCTGCCATTTTTCCTGTCATCATTCAGTATAATAAATTTTTACAGGTTTATATAAATTTTTAATAGATTAATTTTTATGTGTGTTCTTGAGTACTGCAAAGATAAGATGATGGAGGGCTAATAGCAAAGGACCAAAAAGGCCTGGGGAAATAAATGAAGGCTTGACCTTGTCTCTTCCTTTCAGGTTCATTGAAGTGCTCAGTGAATCCTCTGCCTTGACCTGCTCAGCTGCTGTCAGGATGGCAGCAGTAAAGCCATGCTGGAAAGATCTGGGGTGGAGAGTTCTTCACTCATTTCTGGAGCATGAAACCGCTGTCTGTCTCATGGCTTATTCACACCACTCATCTCACAGCCTCAGATGCAAAGTTTTTATAATCTTGTCTGAAGAAAAATTAATTCATTGTGTAGCACTGGAGTTGAAGGAGAAAATTCAAGGAATAAAAGCGGTACTATCAATGTCAAGCTGGAGGAGGAAGGATTTTGGCTGGGAAAGGGTAGCTGCAGCTCACGCCTTTTTCCTCTGAAATCTCTCTGAATCTTCCTTCAGGGATCACAGAAAAGGTATAAGCCTGAGCCCTGACTGTGCTGACTAAAGTGCCACACAAGGTTGTACCTCAGCTGGTCAGAGCACATAGGAAGGCAGTCACATCTCTGTTTTCTTCTCCAGTGAGAGCAGCTGAGAAGTGAGAGGACTCATCACTGCCAGCTGAGCCTCACTGTGGGTCTGACACAAATTGATTCATTAGCTGGGATTCATGGGTCTTGAATGATTGTGGTATAACAATTCCACTGCAAGATCTCAAAAGGTCCTAAATTAATTCTTCTGAATTAAAATTTTTATTCCTACTTTGGGATGTAAGCTCTTCTTCACATAGAGCTACATGGACCAAGGCTAAAATGAGATAATTTTCGCTGCTGTTTTCATGACTGCACTTTACTTCAGGAGGTACCTAAAATGCGGTGTCGTAGTGATTCCAATATCTGGGAAGATCCCATTTGGACCAGCAGGGAATCACAAAGAATCAAATAATATAAAGACACAGTATAATTGAGGAAAATTGGCTATTAAAGGTCATGTACTTAGCACTGAAAGAGATTATCACTGAAAGAGAATTTTGTTCACAATATTTTTTGTTTTTTATACATTTAGTGCCAGCTGAACATTCATTTACCAATATGGCTGCCAAAATAAACAGAAGAATCTTCTACCAAAAGCAGTTATTTCAGCAAGACATGTAACTGTCTGGCAATCTTATCTCTTTGGATTTCAAGATAGGAGTAAAATAAATTACATTCATAAAGTATAAATTCTCATCAATCAATATAATCACCTTGGTTCAGGCAGGAAAAAACTTCAGAAATCACATCCCTGCAGAACCAAATATGTCTGAGCCAAATCTGCCTGGGAGCACATGAAAATAGGACTAATTATTTTTTCTTTCCTTTTCCTGTATGCTGTTCAACTTTTCATAAAAAAGAATTAAACATTTCTGAGTCTTTGATGAGAGCAGGCATATAGCTGAAATTTAGGGTACTCCTATATTTGTCCCAATGGTGTGCTAATTCTGAAAAGGAAAGGTGACAGACTCACTGCCAGTATTGCTCATGCATATTAGATTGATTTAGTAAAAAATACATAATTACTAAATGTTGAGAATCATTTAAAAGCATAATTCAAGTCAACAAAACTGAACATAAAATTCTGTTTTAAATGGCTATAATTTAATATTGAATTATTTTGTCTTAAGTGTTATGGGATCATAATCTCTGTTTTATTTGTGGAGAATTGTTCCAGAATGTTTGAAATATCTTAGATATCCAGGTAGTGCTTCTGAACAGTCAAAGGAAAAAAAAAATGCTAGATATGTGTAATTGAGCAGTTGCTACAAATTATTACAGTAAGCAAGGACAGAGGATGTTAAAAGGACTGCCACAGCATAATAATAATGAAAAAGAACAAACTAACAATGGAATAAGGAAAATAACTACTACTGCCATAACTGAAGAACAGTTAGACATCAATGATCTGATGTCTTATAATGCCACAAGGATGGCCAATATTTTTTCTAAGTTCAAATCTGACCAAGAGGTACAACTCTAAAGGAAATCAAGCATCAGTAGTTCCACTGTTCATGGAAATATATAATTTTACTCTAACAAAAATTGAGGAAACTAACTGATTTTATTGGATCCAGGGGCTACAAATTTAGGGTATGCATGTGCAGTATGGAAGAAAATTCCTGTGGTTCAGGCTTTCTCTGGCTACATTCTCTAGCTGTATTCTCTAGCTACAGCCTTTGATCTGTACAGGTAGGTCAAATACCCATACAAAATACTTTTTATACCACCTCAGATCTGGTCAGCAGCAGATATTTAGGGAAAGAGTATAAGAAATATGTGATATCTAGAATTCAGTAAAACCTCCTGTCTTTGAACAAGTTGTGTTTTAGAGAATTAGCAAGCCAAAGGTTTCTCTGGCTCATTATCCTTCAGAAACATGACTGAATCCCATCTTATATGAGTGTCCCATCCCCTTAAACAGCATATATACTTTTGGGTGAGATCCTGTAAAGGAGACAATTTAGTCACATCCTGTTTGAAAAAAGAAACAAGTAAGGAAGCCTAATACCTATTGAACATTTTAAACTTACTCCATAACCTTTTCTTAACTGTTACGTTCTTCTTGTGCTAAAAAAAAAAAAAAAAAAAAAAAAAAAAAAAGAGTTTTTCTTTGTCTTTTAACTTTTCTATATTTTCATTGTATCCCAGATTTAGGGCCTTTTTCTTGGTCTGTTTCAATGATTATCTTTCCACATATTACTAATGGTATTTCCACCTATTGATCACTGATCACTCTTGCTAACATTCTCATCATAGAAGTAGTTTCAGATTTTAGAAGTTAAATTTTCTTTTGCATAATATTGATTGTTGAAGTTTCCATTTTTTTTGTAGAGGGTTGGATTAGAGACTGACTACACAGACTTAACACCCATAAATCCATGGATCCTGATGGGATGCACCCACAGGTGCTGAGGAAGATGTTTTTGCTAAGCCACTCTCTATCATCTTTGAAAGAGTGTAACAGGAGAAGTGCTTGATGACTGGAGGAAGAACAATGTTATCCCCATCTTCAAAAAGGACTGGGAAACTCCAGTTCAGTCAGCCTAACCTCCACTCTTGAAAAGGTGATGGAACAGATCCTTCTGGAGGTCATCACCAAGCACGTAGAAGAAAAGAATGTCATGAGGAGTAGTCAGCATGAATTCGCCAAGGAGAAAATAATGCTTGGACAATCTGATAGCCTCCTGTGATGGCATGGTGGGATGGGTTGACAAGGGGAGAGCACTGGATGTAGTCTACCTTGGCTTTGACTCTGTCTCCCATAACATCTTCATAGGCAAGCTCAGGAAGTGTGGATTAGATGAATGGACAGTGAGGTGGACCAAGAACTGGCTGAATGACAGAGCTCAGAAGACTGTGATCTGTGGAGTAACTCCAGTTGGAATTTTGTAGTCAGTGGCATTCCCCAGGGATCAATACTGGGTCTAGCCTCATGTGACTTGTTTATCAGCAGCCTGGATGAAGAGATAGAATGCACCCTCAGCAAGTCTGCTGATGATATGAAACTGGGGGGAGTGGCTGATACACCTGAAGGTGTCTGGAACATCTTTCTAATGAGGAGAGGCTGCAGGACATGAGCCTGTTTACTCTGGAGAAGAGAAGCCTGAGAGGGGATCTCATTAGTGCCTATAAATATGTCAAAGGCAGATGCCAGGTTGTTTTAAGTGGCTCCCAGCAACAGGGTGAAGAACAATGGCTGTAAACTGAAACTTGAGAAGTTCCACCTCAGTGTGAGGAAGAACTTTTTTGCACTAAGGGTGTCAGAGCACTGAACAGCTGCCCAGGAAGGGCATGGAACTCCCTCTCCAGAGACATTCAAAACACACCTGGATGCATTTCTCTGTCCCCTTCTCCAGGTGACCCTGCCTTGTTTTGGGGTTGGACTGGATAATCATCCTTCTAACTCTAACTGTTCTGTGATCTAGCTCCTGCTTATTTATACAAGAGGTATAGTAGGGAGAAATGAGAAAAATGAGATGTGAATAAAAAAAAAAAAAAAAAAAAGATGGGCCTCTTGCCTCAGAACAGAAGCAAAGGTAGACCAAAGTTTCTCATTGAAAAATATGTACTTTCCTGGCCCATTCATCTGGATGTAGATGAGGTGCCATGGAGTACTTACATCTTCATAGAGTCACTTGGCTGAAAGGGAGTTGGAGTCCAGGTGTCATTACTGGCCAATGCCAAAAATAACATTTGCACTTGCTTTCAAAAGTTTTACTCCATACTGCAGAAGACAAGCCTGAGATTTTTTTGATCACTAGCCAAAATAATTAGTAGTTATATCTCTCAATCTATCATATTTTAAAATGTTGTGGTTTACCTTCTATTTTTATCTGCTTTGATTTGAAAAAATATTTTTTATCCACATTGGTCCTGTGAATTTGTAACGTTTGTACAGTTTTTAAAGCATAATTGGCCAAGGGATTATTATTACCATTGAAGTGTCAGGTTTATTGCATTGAATCCAAAGTGGTGCTGTGTCCCAGAGGAGATCGTCCTACACTTATCAGCTGTGCCAGGATTTGTGAATCTAGAGTGCATCAGAAATACTCAACAAATCATACAAAAAGCAGCCCTAATTAATTAATTAAAAGAGAAGAAAATATAAATATTTGAAGTACTGAATACATTTGCACAAGAGCCTAGAAAATGCTTCAGTGACTTTAATTTGCACAGCAGTTGGCAGTGCAAGCTCCCCAGCTAACTGCAATTTTATTCCCCATGAAACTTGCATTCATGTATACCCTAAAAAATATGTGTATAAATTAAGTTGCTGATGATTTGCTGATAAGCTTGTAGTAGCTACTGATATTTGCAAGACAGTAAGAGAATGAACAAAAATTATATTATAGGAAGGGGGAATGCAAAATCTGGCTACTATCCTTTTACTGCAACCAAGTTACTTTTCTGGGCAGTTCAATTATAACTTATCTAGGCATGGCATTAAATCTTCCATGTTCGGGAACATACTCTCAAAATGAGCAACATTTCCAGATAATTTGAGTTCATTTAAAATAAAACTTCAGGAGCAGAGAATCTGTATTAGATCTATATACATATCATTAATTGTTATAGAGTAAAAGAGTATTTATATTGAGGTCTTTAAGATATGTTAATTAAAGTACTAGAAATAACTTCTACTATACTTTTAAACTACTGAAAACTTACCACATTAAGTATCAAGGTGAGGCCCCTACAAAGCTATAACACATTTTAAGACTTGTCTTAACATTCACATATTTTCCTGGGTAGTCATTTAAATTGAAATTGATTTGTCAGACTATATAGCTTTTAGGAAAACTGACTGAATCACACCCCAAACTTATTCATGGTGAAGAAAAAGGACAGGGAGTAGTTAACAAAATAATTGCATAATTTAGTTTGTAAGAGACCTCTGGATATTGTCTAATAAAACCTCCTTCTTGAAGAGGGATCAGTTAGAGAAGGTTGATCAGGGCCTCATCCTGAGGAGCTTTGGTTGTCCCCAAAGGTGGAGATCCTGTGAAACTTCTGGACCATCTTTGACAATGCTTAAACACACTGGGGCTGAAAATAGGTCTAGTCAAAATTTCCTTTGTTGCAGCTTGTGTCTATTACCCCCTGTCACATTGCTACAAACTCCAAAGAAATACCTGCCTATTTTGCCCTATAGTCTCCCATTTAGATAGAGGAGGACCAAAGATACCACTGATTGCACAGATATTTATTTATAGTTGCGTTGCAAAAACTGCAACTGCTTTAATGTTTTTTATTTTATATTTGTAATTTATCTTTTTGGCCTTTTTCAGTCAGAGATACTATGAAATTTTCAATTCAGAAATCACTCTGCCTATAAATTAAGAAAGCAAAATAGTCTTTCAGATTCTTTCTCAATAGCTAACTATTCTGGGGTAGACCCCAGAACAGCACTTTTTCTGGTTTGCCCACCTGCATCCAACATGACAAAAAGTAAAAAGTAGTCTGCTCTGGAAGGCTACATTTGGGAAAAAAAAAGTCGACTGGAGGATAAGAAAGAAATATAGGAGATCTACATACCTCTTAACAGTGAAAAAGAGCCGTGTCTCCTCACCAAACAGCAGTTAGTCAGTCAGCCACACTAAGCATTTCTCCTATTGCTGCCCCTTAGGTGGAAACTTCTAATAATGCTTTTTGAAGATATGTATATCAAAAGACTTTGTTTATATATGATAACCTTGTATATAAAATACTATTGTTCAGTTATAGTGTACTCCTAATAATTTTTGGCAAAACATTCCTCTATCTGAAAAAAATCCCATCCTTATAGCATGATTAAACAAACATTACATGCATTATAAAACAAGGTTTGTGCATTAATGGGTTAGCGGAAATTCTTCTTAAAAACAAGAAAACAAACATAAATAGGCAAAAGTATATATGCACATTGTACTATGAAAATAATTGGATATTTTAAACGATGTTAGAAGCACATAGGCAGAGTGTACCATAAGTCTTGTCCTTTGTCATATATACTCAGAAGCAATTTAACACAGGAGTCATCCTTTGCTCAGAAAAGGGCTACAGCTTTGCAGCCTGTGCATCTCTGTCAACTTGAGCCTATTGCCAGTGTCTGAACATTCAATGATTTAGAAGTTATAGACACAGCCCAGGAATCAAGGATATCAGGCTATATAAATGAAATAACTCACATACAATGTCCATCAAAGATGGACTAAAATCTCAACCGTGCAATGCACTACAAAAAATTATATCAAATGTCCGTTACCACCATCTTGCTGGTAACAGGTATACTTTGGGTGGATGCATGATTCATGAAAATTAGTAATTAATTATAAAGGACTCTCTCAAGATGCACTTAGCAGATGTCATCACAATTATTTAAGTGCTACTTCGAACTGAGTAACATCAGCAGTCTAATTATGCCATAGAATAAAATTTCTATGTTAAACTAAATACCATATATAGAACTTCATGGAGCCTGGGTTGTAAATATATTCTTCCACTAACCTTTAGATAGATGGTTGCATAATGTACCTAGATGCTACACATAAAGCTAAGAAATCTGCACCTTGGAAATGTTTTTCAGGAGCAGAGAGAAGAGGGAAAGGTACTCAAAATTCCCTCATTCTGAGTACATGAAAAATAGTGTGGCACTTCGATATAGTGTTTGTTCTGCCTTAATATAAGACCTTGATGAAACAAACAAATGTTGCCTATTAATTTTAGTGCCTATGTGATTTGCACTGATTAGATATCATGCCACCTCTCTGTACTGGGGGGGGGGGGTGAGGCAGGGGGCAGGGAGATGGGGAGAGAGAGGGAGAGAGAGAGAGAGATCAAGCATGCTGGTTCAGGGTTCCTAAAGATTCTCAGTAACAAAGGCCCAATAAAAAAAGCTAATAAGTCAACAGCTTTATTGAGACAGAGTAAGAAGAGGAATACAAAAAGCAAATCAATCTTATGCCACTTTAGATGCTGGTCATCTGTATTTGGCATCTGTGCAGTATGAGACGGACCCCATGTGGACTTTCCCGTGTCACACTGCAGACCCTGTCCAAGGGGGCAGGTCGTTTGAGGTATTAAATAATTTTGTTAGAAAAGAAATAACTATTCATAACAGATGTTCACAGGAGAGCTTCCTGCTGCACTTTTAGATAAAGGCAAGATTATGGAGGTGGGATAATTGTTGGTACAAAGTGGGAGCTGCCCCCAGGTTCATCTGTTACAAGGAGACAGCTGGGGCTGTCATGCAGCCATAGTATTTGTGCAGCTCAACATAATGTGAAGGTGCTAGAGATTTGTGTGGATCACAGTAGATTTGCTAGTGATCTGTGTGGATCACTAAATCAGGCTTATGCAATGATTTTCTGATCAGGATCACTGCAATATCCTAATGGACTTTTATTTTGTGCAATAATACAAAAAGAAAACCCTGGAACTGTAGTCTGACAACTGTGATACAATCATGATTATTCCCTGCTTAATCACCAAAAGATAAATTTAAGACTTTTGGGATTGTGGAGTATATGGATGAAGGCTAAAGAACTGCTTCCATAATGATAAGTGCTTTGTCTCCTTATGCATGTCATTTTAATGACCCATTGTCATGTGTTATCGAGGTGTACACATGGAAGTAAACCTTTTGTTGGGGCTAAATATCTTGTATAATGATCCTAATTCTTTTATCTAGTAGCTACTAAATAAGACCCAGAATATTACAGTGCATTGAATATTCAAGTAAACATCAAGTCCATTAATGAATGTCCAAGAAATAGTGAGAAAATGCACCTTATTGAATATTTCAGCATTAACATTGTGAGGAAAATAGATATACAGTGAAAGTTACATTTTCATATATGTAAAAGAAATTAAATTTAAAAATTTACATAAAAAATGCAGCTTGTATAATGCATTCATAAAGAACAATTGGTGGAACAATATTGAACAATTCATGTGCATATATTATGAGACAACTAAAGATGGCTGCTGATGATATTGATTATTAGTACATTTAAAGAACCTGCAATGTGTGGACGATATTCAGAGGACTGTACCTCCAGGTTGCTTAAGAAGAAATTGTAGGGTTGATGATGATGCTTCTGTAGTAGGTATGCCTGTACTATCTTTGTCTGTATTCAAGGCCAGTACCAATAAATCATTGGTAACCTGTTTCTCAGGTTAGTTATGCTCAGCCAATGGCATGCCACTTCTCATTTTGATCTGAACCTTGACTTCAAACTATGGCAGCTTGCTTCCACTGGAAAGGAATTTAGTAAAATACCAGTCATATTTCCATAGCTCATGATGCTTACCCAAGTATTGTGAGCATCTGTATGTCCTAACAGTCCACTGTGTCTATGAGGTGAACTATTCACTGACCCTTGAGCAATAATAAGCTCACCAAAGATTAGTTATGTCTGCAGCAATTCAGCTCTTCAAGTCTGTGTAAGGAAAACTAGACTACAAAAGGTAAAGTCTAAGGACAGGATGGCCATGGGAGTACAAGGGCAGGATAATGTGGGAGGCCCTAAAGGTAACAGCTGGAGTTGTAACTGATCAATTACTGATAATTTCAAAAAATCCAAATTTTTGGGACTGGATAGGATTGATTTTAGGGTATTACTTCAACATGTATAGAACTGTGTAGCAACCAATTACTGCCATGACTGGCAGAATAGGTGGAGCCATGTTTACCTCGAAAATAACAAAGTGCATGTGCCTTAATTCAGAACCTGACTTGCAAAGCTTATCACTCTCATATCTGGTGTTGTGATATGTAAGTTTTGTTTTTAGCATCAAAGGGAGGTACATATTCTATTGGTGCTATTTGGCTTAGTCTTCAGTTGCTTTGTTTGATCTGACATCCTGCTCTGGTTTGATGCTCTGTCCTGTAGAAACACCCTTAAGTTTGGCAGTATATGTGAAGTTAATAAACTGTCAAGAGACAATCTTATGCTGAAGGTCAAAAAACCATGTTTTCAGATGGAGAGCACCATTTTTTCCCCAATAGGAGAATCATATGTGGCCACTGTGAACATAACTGTCAATATTCACTGCATTGAGAGGAAATACATGCTTGTTAATTTTAATAGCTGACTTTGGCTTGCAGAAAAATGAGAAAGGAAAAAGAAATTGAAATTGAAAGTTTGAATGGCTTTGCCACAAAGTCTATTAATGAAAATGAATTTCCTCTAGTGCTGTTTCTGACTGAGTAGAAATCCATAATCTAAAGAAAAAATACACACTAGAAGACAGCTTGAAGGCTGAACATGACAAGAGCACTATATGCTAAATTTCTTTTTATTCAGTCAATTTATAAGATTAGACCATGTCATAAATTAGATCACGTGATGTTATAGGTCTTTCTGACTTTCTTTAAAGTAGTTCCTTTCTCCCTTTCTCTCCTTAGCATTTGTTTATTCAGAAGTCGTATGATATAATTTTTAACTGCTTAAGAAGTCCAATGTAATTTAAAGCTGCTATACTGAAATATGCTACACCAGCCTAAAAAATTATTTAAAAACAAAGACCTGTTTTACCGTATGGGGAATAAAAGAGGTTATCTAAATTCCAGAGTTGTGAGTCCTGCTGGAGTTAACAGTGTGCCCTTGCCACAAGGAAGACTTAGGGTACCCGGGCTGCCTTAGACAACACATTGTGACCAGATCACAAGTGTTCTTTCTCCTTTATTCAGCACTGGTGAGGTCTCCCCTGGACTGCTGTCTCCAGTTCCAGGCCCCCCAGTACAATGGAGAAACATACCGGAAAGGGTCCATTGAAGGGCTGCAAAGATGATGAAAGGATGTGAGCATCTATCCTGTGAGGAGAGGGTGGGAGGAGTGCTACTGTTCAGCCTGGAAAAGAGAAGGCTCAGGGGGGTCTCATTAATGTATATAAATAGCTGAGGGGATGGAGCCAGCCTGTTTTCAGTGCTACCTCCTGACATGACCACAAGTAATGGGCACAAGTTGAAACACAGGTGTCACCAGAACATCAGGAAACACTTTATTACTGCGAGGATCTAGCACTGTCACAGGTTGCCCAGAGAGGTAGTGCAGTCTCCCTGCTTGGAAGATAGTCAAAAAGCGTCTGGTCACAGCCCTGTGGAACTGGCTGTAGGGGGCCCTGCTCAAGCAGGAAGGTTAGACAAGCTCACCTTTACAGGCCCCTTCCAATCTCAACCATTCCATGGTTCTGTGATTTTGTATTCCTAAACTGAGTATCCACATTGAGACAAATTCATTGGATGAACAAATTCAAAATGTATTTTTTCTTCAAGATATTTCCTGATCCTATGCTAAAGCCACAACCTACTGAAATCTAATTAATCACAAAATTTTGAATATAAAATGTGGAAGAGATGGTAAAACTCACATGTTGAGTGATATGAGTATTTTATTGATGACAGCAACCCTAATTCCAGACTGAAAACTAATGTCTTTTTGAATTATTTTAAATGGCTCAGTAGAGAATCTGTGTGACTGAAGTAATAACATCGTAATCATATAGCATCAGGCATCTTCTCTCACCTGCAAACTTAGTGGTAATGCCAGAGTCACCTTCTTTGGAGGTGCAAACTGTCTGCAGAGGTCAGTGCTTTCCAGTCTACAAACTCAGGAAGGTGGATATCTGTGTTTTGGCTTTTTTGGCTCTTTAAGGGACATTAATGCAGCATGGCTCTAGGATATACTCTTGCAATAGGAGGGCCTTTTTTCTGTTAAGAGTTGCACAGTACCACCACAACATGAATAATAAAAGCAACAAGCAGGGAAGCCTTATCACATATTCATTAAACAATATCAAAATATGAGTGGAAACCAGTTTCTGCATACCAGCTACTTTTACTTGCCATGAATTGCCCAAGGATATAAGGCTTTGTGAATCTGTGAAAAGTTTGCATTCCATTGATGCAGAAAAAGCCAAATGTATAATTTTCCTGCAATGATTCAAGTAAAAAATGCCCTGTGTGTGTCCTACCACCAAGTTTCCCATAGCAATTTGCAAAGTTTGTACCTTTACTGTGAAAATTCTCCCAAGGAAATAAAAAGGAGAGGGGAATTCTTGAAATTTTTATTTTCCTTTGAAAAAGGAATGCTCATTCTAGAAGATTTCTTCAAATACACCTAATTTCATGCGGGATTTGTGTCGGTCTCTGATTTCAGACAGGAATGTAGTCTCAGTCAGTCATTATGTCTGTGTGTACACAGGATGTTGGTAATCACCTCAAGTGTTTTGCTAAATTGAGGTCACATAACAGCAAACCAATAAGAGCTGAACCTTTGGCAGGTCTTAACTAGGAACCCTTTAAGAGCTGATTTGCCATTGCCGCTGACAGAAACAGGTTAGAAATTGAAAAATCATTAGTGAAAGCTTAACATTTTTAAAAATAAAATTGAACAAAATCCCTAAGGCAGATAACTGTGGAAACAAGGAGAGTCAAAGACATGATTCTGTTTCATCACTAAGGACAGCAGTAAAACTGTAAGTCTTATGCTGGTATGGCATAGCATAATATATTAAAAAGAATTCTAATGTCTTTTTCTCTTTCATCTTTTTTTTTCATGTTTTCAAAGATAAGCACTGTATGAGATTAATATTAGAATGACAGGGACACCGAATTGGAAATTCATCAGGGGTTTGAAATACCACATTTCAGAATTTACTGAAGGGATGAGGAAAATAAAACAAGAAATGGCAAATTTGATGCAGTAGAGTGATGAGCTGCTGATATATCACTATTTAGGTTGAAATAATAGGCAAATATAGATAGAACTTGTCAATAATAATAATAATAATAATAATAATAATAATAATAATAATAATAGTAAAGGCCTCCTGAAGGATGTTAAAATAATTTATATTATGTAATTGTATTTCTAGTATATATTCCCAGAATAATTGGAAGAGTGATAATAATTCAAAGTAATTGAAGAAAACCTTTCAAAGAAATCAGAAATTTAGATTGCCTTTGAATAGACAAGTTTGGCTTTTTCCATAGGTTGCAGTAGTTTGTTTTTTTACAATTTCTTTAACAGTTTTCATGGGAAGAAGGTATTTTAAAAGCATTCATAGAAATAGCAAATAATAAACAAGAACAGCAGAAGAAAAATGAATGGTGGGGCCAGAAAAAAGGAACATATGCCTTACCATATGCAACAGTTCTTGAAACTGGCTGTGTGGGATGCATAAGGATGAAATAATATGAACCATGCTCTGCTATGTGTAGATAATTAATGTTTTTCATTCTAATGCCCATCAGAAGACAAACAAAAACTCTGAAGGTAACTCAGCTTAGTTTACAAGAGCCTCAGCTCCTGCTCATCATCATCACCATAATCAATAATTTATGGCATTTTTTCTACCCTTACTGCTGATTCACACTGTCTTTAATACAGAGGTGTAAAAATATGCTAACATAAATTCAAGAACTTTATTACTGGGGTTCTTCATGAACAATGGTTTGTAACCAGAGCTTTGTATGTTCTTAGGCAGAAATTCTCTGAAGATGTCAAAAGGCAAAAAGAAAGATTATAAATGAAATTCAAATAGCTAATAAAAGCTGAAGATATATCTATTCCATGAATATATTCTGAATTTATATATCCATACATATTTGTGCATATATACATGAGTTTTGATAGTGCTTGAACAGACAAATGGAATACTCACGGGGGAAAACCACTGAATTACCATATGCTGCAATCCTTCAAGTATCATGACTGCTTCTGGTTAAACTATTCTTTGGAAACAGTTCTTGGCTGCATTTAAGTCTGCTTTTTTTGGTCCTGTTTATAAGGATTATGCAAAACTATTCTTTATGGCTGATATATTCATTATTCAGACAGACAAAATGAATGACTTCTCAGAAATTTTCCAGATATGAATTCTTTACAAACTCTTTATATTGACAACTCAGAGACTATGATATGTCTCATAAATCAAATTGTATATTGTTTCTTTAGTTAGATGACTGAAACTCTTTAAAAAAACAGAGAATAATAAATGGCAGACAGTGAAGCAAACAAAACATAGCTAGAGCATCTTTTTGACGCACCCTTGTTTATGCTTTGTAATCCTTTAAGGATTATTAATATTTTCATGAATAAATAACTAGTCATAAATAACAACTAATATGAGCTAGCATATAACAGTAAGATATTTCTTTTGTATAATATTAGTGAATTAGTTAATCCTCTATTTGATCAATCCAATTTACACACAGAAAATGAAACTTAAATATCCCAAACATTTAGGCAAAACTGTTAAAATGGTTGTGACTGTAGTATATGAGGAAAGTTTACCATGATAAACAGTGACTATTTTTTTGCATTGCAGGTAATTACCATAATTTTTAATTTCTCAAAATTCCACATTTAAAGTTTATAGCACAGGAAGTCTTCCCTAAGATATTTTTAGCTGGTACAATGCATCAATTAAAAAGTTAACGCCATGATATCTTTGGCATGTTTGCTATTTGTTATGTTTTGGTATTGGGTCTTGATGCTGGGTTTGACTTTTGTCTTGGGTGTGGAGTGTTGATTGCTTTTTTTCTTCCTTGAAATGTGAATTCCTGGGCTACATAGGATGATCCTTCAGAATTATTCTTGAATTGCTGGATCAAAAAATAGCACGACTTCCAAAAATGGAATGAATGTAACAAAGGAAAAGTGTATATCTGTAAAATGCAGTTCAAAGATTGAGCTCTTCATGGACCAGTCCCTCACAACTTCAGAGATCACTTCTCTTTCCATTCAGCTCTATCTGTTGGCACAGCTGGAGAGGTCAGCCCGTTCTGGGAGGCTCATGATCTTCTGAGAAGCAAAATTTCGTTTTGGACAGGAATTGATGCCCACTGTTGTAGCTAAAAATAATTACTTAACTTTTCACATGCACTCTAATAAAATCAGCATTCTACTAGATATGTTGCTCTGTTTAAAGGGTTGGGAAATATGATTTTTTTAAATATTTAAGCATAACTCTGCTGTTCTTCTGCCTGAGAGTTATAGATTGAAAGAGTTGAGTTCAAATCCTGAATCCAGGATGGCAGAGTTTTTGACCTCAGAATAAAATATTAATGCAAGATTTTCAAACTACAGGCTGTCTGCTAAGTTGACATAAAACTGATCAGAAAAATACTAAAAGGATAGTCAGGGACACAAAAAATACACTTATCATTGAATTGCAGAGTGCTTTTCAACTAATAGTAAATTGTTCTGCAAATATATTTGCAGAAGACTGAAGATAAAATGTAAATTGCTGCACTGAAATCATAGCTGAAAAAAGATAGAAAGGATAAAAGAACGCCAGATTTGCTGAACTGATGCTTTATTTATGTCTTTTCAGAGGAAAATTAGGATGGAGCACAAACAGAGACAGGAATTATATTTCTTGATATAGCCAAGAGCTAGGTATTAGTCACAGTGTAGATAATAAGAAAAATAATGTCAGATATAAGACAGATGACTTTACAATTTTCAGATTTTTGGTTTTCTTTTTATATATACATATTTTACTTGTCATTGTCCTTCAAAACCTTCAATAATTTAAATGTGATAAATATTTTCAGCTGAAATAATGGTCAAATTAAAAGTTTTATAAGCAAAGGGTCACAGATTCTATAAATGAAATACCAATGAAATTTTGAAAAAAAATATGAATAGTGAAATTCCAGTTTTTAATTTGATAACATTCACACATATTTTTTTTCCCAGGATCATATGCATATAGACTTGAATTTTATGATGACAACTATGCTTTATTGCAGGTAGAAAATGAAACTCAAGCTGTGTCATTTAAGGTGTGACTCCACGGTGATAACTTTTAGTAAATATTGACTGTCCAAATTACATGCTTTATTTAACTGAGAAAGAGAGTCTCAGTAATTTAAACATGTTCTCTTAGTCTTTTATTCAAGTTAATTTCAGTGCAAAGAAGGAAGGTATACTTAGGAATAAAGGTCAAATTTTCTTATTAATTAAACACCTGGATTTATTGCAGGGTATGGAGTTCTAGTGACTCTTCTTTTGGCTTACTGTGGGACTTTGAGACAACACCTAATTTATTCATTTTCCATTTTCCTGCCAGCTTTCTGGCTGAGTTAGACTTAACTGGGATCATGAGGATTTTCACACCACTTTTTCCAAAAATCCACATTCTTTCAGCAGCTCTTCAATGTTCAGTATTTCATATTATCTCTGGCTCCTAAAACCTGTGAGGAGCCAGGAAAACCTTGCAACCCTGTGTAGAGAACACTTTACCAAGTGTGGAAATTTAGAAATTATATTGAAAATAATTCACTAGAGTTTAATCTCAAATATCTTCTCACAGTTTTCCAAGAGAAGAATTCCATTTAAATAAGTAGTCTAGATTGTTTAGAAAGGGTATTAGGTATGCTACGTGACCTTTTAAATTGAAATTTATTTTGTAATATAACATGGCTGATACATTGCTGGATGATTCATTTTTATTATTATCTTTAAAGAAAAATGTAAAACAAACCTAATGGAAAAAAAACCTGAATATTCATATTTAGGAGCTTTAACATCAATGTAGAGCCTATGAATGATTTCAAGCCACATAGTGAGTGTATTAAAATATTTTCATTCTGAACTTCATTGCCAGAAAAGGTGTCAATTTCATTTGATACAAGAGATTAACTATCCTTGCATGATAATACACTACAATAACTTTCATGACATACCATATAAAATGAAATATATTTTTATCTAAAATTATTAAAGCAATTTCTTTATTTTATGTCAAGCCTTGATTGAATTTTGAATATTCTTTCACTTTTATAATTGTCTTTATTCTAATTTTAAAAAGTCTAAGAATGCTCAGCTCTGTTTTTGTTTTCTCTCCAGGAAAAACAAGCTTGCAGAAGAAAAAGGAGTGCCAAAACATGTTTTAAGCACAGTTAATGTTCCATCTCCAGAATATCTGTCTTTTTTAAATAGCCAAAAATTATGCTATATCTGCAGAGAATAAATCACCCAGCTGCTCATTTCTGGACAGTAGTATTTCCTGATAGTTCAATAGGAATACTTTCAGGGAAAGATAGGAAGAAACCGATTTTTAACTTTCAAAACCAATGGTGTCTTACACTCTCAAAAATATATTCTCATCATGCAGAAACAAGGACATGCTGCACTTCTAGTGTTGTTCAAAGAATTTTTCACTATTTTCATAAGAGATAATAATACTAATATATAGTCCAGGTTGCACATCACATACAATAATATTGCAAATTTGATAAAAAAATGTGAGGAAAATAGATAAAAATGTGCCAAAACAAGTGGCCTGAATTTTGGCAATGAGGAAAATCTCCTTCTTGTCTTAAATGTCTCTCTGTTGTAAGCCAAGTAAAATGCATAATAATATTCAGTGCAAATGCAATATTCATCCTATGAATTTTAGGAATGTTCACTGTCCACTGCCATTTCAAATCCACTAGTATTACTTCTTCAATAGAGTAATTAAGGTTAAATTAATGAAGAAGTATGTGCAGGAAGATATTTCTGTGGACTTGTTATGACGGGATCCATGATGTTTCTTTTCATCAGTTTTTAAAGAAAAAAAGAATCAGTTGCTATTGAGAAAGGTCGTGCAGATATCAACACTAAATTTATTTTTGCTGTGGGAATTTGAAAGGATTTTTTTTTCTTTTTCTGAAGACAGGATTAAAAACTCTGCAATGACAAAATCTTAGGTGATATTTTAATTTGGTTTTGGGCTATGCTGAAAGATGAAAAATTGCTTCAATTTGAATTAAGTCTCACCCTGCACAGAAAACAACTGAAGACAAACTAAGTAGTTATAGCATCTTTCTTATCACTTCCATGAGGATTGCTGTTGGTGTCTCAGTGAATGTGAGACTGATGGGAGATCTACCAGATAGACTGTGCAGCATTTCAGTATCTGAGATACCTGTTCTGTGTTTTGTTAACGAAGGTTGAGGATATGTATACCGTTTTCTTAAACAAGCTGTTTTAAAAGTAGGCCAAACAAAAGTGATAAGATGGATGAAGGAAATGCAGAGACTCCAGATAAAAGTAATTATGACTGGATATTTCATTATTTTATTTCTTATTCCATTAATATTTCTCTTGCTCATGACCATTACTGAAATCTCTTGTCATTTCCAGCTTGTAATCTGCATGATTTTTGTAATTTAGGTGTTATCTTCTCCCTCTTTTCCTCTTACCTGCTGTGATGTTTTAAAATGTCCTATCTTCAAAACTACCTTCTGCACAATATTTCATTGCCTCCACCCATTTTCTATCACTTCCCAATTGCTGTTTTTCACTTTGCAAAAGAACTTTTCTGCACTCCACACTTAGCGCTAGTGACTTGTACTTGTCAGTTTTCTACACTTTCCCTTTTATTACTGTCCACATTACCAGGAAGGCAATACAGCAGAATATTCTCAGACATTTTCAAAGTTGTGAAAAAAACAGATTCAGCATATATTGCAAGGGTTTAGGTCAGTAGTGCAAGAGCCTCTATTGGTATCTCCAACTGCACAAATTCTTCCCCCAGCATGTTGCACTTGTCACCTAGAATTGTTCTGAAATAGCCTTGTGGGGTGAAATGAACAGGACTGTTACTCTTCTTTCATAATGATTTTTTTTTTTTTTTTTTTTTTTTTTTGTGGTTGTAGGTGTGAGAAATACTGGAAAATAAGTAGAATATGAAGGGATGGTCAACCTCCAGGTGCCAAAGGACACTCTCTCTTTTCACAGTTCTTCAGTGTCTCCCCCAGCTACAGATTGGATAGAAGAGAGGATGGCAGAGGCAATGGCAGGATCAGCTACATTCACTGGGTGGGTGAGACATGTCACTGCACTTTCCCTTCTGTGACCAGCTGGGCATTCTCTGCTATGGCTTGAATTTTAGCTTTGACACCAGAATTCTTCCTTTTTCTACTTGTAAAGTGTGGTATCATACACTTTACTATTGCTACTGCAAAGCTCACTGCATGCATAATGTTCTGTTTTTTCCTACTGAAGAAGGGGGAAGAACTGAATCACTGGAAAGGTTATTCAAAGTAGATTTGCCCTTAGCATCCCATAAAAGACATGAACAGCAACTGCAGGCTACTTCTCTGACAAAGTTTTTATCCACCTGCCTTCATGTTTTACGAAGAAGTATACATCCCTAGCCCCTAGATTTTTTGGTTAAAAAAACAAGGAAATATTCTCTTGCTTATGATATCTATCATATATTCCTCACTTTCCTGAGGATAGTAAGATCTGACATAGCATCTCTGCAAATAGGAGGCATACAAATCAGTATTTAGTAGTCTTATAGCATATTAGTGCTTGTATATACTGCTTATCTTAGACAATACTTCTTTCATCAGTCAACTGCTCTTCCTTTATATCACTTATGTGTTCTTTACAGCACGCCTGTAGGATGCAGCGAAGGTTTTCCCTCTCAGGTGAAAATAATTACACTGATATATGAAACATATAATAATGTGCAGCAAGAGAAGCTCAAGTATCACAGATGTAATTTCTGCCTAAATTGATATGAATTAAATCCAGTTGCATCATTCAGCTAAATCATACCAGTCCTGGAAAAACAAGGATCATCCCCTTTTTGACTGGGGGAGTTTTCACAGCTTGATGCCATGAACAGCTGCATAGAGCAGTTATCTTCAATTAGGTAAAGCCTAATAAATTTGATTGTGAAGGAACTTCAGAGATCTACAGATGTAGAAGTGAGAACCATTAATCTACACAATGTGTAAATACCATGCCAGCAAGGATTATAAAAGTTAATCTTGTTGACATAAATCTTTAATATTTGGATCAGACTGACAGAATGCCTTTGCCATTTGACTACAAGTAAGGAGAATTTGCTATGTGGAGTACATAATGGCCAATAATGTCAAAGAGCAATGCCTAAAAGGTTGAAAAAGTTACTGAGCTATTAAATATATAGTCTATTAAGACACTAAATGAGTTTGTCTGCTAAAGTCAATTAAAAGAATCAATATACATAGAAACAAGCTAATTAGTGGAACTGATGAAGGTGCCAGTGGAATCAGTGGGTATGTAATATATTATGGATGCAAAGCTCTATTGTGTAACAGTGCCTTGTACTATTTTAAGAGGGCTCATTCTATATGAACCATGTTATAATACACTGGGTGATATTACAGGCAAAAAAATAGTCAAAGGTAGTCAGTTCTAAAAACTAAAAAAAGTGTAGTCAAAAGTAAGGTTGGTTCTAATTATACAAATTGGAGCATATAGAGCACGTACAAAGCATGCTGCAATGCCAATTTAGTGGTGACACTGTTCCTACTGTTATGTGAAAAACCTGAAATTGTACATGCACAGACAACGTTCCCCTTCACATCTAGAGTGCAGTGTCCAGTTCTGTGCTCTCTGGTACAAGGAACATAGAGAATGAATGAACCGTGTCCAGTTCAGAGCCACAAAGGCGATGAAAGGATTGGAGCATCTGCTCTGAGGAAAGTCTGAGAGCTGAGACTTGCTGTTGAAGAGGAGTCAGGGGTATCTCAGAGATGTGTGTAAGCACTTGACAGGAGGGGATGAAACAGAAACCAGGCTCTTCTCAGTGTGCCCACTGGCATGTCAACAATGGGCAGTGGGCACAAATGGAAACACATCCCTGGGGATATGCAAAACCTGACTGAATATGGTCAAATGGTGACAATTTTATTTAAACCAGCTTGTTTATGTGAACTGTATAAGTTCTTATTCCCACTTGAAAAGAATTCCTATTTGAATGGCAATTATAGTTTTAGATCAGGACTTCATAAAGTTTTGCATGTGTGCTAAACATCTTTCTTGCAGCTTTTTTCCTTCCTTGTTGTGGATGTCCTACAGGTATTCAATGGAATCAATATGTGAGGTCTTAATAACTTTAGTCAAATATTGTTTCTTGGTATTGTTTATGCTTTATATTATTCAGTGTCTGCTGCTAATTTTCTTCACAATTCAATATGACAAAATAGTTTCTTTAAAGTATAATCAAGTTTTTCCACAGTAAACATTTCAGTCTAGTTAATTAATGAAGAGCTGATCTCCATACACTCTTTAAGATGACTGAAAATTAAAAGCTGGCATTGCCCAAAGGGCTTATTCATTTATATTTGACTTTGTAAATGAATGATCATTATCAATTAGGCATCAAGTAGATGTAGACTGTGGCTGTCCACCGTCACAAAAAATCAGCCTCAGTATTATCAATCTCTGTATTATACTATACTGTTCTCTACATCATTAAACAAGGACCACAGAGCTAATTATATGGACCATTGCATCTTTGGATGTTTTTCTTCTTTAAAAAAAAAAAAACCCTCCACATTATTTTTAATCCATTATATCCCAAGCTAGTATTGAAGCCCCTGTTAAAGGCACTCTATTTGTAATGGAGACTGAAAAAAGAAATAAGCTGTGAGTTACCTGGTCTTGATGCGGTTTTACCTTGTTTGTGACTCGCTGTCCTGTGTGAAGGGACAGGGCCATTGCTCTGAGAGAGCAGGAGCACAGTGAGTGGTAAAGATCTAAAAGTAGGAGTGGGGCCGCAGAAGGCATCCCACCAAAATCAATGATACCTCAGGTAACCTGGCTGCTCTCTGTGGAGTTGTTGGCTGCAGTGACCAGTAGTGTAGCAGAGAATTAGAAAGGTGGCCCTGCAGAAGGATTGTCCTGAGCAAAGCTACCAAAAATCCTTCAGGAAAATACAAATTTTGTACTAGAAGTGTCAGGTGACTTTGCGCCTCAGGGCTCTAACATGCTTCAGCTGAGACACAGGTGGGCTTTCATAGAAGCAAGTGCCTGAAGACAAGGCACCCAGACCCACTTGGCCCTGCAATGTGCATCTGGTCATGGCACACCAGGATTTATGGCTCCAGGATACGTTTGCTGTATTTTACATAGTTTCAGATTCAACTGTCACTTGAATTGTCTCAAAGGAGCATCAATACTCATAAAAATAATGCATAATTGTGTCTTTGTGTGTATGAAATGAATATAGAATACACACAATATTAATTTATTTGTAAAATGCTGCACTTAAAAGTGCATTAACATCTTTCTTATGAAGTAATCATTATGGTCCTTCAAAGGACGACCTTACTCTAATTATGCTCTTAAATATATCTATACAGCTAAAGTTGAGCAAAGGATTTTCAAGCGCTTTCAATTTTAAAGTTTACCAGAATGGACTATTTTTTAGGAATGCTTGTTTGGGGTTATTTTCATGATTATTAAGTGCTCTTGTGAAATGAAGCCACTACCTTTCATGCAATTCTATCAAAAGCAGCTGTGATTATCCTTCTCCTTTCAACAGTAATAGAATTAATTCAGACTAAGCTATTGATTAAAGCAAGATTAGATTTTTTTGTTCATGTTAGGGAACCAGAATTGCTGTTATCAATATGTTTTGTTGAACATGTAATTGCCTTGTTGAACAAAGAACAGAGTAGATAATTTTAGGTTTATCTATCTTTCTTTTGATAATTTAATATTTATTCTTAGTAATATTTTTTAAAAATGCACTGTACATATTCTGTATTTTTCATTAAAAGAAGAAAATAATAAAAAGAAAAACCTGTGTGAGGAACCCATGATGAATGATTTCTTTTGAACTTAAATAAGACTTACCTGTTGCCTTAATTTATTCTAGGGTTGTGCCAGTGGTCTGCTCATTTGTTATACACTATTTTGGAAATAAAATCAGATTATTCATTCTTAGATAATTATTAACATTTTCTGACCAATCCTGATTCCAGTTTGGAAATTATGTCTGGTTTTATTGCTAGATGGATTATTTCTTGATCTTTGAAAAATTTCTGAATTTTGGCTAAGAATGAACACTTCCAGGCAGCAATATGGAACAATCATTTAAGTGACTTATCATCATTTTAGTTTAATAAATGTATGAGACAGAGACACGCACAAGTCCTTATAGGACATCCCTAATGGTTTAAACAGGAAGATAATGCAAAGTTAAAGCTGACATCAGTCACAAGCCAGGAAAATGGCAAATGAGAGATTTTAAATTCTGTATGGATTTTTAAAAACAAAATTATTTACCCACTTGCTTAGGAATGGTAAGTTTTTACTTTATTAGATCATCAATACTCATTTTTTATTTATTTTTAGTAAATTTTCTGGGCTAGGAAGGATAATTCATCTGAAATTCAAACATGTTTTAGTACAAATAACTGTCATCAACATGACACTCTGGGAATGTGACATTGTGTGATTTTCACAACAGAATAGTTGTCCATTTGTAGAGCAGAAACCATCCCACGTGACTGAATGCATACTGTATCTGACTAACAGCAAATACCCAAAGCCCACAAACCATCTCTGAAAAACACTCATCTAACGTTTTAGTGAATGCCCATGAATAATGGATACAATCAAAGCCAATCAAGCCTGGTTTGGGTGGACTGTATATGATTTTCTAACCAGAGGAAAGGAAGTAAGTTGATAAGAAATAATCACCTCTGAAGAACTCAACCATTTGTTATCCCTTCTCTCATGAACTAGAGAGAGAAAACTGTCAAACATGTCTTCTAGTCTCTCAGCTGTCTTGAATTGCTTTCTTACAAGAAGCTGTTGTCTGCTTAAGCAAAAAGGGCATGAAATCAATCCACCAAGTAGAGAAAATGTTCAAAATGTGGGTTAACAGTGAAGTTAACCCAGGGTTAACAGGTGAAGTTCAGTCATTTTATTTCTGCTACAGCTCTCCTTGAATATCTTAATTCTAAATCATATAAGAAGATTTTAATTTTTAGCTGTCTGCCCTAAGGGTTTCAATACTTTGTATTTTAGATTCTTACTAGCTTCCTGCTATTTATAGTCATAGCTTATTTTGTAAACCTGGCATTAATTTCATTATAAACAGGACTAAATTTGAAGTCAGTCTCTATTTGCACATTTTCCAAATTTCTGTGAAATTTGCATAGGAAAATCTAAATATAAATTAATTATCTGTCTTCTTAGACATGGGAATTTTGAAATTTAGAATTTAAAATTTCTATAGTAAAACTTTCAAGAAATTTTAGCTTTCCTATAAGACAGATGTCTTATTTGTTTATATTTCATAATGATAGAGAGTATATGTGGAAAACCTGCCTAGTCTTCAGATATAGAGATGTAAACAAGTGATTGCATGGGTTAGTATTAGAGACAATCTAACAGCATTATAAGTTGGTGGATTGTTTGTGTTTGGGTTTTTGTTTAGATAAAGAAGCTTAGGTTACTATAAACAACAAGAAAAACTCCAGACTCCAGAACTGTAATGGATTTTTCACTCTTCATGTTAGCTAAAGCAAAAATGAATTCACCAGTGTTTTTTATTACACCCTTCCTAGACACCTGAAGGTTTTATCTCTGAAAATCTTTCTTATGAACTCATTATGATTGAAAAAGAAAAAGAAATCAACATCTCTCAATAAAAGGAAGAGAGAAATGAAAGCTTTGTAATACGTTTATGATCACTGCACAATTCATTCTTACAAGTCTGTTTTTGGCAGTTCTTGCAGATGAGAAAGGTAAGTTCTTTAACTTTTATCAGATGTATTATAGCACATATTTCGATATAATTACTTGGGTGATAAAAAATGTTGAGATTTACTGAATTTTAACCTTTTTAAGGTTAATAAATTATAAGAAAGTAATACTGAAATCATATTTTACTAGTTGGCTGTAATTGAACTGATGTCACTAATTAATCTGCCCTCTTTACTCTGAAATACTACTAATTCAAATTTTTACAAAGATAGCATGAAGAAAATTGCATGCTCGCTTGGCAAAGAAATAAAAATATAAATTAATAATTTGTCTAACAAAAACTATTTGGGGTGCATCAACAATATAATATCCTGTATCCTTGCTTCTTCCTGAATCATCTTGCATATTCAGAGACTTGGTTGCCTACTGATATTATAAAGGAACATCTTGGCCATGCAACTCATTTTCATTGAGATGTGCTTAATATATTCTATAAGAGTGACTCCCATATGCTGAAGTCCTTAATGACAGAAGGAACCATAAAAGCTGTGCTGGATTTTGAAAGATTAACTCTCCAGCTTTGCGATAATAAAGTGTTGAAAACACTGTAGTCAGGTAATAATATTACACATGTAACATATCATGTATCTTAAGTTTGAAAAACTGTATGCAACTTCTACATGAAGAACTAAGTGTGTGCAATTTGAAGGGAGAGTGGAGCTCATTTGAGAATATAACTTAAGAGGAAGTGGAGACAGTATTCAGAACAGGTAAATACAATCTTTTTATATTCAGGTCCTAGAGATGTATAAGTTTTTTGCAATGTGTGATTCTGAATTCTCTGTGGGTATGTTTACTAGCTTTTCAGACATTATTTGCACACTCTCCCCTCTTTTTTACTTTTTCCCTCATAGGAAAAGCTTTCTTCTTTAAAATGAAAGGTGAAACAATTTATACTCTGGTCGCAGAGACAATTCACTGTTATAGCAGCACATACCTTTCACCGTGAGTTCAACATGCAGAATTCTCCCCATGCAATTTGATGATCCCCTCTGCTTTTGGGTCCCACGGAGCTTTCCTCTGCCAGTTGCTAATTAAAGCTATTCTGGCTGAATGAGGAAAAATAACAACTACTTATAATAATATAATAATTTTGTCTTTTAGTTTTCACAGAAACCGTCTGGAGTACTTTCCTGGTTATTAATGATTCTTAATAGAGCAGATGGAATTCTCCAATCTGAGCAAAAGCTACAAAAGAGTCTCTGAGGTTTATAATGTGTCATTTGGTTCACATCAGCAGAGTAAGCCAGAATAAATCTAAAAAAGGAGAATGTTGAGGGGCTTTGATTCTGTTGCTAAGCTATTCCCTATATAACATGTGTTGTGTTGCTAATTTGCTGACTTTGAAACAACAGCAAGAAATTACATTGGGAGTTTTAAATTTTAAGCACTGCAATATTAAAGAGGTGGCACCATGAGACACAAAACATTAAAAAAAAAAAAAAGTGGAAAATCTCCATCTAAAATGTAGCTTTAATGACCTCTAAGAGCTAATAGCCAAAATCACTCCAAAGGCCAGTTGCCTTCGTAAATAGCTGAAATTGCTTTATATTAAAAAAAATAAAATAGTAAAACTCATTTTGGCAAATTCTGACACTTCCGAAAATTATGACCTCTAAATCTTTGTGGGTCATAATCCATCATTTAATATAGACCCAGATGCTTAGTGTCTGTCTGCCTTGTTAGATACCTAGATGCTTAGATATCATCCATAATTTAACCTCTATCAAGTTCTGTTTTTAAAGATCCATGAAGCTAATTTCCCTAGGCAGCTGCTTTTCCCTGTCCAGTCCCACCAGCTACAAAAAGCTTCTGTGTGGCATAAAAGAAATCTTCTTGAAGAACTATCCTTCAGATCATGAAGAAAGATCTCAAAATTGGGATTTCTGTTGCATTCGGACAGAACCTACAGGCAAGCTTGCCTATTGGTGCATCTTATCCAACACTTCCCTTTCATCCATCTCCAAACATATCAGCAGTTATAGAGGTATGGAACCAAACAAAGAGCCCAAGACTCTGTACTTTTTTCAGTGTTTGACCATTTTTAGAGTAAAAAATCCTTTTGTTCTGCTCAGACCAAATATATATTTTCACAAATGTGTTTTTATTTGTTCCTGTTGCTTCTTGTCTTGCCAGTAGTTACAATGATGCCCTCCCCTGACCTGCTGGCAATGCTCTGCCTAATGCAGCCCAGAAGGCTGTTGGCCTTTTTTGCCACTTATGGCCAGTTGTCCACCAGGATCCCAAGGCTTTCCATTCATCTTCTTTCCTAGTGGTCAAGCCCCAGCATGCACAGCCACATAGGCTTATCTCTCTCCAGGTGCAGGACTTCTCATTTACCCTTGTTGAATGTCATGAGAGCTGTCTCTTCCCAGTTCTCCACACTATCCAGGTCACTTTGAAAAGCAGCACAACCATCTGGGGCTCCTTCTACTTTTGTGTCATCAAACTTGTTGAGTGTGTACTGTGTTCCCTAGCACAGGTCATTAATGAAGATACTGAGCTATACTGGATCCAGTACCGACCCCTTGGTGCACTGTTTGTGGTTTGCCCCCACTGCACTTTGTACCAGTGATCACAACCTTCTGGGTCTGTTTTTTCAGCAAATTTTCAGTGAACTTCATGTCCCCTTATGTAACCTATACTTTATTTATGATGACTGTTAAGGGACACAGTGGCAAATGACTGGAGGGAGTGTCAATGCCTTCACCAAACTCAAGGTAACCAACAACCACTGCTCTCCCCTCATCCACTGATCTATTCACCTCATAATAGAAGGCTTTCAGGTTGGTCAAGCATGATTTTGCCTTCATAAATTCACACCTTTGCCAAGCTCTACAAATCACTGATGTAGATTTATGAGGACTTTTAAAGTACGTCTTTTCATGAGGAAGTTACTTCAGTATCTCTTATACTGAACATTCGCAATGGTTTCCATCAGGGGTGGAGACTATCGACTTCCACAATAGCATCTTCTCTTGTCCCTTGTCAGAGGCAGGACCCTGCAGCACATAAACATTTAGTCTGGCTTTTTGTGTGTTCTTATAAATTAAAAAAAAAAAAACCCACTGAATGTTTTCCTTACAGTATTCTTTAATCCAATTTTGTTTAGTTAGAAATTATGAAAAAAAAAAAAGCTTTTATATTAGGAACAAATCTTTATATATTTTACTGAACCTGAATCACTGCATTGTATTCTTGAATAAGATACTTTTTCAAACAGTTGCCCATTAAAAACTTTCTAATAATGTATTAAAATATATTCAAGGCTGAAAACCTGCTTTGTTTTCAAATGTGAGGCTGGTAACACCTGATATCCTTAGCCAGAGTAATCAAGGCTTATAATAGAAATGTTAATGAGCCCTGAACTATAGCAGAGCAAATTGAAGAGTTAACTGTTATTGAAAGCAAAGTTAAAATACCATACCTGAGTAAGCTTTATGCTTCTTGAATACCTCTCTGATAAAGAATCTTAAGTCATAAACACTTTCAGAACAAAGGATTTTGAAAATATTTGCTGTATGCAAAAAGTTTCTCTTTAAAAATTGTTTTATGTGAGAGTGTTCTGAAGTAGTATCATTAACCTTAGAGAGATCTGTAAATCTGGCTCCAAGGTGAGAGATATAAAACTTCCGTTATCTGGAGTACTCTTTGGTCTTCCAATAGTGACCTGGCCATGAAGATGAGAATCCTGTTATTTTACAATCTGAGAAGGAAGACAGAGCTTGGAAAATCTAGGCATAACCTGTTCCTGCTATACAATCTTTGACCTGCAAGACCTATCAGTGGGAATATGTGTTGCTTTCTGTAGAAAGGAAAAGATGAAAAATTTTAGTTTTTAATAATGCTGTTGTGGAAGGATTACTGGGAAAAAAAAAGTGATGAAACCAAGGAGTTATATTTACATCCTAAGAAGTTATACTGGTACAGGAATTTTGGGGTAAAATACCGTTGCTGCTCCCTGTCTGGAATGCAGCTGGCATGCTCGGCACCTATTCCACAGTGACTCCCCATGCACACACACCTGCCAAGGGGATCAAACAGAGGGCGGAGCAGAGTGGAGACACCGTGGCCAGGCTCTATTTTTCCCGTTTGGAAGTCCTTGAAGGAAAAGGAACCTGATGGTACTTTGCATCTGATAAACCAGATAACACCTGTCAGCCAGGGCAGACAGGGGAGAAGATGTCTGGCTGCTGAGCCAACAACTGTGGCGAAATCTCTCTCCTCAGATGAACTCAGTTCACTGTACCCTAACTGTAATATTAACACACACCTCCATCCCAAAGTTACCCATCTCCATGGTGCAACCACCCTTCACTGGGTATGTGCTCGAAATTCTTTTTGACTGTATCTTTAAAAGCAAAGCAAGAAATTTTACAGCAATCAGTAACAAAGACATGTATGACTAGAGTCACGCAAACTCCACCTAAACATAGAAAAATAGTGTAAAATCAAGTTGAGAATGGGGGGAAAGTTAGGGAAGAACCCATTTTAACTGCTGGGTTCAGTCAATGCATTGAACCTGTCTTCTCTGTATGGACACCTGTTGTGTAACAATCATACTTTGTGCAAGCTGAATATTTTTATCAGGGATTAGAGCTTGTCCGTGTTTTGCTTAAATACACTTTTGCAAATAGATATTATCACTTATCAAAACTTAATCTGTCACAATTTTGTATTTAGAAAGAGTGTAGGTGTGAGTCCTTCATGGGCGGGCACTGCCAGTCACTGGCAGTAACATCCTCAAATACAGTGGAACACCTGCTGAGGAGTCCTGCCCTCCCATCCAGCAGGACTGCTCAGTGAAGGGTCCCGTAACGGGACACTGACAGTCAGGCACAAGGGGCTCGGCTTTCCTGGGAAGCTGACAGACAAATCAAACACTAAGGGTCAAGGAAATCTGACTAAGGGTTGAAGAAAACTCCCCTTTTCACATGACAGCTGTTTAAGTACTTTGAAAGAAGAAGATGCTCATATGGCTCTTTTTCCTTATTAGACTTTTCCCGTTTGGAACCTCCACAGGATCAGCTGGAGCAGAAAACAATTATTTCTGCAATCTCACACATTTTCTGTGTGATATCTCTAAATTCATGTCACAAGAGAATCATCTGGTTACTTAGGTGTAAGAGACCTTACCCATAAAGTTTTTACCTGGATTAAAGGAATGGCTACAGTAATTTTAAAAACAATAATTCCATACAATGCTGAAGGAAACTCAAAGCCATCATGAGTTAAAAAAATTTCACATAATATTTTGTGAATGCAGAAGCTTAACTAACATCTCTGCAGGGGAATGTAGTTAACCAAGGAAGTTTCTCTTTTACAACCAACTAAGTAATAAAATCAATATTATTCAAAATATGATGAAAAATATTTAATTACATATTTTTTTATATTTCTCCTGAGCACAAAAATATTGCAAGGAAAAGAATATATTCAGAAAGGTGAGGTAAGAAGATAAAACTGTTAAAGTGATATCCAGGAAACGTCGTCTGATATTACATTCTCTAACATCAATGGCTTTCAGAAAAAATAATATATCAAGTATAAATAAAAAAAAAATGGAGAAGGGAAAGAAGATACACAGTAAGATGTGTGAAGCATTTCACTGCTGTACAGTTAATTTCTAAAATTATGCAATTTGTAACATAGAATATCAAAAGAAATATGCATTTTAAAAAAATCCTGGTTTACTTTTCTTGTAATATATAGTAGCCTGAGGTCTGGGAATACATGTACACAATTCTAGAAGTGAACAGTGAAAATTTGTAGTTTGACATGACCTTTGATATTTTAAATAAAGTTTGCTCTTCTTTCAAATAGCATGTATAGACATAAGTAAGACTGAAAAGAATGTAACTTCAGTAAATCTCTTTTGATGAAGAAAATAGACTCGCCTAATGAGCAAGTTGAACCAAGCAGGGTTCTCTGGGTGCTGGATTTATGGTATTGGATTGGTGGTGTTGGGTAGGTGCTGGAAGGTGAGAAGATGGCAACAGCTGCAGTTGCTGTGCCGGAGAAGAACAGTGTAGGATGTCTACAGGGTGATAGTGCAATGAAATCCAGGAGGAAAAAAAGTTTTCTATTGAAATGGAGTAGGACTACAAGAAATGTCTGTCTGACATTAGCCTGCAGCTGGAAGATGAGTCTCTGGAGGCTCATCTCTGTCAAACTTACCTCGAGGATAAATTCTGTAAATTCCCCAAGGCAAGTTCTGTAGCTTGTTTTGTGCTCTGAGCACAATGGCTCCCTGATCACAGAACCAATTTTGATATTAGTGTTTTTCAGTGGTTTACGGCAAATGACCCGGTATTCACAGTATCTCTGTACCATGTAAGCAAAACAGAAATATTTTATTACTCTTCAGGTAATAGGAGGGTAAAAGAATAAAATAATCCAACACAATGAGAAAACATGTTTGTACACATAGATGTGTAGATAGAATATATCAATATTGTATTGATTGATTGATTCATTGAATATATTAATTCATTGAAGACAATAAATGAATATCAATATGCCCTACCTCTAGAGTAGTAAAAATGCAAGTGAATCTGGCTTTTTAAAGGGTATTTTTAATGTCTTCTTTCAGATTTTATGTAAGATAAGTATTTTTTAGTTCAATTTTAGAATGTAGAAGAACAGTGAACTTTGGAAAACATGTTATTTTCATTTGTCAGATATAGTGGCATTGTATCTTAATAGCTTTTGCTTCATGATATGGTGCAGAGCTGTCTGATAAAGAAAAAATAGGATCTCATGAGAAACATTAATTTTAGTAGACATATGCTTACCTGCTCCAGTCACTTAAAATAAAAATAGTTTAAAGCAACAGCATATGTTTGCAAATTGGTCAGTGAATAATAATGCTTTATATCTCTCAATAAAAGGCCTCAAAAACTTTGAACTTCACAACAGCTCTGAAGCTGGTATTTTGATATTCTTTTTGCAGACAGATAAATGGTTCTCAGGGGCTTTCAAACCCATCAATTTTAGGGTCTCAGTTGAGAAATGCTGCAGCATTTGCTTGCTTACCTTTATCTTCTTAAAGGAAAAGAGAAAGGAGAAGAATTCTGATCTTTTACTATTCTCCTGCTTTGTTCATAAACTATTCTTAGTCTAACAGTTGTCTCATGCCTCATTTTTAAAAAAATACATACATTTAGAGTTTGAAGTTTTAAAAATAGCATGTTCAAACTAGGAACCTTGAACAGTTTAACTAAAACTTGTTCCAGAAATAATTTTCATTATACCTTTTCTGAGAAAATTACAAATGCCTTAAAGGAAAAATATCATTAAAAATCTAATAAAATACATATGCATACATATAATTAATGAAATTATTGTTTAGAATTCTATATCTTCTAGTTTTGTTGGAAAAAAAGAAAGCTTTCCCAAAATTATGCGAAGGAAAGAAGAAGAGACAAAAAGTTTTGCAATCAATTGAAACTATAATATGAATGTAAAGTAGATAATGAATAATCTGTTAAGCTATTGACAAAACCTGTAGTCTGAAAAAAACAGGTATTAAGCTCTGGAACATAAGGACAGAATCACAGAATGGCTTGGGTTATAGGGGACCTTAAATAAAACCTAGTTTCAGCCCCTCTGCTGTGGGCAGGGACACCTTCCACTAGGTTGGTCAGAGCTGCATTCAGCCTGGTCTTGAACACTGCCAGGGATGGTGCACCCACAACTTCTCTGCACAGCCTTTGCAGTGGCTCACCAATTTCAAAGTGAAGAGTTTCTTCCTAATATCTAACATAGACCTGACCTCTGTCCATTTGAAGACATTCCCCCTTGTCCTATCACCACTTGCCCTTATAAAAAGTCCCTTTCCAGCTTACTTTTAGTCTCTCTTTTTAATAATGTAAAGGTTCTCTGAGAAGTTCATGTAAGGGCTACATATTTTGTACTTCTCAGTTGCCTTTGAACATTATAGAATTTAGCTATACATTTAGATGTGTGGGTTCTTGCTGTCCATTTTGTAGCTGGCCCTACTCTGAGAGTTCTAGATATTTATAAAGGAATTGAAAATGCATCTTGTTCTTGAAATGTAGTCAATGTATCTTCAGTGGTCTATTTTCTCACAAAGCGACAACACATAGCATAACATCCTTTACCTAAAAGAGCCCCCCAAACAAAACAATAACTCCCCCAAAGCAAAAAACCAAGCTACCAAGCAAACAATAAGACCAAAAAAAGAGAAGAAAAATACAAAAGGATGCTAATTTTTACTATAATTCTTTACTTTTGAATACCTCTGGAACAGACCTCTAATTTCTCTTTCTAAACTAAATATTATTTGGTTTGGTATTTTTCATTATCACAGAGCCCTCTCTCTGGCTCTTACTAGAGCAGATAATTTGTTTCTACCATTACCAGTTAAGAATTGATAAGCAGAAAGAGGCATTATTAACAATCATCTTGGACCCACAAGCTCTGCTGTAAATACACACAGAAATGGCTCTTTTTGGTGAGAAAGCAGCAAATAGAAGTTTTCGCTTCACTGCTTCAATTGCCATTCCCCAAGGGGAAACATGCAGTGTCCATGCCTCATTGAACATGGATTCGATGTATTTCTATTACAGGAACAAGAACTTCATTATTCCTACTACTACTACAGATTGATGAGATAAAACACTGGGTTTCTGAAAAGATGTTTTCTAAAATGAACCTGTAGGTCATTCCAAAATAAAAACCTCTGTCACTATGTCTGTCAGTGAGTATCAGCAGACTGTTAAATATAATTGCCATTGGTTTTTTGTGATGACATTTATTATTTCCCACCTGATAAAACAGACTCCTTTCCTCTAGAGATTGATGGCCCTCCTGGATTTTATATTGATGTAATGTTAAAGAAAACGATACATGTTTCTGGCATTCTGAAGAAGAAATGTGCTACATTTTTGATAGCACAATTTGTTAATTTCCTTGAAAAAAGTCCTTCATCCAAGAGCTTTGAACTCAGTATATATGACCTTTTCATTGAAAATTACATCCACTCAGTATTTTTGTTTCTCTTAACAGAACACCACCTTTTACTCTCCTGTGATGGGTCTGATTTTATATTACATTGGTTCAAAATTTCCTGTATAACTTAATTGAGAGTAACTGATATAATACAGCCTTTAAAAAATATTCTATATACAATTTAGTGACTAGTTTACTCATTGCAGCCTCATTTACTGTCCTCCAAATTGGTAAATTTCATGCTCCAAAAGATGTAGGTCAAAAAAAAAAAAAAAGGCATCCACAGTTTTATATTTTTGTTCAGATCCCCTGTCTCTACTACTGGACCAACACTGGGTGATCTTTGGAATGAAAATACTTTATGCCTAGAAAAGGGTCCTTAAAAATTTTCTCACGCAGATAATCAAGCAGCATGCAAGAGGAATGCTGTTAGGGATTCAGGCTGCTGGTCCAGGGCCTATTTGCTTTGTGACTTTGTACACATTCCTCATCTCTAACTGTCTGTTCCTCTGTGTTCAGATCAGAATCTCTGCCTGACAGGAGCTGTTTCTTGCTCTGTGTATGTGTGAATTGACTGCCCAACGCAATGCAGCACTGAGGTGCTTTTGCATATCTACTCTACTGTGATACAATAATTAATTATAATTAGGCAGGAATTAATGGTCCAAGAGATTTCTACAGCTCTTCCCTTGTAGGAAATGTCTTGGCAATAAACAAAATCTTTTTATCAAAAGCAAATTATACTTTAATATGATGGGTGGGTATTATTTTCAGAATCTTTGAGGTATAAAATCAAAAATACTGGTTCTACTCAAAAACAAGAATTACAGTTTATAAAACTTGCTTATAGATGCTGAGATTTTAGTATATAATTCATTTTCAAAGGCTTTTATTTAACCTCTGTTAAAGGCAGAAGGAAAATAGTTGTAGTAATTTTTCTGGAGTCAGATAACAATTAACTTTTCTGATATTGCATTTTTCATCTGATTTCTGGTTCCAAGGATCTGAGATTATAAATACTGTTCATGCTGCCGTTTCCTCATCCTCTCCTGTGGACATCTTCACCCACCAGTGACAAACCTGGTGAAGGGAGATAAGCAGTGCCAAGTGAGGACACCAGATTCTGGTGAGGAAAAGCAACCATGGGAGAGGGGAATGTCGGGAGAAGGGGAGCTAGGTGGGAGTATAGAGGCAGGGCCCTAGGGCTTTTAGAGGAAAGGAGGATAGATATTCAGTGAGATCCCTGGAAAGCTCTCTCCAGCCTACCTCAGCATGGGGTCATGCACAGACCTGGTTTTGAGTTCATGAAAAGGAAAATAAGTGCTAGATGTCTGCATCAAATTTCTATTCATTCAGTCATCACAGCTCTACTGATGACAGTGCAATGATGCTAGATAACCTGTGTCCTACCTTTCCTTTGGATAACTCATGTTTCAAAAGTCTTTATCCTGGAGTGCTAACTGACTTCCCTCCCACCTGATCACATTAGTGATCATGCATAGAAGATTCAGCCATAACTCTGCCCCATGTTACTCTTCCATTTCTGTCATCTCATATAAGGGCAGTTCAAGGATAGGACTTTTGCACCATGTTCCATTTAAGGCTTGTCAAGTGGTTTTTAGGTATCCAGTTTCTGTGATAAAATTCCAGAATGAAAAATGTTAAAACTTTTTTTCTTCCAAAAGGGACAGTTCCACAGTAATCAAGTAAAGAGCAATCTCTCCTATTCAGATTAAATTTTTATGGTCCAAATGACAAAGGCTAATACTCCAATATTTGTAGTGCATAGATCCCCATCCAGTATATGGGAGAGGCATGTTCAGGATGGAAGTAGGATCAAATCAATTATATTTAAGCAGCATATTATTTGTACAAGAACCACTCTCTGTCATGTTTGGGAGACGTTATATTGTATAAATATAAAGTTTAGATATTTAGTAGCACAGAGAAAGTCTGTCACTGATACAAGTGATGATAACTTACTCTACAACCTTGCTTCCTTTCTTAATTTTAATGGAGAACCGAGAAACTGCAGTGTGAGAGGCTGTCGGTGATACCAGCCAGTACTTGAAGGTAAGTGCATGCCATCATGCTGCTGGAGAGTGATGGAGGCTTTGATATTCCACATCCCAGAGAAATAATGAAGGCATCACTACCACGAGATGAATTCTTTCAACAGTCTCTGGGATAGGACAACTGCTGAGCTCCATGAGATATTGTATGCTATGAGCCCCATTAAAATGTACTTCAATAAACTTGCTAACACTTGAAAGGCTGCCCAAGGCTAACTGGCCTGATTAATTTGTCACAACAGGTATTGTGTAGGTAAACTTAAATGCAGATACTGAATGCAAATAGAAGCATGGGCACAGGAAGAAATTAAACTCCACACTCCCTCACAGTGAAAGATCATTTGCAGCAACTCATATGTTGTTTATGAGCCTTAAAATGTTTACTATTTCACATGTGTTGACAAACTAGTCTGTCAGCCATGATCAGTCAGGTGACAACAACTAATCTTCTTTTCTTCAATTGCATTCTTTTCCTCAAGCCAGAGTAGCTGAGAGATGTGTTTTATAATGAGAATGGGGAGCATTTTCCTTGAAAGTTATTTTTACTCTTTTCATAAAGCCACTTAGGATACCTCCACCCTCTGGTTTTCTTTTTTTATTCTTATTTTTAATTACTGAGTTGATCTTTTTACTGAATCAATTAGCATATAAAGGATAAATTTTTGATTAAAGGGAATTTTTAAAACTAGTGATGCTATGCCCTCTGTAAACAAGCCTGGTTTTAGAGCTTCCTCACCTAAGATGTCCAGCAGAGTGAGAGTTATTTTGCTGTTGCTTCTGGAACAAGGTGAGCTGTGTGTCCTGCACCTTCTTGGACAGGTGTGATAGCCTGGGCTCCCTCTGTCTTTTTAATTTTAATGAGTTCTTCATTAATAAAGAGATGTGATGTTTATGTTTTCTTGTATTAATAACTGATTTTCTACTGTAAGCTAAAAAAAAAAGCCAACAAAGAAGCCAGAAATAAACAGTGCTCAGCTACCTTTTAGTTCTTTCCCCTAGTAATTCTGGTTCCTGCCTTGGCTTTCTGAGATTCATAAGGTCTAATTTAAAAGTTATGATTGCTTTTTAGGTCAAATATTGGAATAAACAAAATTTATAAACACATTTAGTCACTTATAAAATGTATTATTATTATTCAGGAGATCCTAAGTAGTTTGCAGTATAACAAAAAAGTTGTGTTTTTTCTTTTTCTTTTTCTTTTTTTTTTAACTTGCACTTCTACATTTCTATTAAAGAAATTTTATTTAACCAGCAAAAATCGATAAAGGTAGGATTAAGCCACTGATACACTTTAAGTACATAATCCTGATGGCATGAATTTATAGAATTATCAGACTGTGCAAAGAAGAATAGGAAAAATTGCTCTCAATACAGAAATTTCTTTTTAAAGCATCATTTGTAATCTTTGCAAAACTGTCAAAGTAAGCCTGAAGCTATGATTTTGGAAAGAGGTACACACAGACATCAAATCTTATGCTTATTAAAGTTGAAAGCAAAGTAGTAATTCCTGGACACGCTGGAAGGGCACATCTTGGGAAGCCCACAGGAAGGATAAAAGTTCTACGTGTTAAATCAACAGTTTGTAACACAAAAGCAAAGAATGAAAATGAGACTGTCTATAGTCATCTCTGTTACTGGAGCTGCATAAGTTTATGAGAAAGTGATCTGAAAGATCATCTTCGAGGCAGCAAGAGTTCTTTATTTGAGAAACTGAGAAGAACGTGCAAGAGCTTAAGCTGCCTATAGTCAAGGAGATTAAAGTACTATGAGGTTGGAATGATATTGAACAGACAGAATTCCATGTTGGTTTAATCTTGGGGGAACCTGGAACAGATAGAGGGAAATACAGTGGCTAAGAATAACAAAAAAAAACCCCAAAAAACCCCCCAAAAACAAACAAATAAACAAACAAAAACCCAAACAAAACAACAAAAAAAACCCACCCCAAAACCAAAAAAAAAAAAAACCACAACAAACCAGCAAACAAAGATCAAATTCCTTCGTTATTTTCCTTGTTCTACTTTTCCAAAGTTTATTATCTTCCAGAATGTTCAGAAACATAACCTCTTCCTTCTAAATCAAAACATAGTTTAATTTTAAGCTTAACTAGCATTTAAAATTAATCTGAGAAGTCTAGACTTCTATTCTATGTGACAAAAAGCAAATCTAAATTAAGTGACCTGTGAAGAGAAATAGGTTTTAAAGTTTCAATTGAATATTTAGAGCATCTCTGTGGGCTGGTTGTACAGGTCTTGATCTTCAGGTGAGTGGCATGGCCCTCTGAGAATGCACTAGGAAATACTAAATATCCTTTAGTAGTTTAGTAATTTTCTTATTTAAAATTTACATCATAATCGTCCACTGTATTTTTCACATGTGAAATAAGATATAATTATTTCAAAATAAGATTTAATTATAGTAAAAATGTATTGCATGAGATGTAGAAGACTACTCAGATTTGATAGGTCCCCATGAAACTGAACATGATCAAACCAAATGATTAGCAGGAAAGCTAATAGGAAATAGTGCAAAATTAAAATAACTTATAAAAATGTATACAAAAGGAAAATTTTCTAATCCATGCATAATTTTGCTTAATCAAATGAATTTTGCTTAATATAATGGTAAATGGTAAAATTCATACCGCTTATTACTCAATTCTAGTTCTTTCCTTGAAAATCTTTTATATCTAGTGTTAGAATGAAATACTAGTGAAACCTTAAATTAAAAAATCTTATATTGAGTTTGCATTAATCCACCTTCTTTGGTTATTCATCCACCTTGTGCCTAATTGGTGTGCTCAGACACTGCAATGTGGTCTTTCTCCTATTACTGAAATTCCACTTGAGCCTTGAGTATTTCCTTGCCTACTCATTTTTTTTACTCCTCCAAACGGTTCTTGCATAAATTTTCCAAAATGTTTTTTTGTTTAAAATCAGCATGGCTTCTCAGAGTTTGGTTAATTATATTTTCTTTAAATTATCTGGCAATTTTGCCTGCTGTTGTAAACTCAGGTTTCTTCTTCCTACTGTAAATTCTTACTTATAGTAGTAGTAGTAGTGGACCTATAATAATTCTTTCTTAAGCAGACAGGTTATATTTAATAAAAGCTATTTACAGAACATTGCCTAATTCACTTGTAGAGAATATTTATCTGCATCTTACCTATAGTAAAAGAAATGAAATGTCATATATATTTTCCTTTACTCTTATCTATAAAGGTTATTTAAGAAACCTATATCTGATCTTTAAAATAAAACACTGGAACAGCTCTCCCTTGTCTGAAATATTAGTTCCTTCAAGAGACTTACTTTATGTAATCTAGTCTGGATGATTTTGCTTGTAATATTGTAGGATTATTCCACTTTTCGTTCAAACACTGAAGAGAGACTATTTTTCTAATATATCATGGAGCTTTTAATCATGTTTTATGGAAACAGTAAAAGCAGGGTCACTAGGCTATATTGAGTTTGTATTTATCACATCTATTGCAAAGGTAGATTATTATAGTCAGTGAATGTGCTCTGAAAAAACTACTGAAACTTGTTTCTGTTTTAGTTGCCTGTTATGATAACAAGTCCCTGATAAGCTCTACAAAAATAACATTTTGAATTATATATTCAGTACACTGCTTCCAGTTTTCTGATAGACCTAGCATAATTTCTTATGGACATGATACATTGAGCTTAAACACATATTTAATATTGTATTCATAAATGTCTACTCTATAAAATTATTAATATGGTTCACTTAAAGCAGAGAATGAAGATGATTTTTCTTTAAACTAGACATGTGATTATGTGATTGCACTAGAAATGTCTCTTTGGAAGATCAGATGCTTTCCTTTATGTAGTAAATATTGTCAACCTTATTTCTTTAAAACATGAGGAAGTAGAATCTTTGGGGTAGTTGCAACATTGAAAATTGCAATTCTGTAATAATCTCCACACTCTTTTTTTTCCTCAAACAGTTTTCAAAGAACAATAAATAGTTTTTCAATTCAGATGAAGCTATTTCCTTGGGAAAAATACTGAACAAAGAAATTTGTTGATAAGGGACTTGTGACTGTATATAAACTTTCTGTCTTAAGATCCCATGGAAATTATCAATTATATGGATAACAGTTTTACATGAACTGAAGGCCTTTGGAAGATTTGGCATAAGCAATAAATTGTCACTGTCTTTTTAAGGAGCTCTTTATCTGCTATTGTGGCAAAGGTGTACCCGTGCAACTTATTTTCTTGATTATGGATCTTTTAAGAACATTTTACAAATTTGTTGAATTATTCTAGTTGCATTGGAAGTATTTTAACAGAAAAAAAAAATTTCTTGCCTCCATTTTATAAAAATAATCAAATTTGCTACTGAATTCAGTGATTAGAAGATGCAATTTGCAGACTGAATTTTGATTTTTTCAAGAAACTGAAGTTAACTCTTTTATTATACCACATTGTTTCTATCAATACCATGGTCCTCATAACTGATCAGAGAAGTTATAGTTTCCCCTGGGAAATATTTGAAGTAGGTACCTCTGTTGCATAATAATAGCACACCTCTTCTGTCATGACAATTGGTTCACACCTTAAAAAGTTTTATATCCTTGTTTACAAAGCAAATGATCCTTTTATTAATAGTAAATAAATTTGATTTTTCTCAATTTTTTGCTGAAGACAAATATAAACAGTTTAAAAATGTATGGTATTTTGGTTAACAGTGTAATGGACTTCAGGCAAATGGTGAAAACAGTAAGAAATTGCCTAAACAAAACAAGGTAAGAAATTAACTAATGTTTGCACAGCAAAGTGAAAATATGGGTTTCTTTTTGTGATGTAAAATCATTACAAAAGTTAAAACTATGCTAAAATGTTTTGTCATGGGAATTAATAATATAGCAGCAAAGATTTTCAGGCATCTTGTAGTTCTGAGTAGTGATTTTTTTTTCTTTTTTTTAGTGCCAGCACTATGGCTTACATAAAATACTTTCCTCATTTTGAGCAAAGGAGATAGAAGTGACTCCAAAGGAAACAGTTATTTGAGCAATGACTTCACAAGATGAGCATGGTAAAGAACCCCCCTGGAGTTTTTGGTTTTTTTCTGAAACTATGGTGCTTACCAGAACAATATAATGTTTTATATATTTTATATTTTATTTTCTTTTAATTCCTCTCACATCCCTCCCATTAATTTTAGCTTAGTCTTTTCTGCACAGGGCTTTATCTGGTTTCTCTCCCCATCCCCTCATCTTGGCACTCCAGAGTAGCAGTGCACTGAGCCCATATGCCCAGAGACAGGTGCTCTGTGCACTCCCAGGATACCAGACTTATCAATATTAAGGACAATGGTGCTATGCATCTTCTTGTTGTTGTAAGTTTGGGTTTTTTGGCTGGAGGGATGACAGATCTGTCTCAGTGATATAGCTTTAAGTGGAACAACGAGTGTAAAATTGTTATGCTGAGTGAAAATATGGAACATGCAGCATTGCCTGAGATAACTATTAATGTTTTGTTTACTGGCTTCTGGGAGATGCAGCATCTCCATCCTTTCCGAAGATAGCTTAATGCAGAACATCTAAGATATTAACTAGGAAAGACTAGGAGCAAATGACAAATGACCATACAATGAGAAATGTATAAAGAGTAAAAAATATAGAGAGTATAAAAATTAAGTCAGCTGTGAAAGAGAAAACTTGAAAGGGAAATAAACAGGGAAAGAAAGGCACCACAAACATTGAGAAGTCAGACATGTGTTGAAACTCACGGGTATACAGTATCCAGCTGAGTGTCAGTAATGCAATATACATTTATATCCTTGCTTTCCTTTCAAAGGCTTCCACTGAACAAGCGTGTTCCCTTCACTGTACTCTGCAGCTGACAGTGCTTCTTTCTTCTCTTCTGCAGATTCTTTTTCATTTGGCACTTAAAAGCACTGTTTTTAGTAAATTGAGGCAAGAAACTCATGCTTCCTTCAGCATTTTTTTTTATGAGATACCTTGGGTGGGAAAGAGTTTACATCTCATCACCTTAGTGTTTTCCTGTTCTGAGCAGGAGAGAAGGAGGCAGTTTCTCAAATATTCCTTCATCTATCACAAAAACCACCAGTAGAGAGTTAGAAGTTCTTGTGCCAGCATTTTCTAGTTGCTACATGTGATCCATATAGCTCCCGTGCTTGTGGACTTTGTGTTTTTGATATTTTTAGCCTGACTTTGTTAGGGTATGTAATGTATGAGCTGTAGAGAGAAATAATTTGTTGCAACAAGCTGTAAAGAACTAATATGTTATATTCATGGCCTTTATTTACAGAGTAAATTCCTATTCACTTCCACCAGTGAATAATGTAGAGGAACATTTTTTCCTCTGGATGGAACATTGCCAGGATCACCTTGGCAAAGTGAAGTGATCAATAATTAAATAATCAATACACAATGAATGTACTGAGATTCTTTGCTTTAGATCCCTGCAGACATAAATTTCTTTCTTAATTTGTTTTTCCATAAAATACCTATATCACACGTACATACATGTGTGTGTACACATTCACAATAGGTATGAACATGGTTACTGAATTAAACATTTAATACTTTTTTTAATATAATTATTAAACCTTTACCTCAATTCGTATGCTGGTGTGTATACATCTCTTTTATTTAACTTCATGTTATCCACAACAGCAATTGAAACCAGCTATTTATTTTTCTAAATCTACAAATTCAAGCAAAACAGAAATTACCTAGAAAGTCAACAGAAAATCTGATTTGTGGTAAGCTTCATAGTAGTATGTGCGTAGATAGCTGGAAATTTAGATAGCCCAGGACAAGGCTGGCCCTCCTGGCTGCCAGGGCGCTGCTGGCTCATAGGCAGCTTGCCGTCAGCCAGGACCTGAGATCCCTTTCTTCTGGGCTGCTCTCTAGCCTCGTGTTCTCTAGCATGAGGTTGTGTCAGAGGAGATTTAGGTTAGAGTTTAGAAAAAGGTCCTTCACCCAGAGGGTGTTCGGCACTAGAATAGGATCCCCAGGGAAGTGGCCACAGCACCGAGGCTGACAGAGCACAAGAGGCTCAGTAACCAGGACCAGGTGTGACTCTCGGGGATACTGCTGTGCAGGGGCAGGAGCTGGACTTGAGGATCCTTGTGGGTCCCTTCCAGCTCAGTGTCTTCTATGATTCTGTGATTCTATGCAACTGTTGAAAATTAGGATGCTCAGCGACCTCAAGAATCTCTCTAAGTAACTAACATTAAAAGTGAGTTTTGAATCTGGTTCCCTAACCTGGTGGTTACATGAACACCTACGTGATATCTGGATCCCTGAGGTTCAAGGAAAATTTAGTAGAAATTCTCTTGATACTTTTTACTGCAGACTTTTATGTAGTCATAAAGTATAAGACAAAATGTGTTTTTTAAAAGTAATCAGGATTTTACAAATTGTTATTCCCTAATTTATTAAAGTCTCAATCTGATTAATGATTTTCCTGATACACCACACTAATTGCATAAGTTTCAGTAAACATAATATTTCATTTCACAGCACTAACTTCCAACTATCCAAGAGCAAGGAAGTCAAGGTCTTGGAGTCAAATTATTTTAAAATATCAGTCTAATGAGAATGGCAAGCTAAAAATAAACAAAAGTTTGTTGATCCATGGGTTTCTTACTTTGTATTCAAATATTTTAAACTCCTGGGTACCAGAATTCTGACTCTAAGACACAGTAATGAGGTTTGGCATAAGTAGACAGGTACATTGTTATGAGGAATAATTGCTTGTAATATGCACTCAGTGCAAACTGCAATTGTACAGAATAAAATGCATTTTGCATTCAACAGAGTATTAGCAGTGAAAAATATGAAATCTCTGAAATGACATTAGAGCCACAAGACACCACAAACATCAAAAAAAACTTTGCAACACTCATTATAAAGAAAAAACTTAAATAAGTTGACACAAATAAATATATTTGCTATATTAATCCAGTACATAATACAAAATCTATGTGATTTATGAGTGCAACTCTTTTGAAAATATGATCAAAGAAAAAAGGTGGATTATACTCTGCAATAAATCTCATGTGCATTTTTTAATCTGACAGAAAAGGTTCAAAATACAATCAATACAGTCAAGATACTAACACTCCTTTTTTTTAAATACTGGACTAGAGTAACAGGATGTCTCAAGGTCACTGATGGTTTGCAGTCCTGCTACAGCCAGCTCTGAGCTGCTTTCAGAGAAAGCTTGCCTGGCTCAGACCCCATTCAGTCATGTCACTGAGGGTGAGATTCATCTGGTCAAATCTAGACATCTCTTTGTGCGTGTGGCTAGTGATTTAAAACTCTTTATAATCAAAGCAGAGATTGACACCTCCAGGGTGCAATTCATCTCCCAGAGTAGATACTTAAAGTAGGTCATATGAATCATGCCCTAGAGGGTCTATTTCTTTCTACTAATTGTGAAAGTAACATAGAGAGGGAAGGTCACAGGTAGGTATCTCTGCAGTAGATACCTAAAGATAGATTAGATGAAAATTACTTCACCCAAATAAGTGAATAGATGAAAAACACAGGAATAAGTGATTGTAGTAGGCGGCAATGTATCACTCTTTCCAGTGTGAGCAGATTTCAATTAGGTTGGTCCAGCCTTGACAACCATCCTACAGAAGATATTTTGTGTAATACAGGGTGTGAAAAAACTGATTAGAAACACAAATGCTCCTGACTATAAACATTAGTTTGATGTAAGTGCTGTCATAATGAAAAAGGTAACACTATCATAGTATGGGCATCTTTGAATACCAACAACTAATTGCTGATTCATGAATGACTCCACCCTGTTGCTGGTTCATGAAAGTTTTATGAGAAAGAACAGCTCTGTAGCTCAAATTTATCATTCAATTTTCTAAAACAGCTGGTTTTTTTATTGTTTGAAACAATAAAATTCTTGTATTTTAAAATTGTATCATATTCTCTTAAACACAGAATTTAAGGCCTTTTGCCACATTCATTCCTTCTAAAAGCAGAATAAATACAAAGGCTTACGGAAATATAGAAGTATTTAAAAGGTCAGTAGTTCATTTTATTCCCAGAACCCTTAGTAAAATGAACCAAAGGACTGGTTCACAGCTGTAGATTGTAATTATAAGGATTTATGGATGATGAGAGATTCTACATGTATTTGGCAACAACATGTGGCCATGGTTCTGGTATGCATTTTTGTATTTCTTGGTGAACGATGTTAACGAACATATGCAAGATCATAAAGAGTTGTAAGATAGAATGAACTCCTAGCTCCCACTCTGCTCCACACTTTTTATTTGGTTCTAGAGGTTTACGTTGCAGCTCTCTCCCTGTGTGTATTTTCAGGGAGCAGCGCATTCTCTACAGGGTGGCCAGAAGGGCACATCCCACTTCCCATCCAGCAGCAGGGCAGCTGGGACACCAGAGCAGAGCTGAAATGGGGCTCTGCACTTTGGGGCAGAGGACCATATAAAGGGGTGTATGGTACTGGTAGGGCAGGGCCCTGACATGTTACTGTTATTTTGAACTCACTTTATTAATTTTCTGCACTAACCTTTTGTCTAAACTCAGTTTTATGTTTCTTGTAACTGATGAATCAGTTTAGCAGCATGCTAAATGTTTTTGCCTATAATTATCTCAAATTAAATTTAATTTGCTTTGATAACCATTATGGAATTAGTCTATCTTCTTACCCAGCTGTCAAATTTCTCCACCAATTTTTTTCCTTTTTTGATGGAGTTTGCATACCCAAAGTTTGCAGTCACTCAAATATACTAAACTCAGTCTATTTCTTATACTGAAGATGATGCCTACATGTTTTTCTACACAATTTTTAGCTTTCAATATTTACAAGTGAGAATCCTCTAATATTAATCTATCATTCCACAAGCAGCTTAAGGAAGCTCTGCAACGAGAACAGAGATGTGCTGCAGCCTTTGAAAACAAGTATTTGCAAAAAGGATGAGGTCAAAAGGACTACTTGCTGGTTTCCATGTTACACTGGCATAACCAATCTCTTCTGCATTTAAAAAGTCATGAGGCTTTTTTTTCTTAGAATATGTAAAGTGCAGTATTTCCTTTCATTTACTTCACAACTAATATTTTCTTTCAAAAACTTCAAGCATAGTGATATCAGACTGAAAAGTCACACTTTCATTAAAAATCTTAATGTTAATCTTACATTTAATACTAATATATTTTTGTATATATTTAAAATTTTATATTAATTAATCATATTTCCAAAATCATTATGTATTTCAATATTTCATAGATTAGTAGATTTTTAAATCAAGAGAGTAAACTGTGACAGATAAAAAAGACTTACAATCAGTCTCTCAGTAGGATTTAAAAAAAAATAAGGTACACAATATCAAGGACAAAAATAGAGCCAGAAAATAAGAAATTTATACTGCCACCAACAGGCCTAAGATTTTTTATAATACTATGAAATTATTTTTCAGGATTTTACAGGCTATGTGATAGCAGTCTATTGGGTCTCAAACATGGAAGAAATTCAATATAGGGAAGATAACACAGTTACTCTGATGAGATCTAGACCTTCTGAGTCTATGCTTCTGTTGTCTATTCTTCTTGTCTATTTTGTAGATATAAATTTTTTAAAATTAGGAAATTATATAATTTATTGCATATAAAAATCTAATGTAATTTATAATTGTCAAATACCTTAAATATTACTTCTACTATCTGGTTACATATATGTCTTAAAATATTTGTAAAATACTCTTGGTTTTTGTATGAATAATTTCTTTTCCATCACTTCTTATAAAATCTGTTACTTAAACTTCCTAAAAGCCTTTCCTGCTCTTCTCTGAACTTTTCCCAATACATACTTTTCAGAAAGACAAGTCCCACAAGACTATATTTTTTAAAGTGATATCTGTTGTACATAAATTGATGGTAAGAACATCCATTGTAAAGCCAGAATACAACAGAAGATGAGGTTTCAATGGAGAAACAGAAATAAAAAGCAAGCATAACCACTAGAAAAAGCAGGAGAATTAGTGTAATCAATCTAATGTGAGTGATGCAATTTTTTGCGTTGCCAAGTGTTTGGGTTTTTTTGTTGGGTTTTTTTGGTTTTTTTTTTTTTTTTTTTTGGCTATCATAAGTCAATTCTAAGCTAATTTGAAAAGAGAACACCAGATTCTTGGAGATTATCTTTGAGCACAGCATGTGAGAAATTGATCCATATTTCTGTGTGACAGTAGTAGGAGCTGCATGTCATAATCCCCATTTGCCATCTATAGTCATTTCTAAGCACTATCAATCACACAGCACTTGTGTGTCTACTGCACTGGCTTTTCAGCCAGGAAGCTACTTGTACTTAAATATTTTCTTTATAAATTTTTTGTAAACTTATGCATTTGATTTTAAGCAGAATCTCCCTAAAATGAAAATGAGAAATGTTTTCAAAACAGACATTTTTTGAAATTCACATCACAGATCAGTTGGAGTTTGGTAACTTACAATGAAAAGAAATAGGACTAATTTCACCAAGAAAAAGAAGCAGAGTTCCCCAATCCTAGTGCAGTGGCAACGAAAGCAGAAAGATTCACTTTGGGTGAGGAAAAGTGTAGCATGCACTATTTAATTCTCTTTCTAATTAATTATATATGAGCATCATCAAGGCAGTTATAGTACTGCCTTCCCTTCGTGATTTTCCTGGCCTCTTCAGAAGGCAGCAGGCTTCAATCTTGGCTTAGCAGACATTGTACAGCCAGTTCCTCAGAAAGACTCACTGTATTGCTTTGTAGTCCCTAGTCAAACCCAGCTGATGGCTTCTTGTGCTGCTTTCCAGAGCAATAGAAGTGTTTAGCATGACAGGGCTGTCTCTGAGTTCAGATTCTAGAAATTCCTTCTGGGACTCATCTGTGTCTCTCTTGTTACCAAAGATGCATAAATCTGTAAAGACAATATTTAATATTCAGTACACACTGCCTGAGTGCATTATTGGAATACTGGTGAGATTAACTTCAGCATCTAAGGTTAGGCATCTTGTCTAACTTAGTCAGACTTAATCATATTTCCTATGCTCACTTTGGAATATGTTTACCAGGTGGGCAAGTAATATCTCAAAAAAATATGTCTTGGTTGCTTAGAGACCACAGAGTTTAGTTATAAGTGTAACTTCTAAATAGCTAAAGTTTATTTTAGGTGAGATGAGTTTTTTCCAAGTTATCCAAAGAAATTAAGACAATATTAAGACAGAAAAAATCTATCAAGAATGCTTTTAATTGCAAAAGAATCTGTTTCCAGAAAGTTAAAAAAAGTGGCATTGCCTCTTTGTAAGCTCAATGGTTTTATGAGAACTCTTGAGAACTCTTAAAGAACTGTTGAACCTAAGATGCATAGAAGCAGTCATCTGCAAAGCAAAAAGTAATAACACTTAAGGGTGGTCTCTTGTTTATGAATTATGAAGAGGGGAAAGGTATTTAGGATTTTTCCTCATTTATTAACATACTGAAACATTGGTTTCAAAGCTGTGACTCCATTGGTTTAGGAGGTTAACACTGGACTATCATGGCAGCCCATGTTGTCTCTTCTGACTTGGTATTTCAAGTTGAAGCTACAACAGAGAGAGAAGGACATTGATGAGGCTTCAAAAACTTCAGATTAGATAGATAAAAAGTAAACAAAGCAGGCAGAGGCTACGAAAACTGGAACAAATTTTTATTTTACAAAAGCAGGGTAATCAAGGATGGCATTATGCCAAATATTCTGCTTAGGGTTGTGAAGCTGAAGCTCACACACTTAGGGAATGCCCTAGAGAATCTACAGCTTTTCTTCACTGGTCACATGAATATTAGTATTCACAAATTTTGCTTCAGGGAATAAGACACAGAAATTTGTGAATACTAATATTCATGTGACCAGCAAAGAAAAGCTGTAGATTCTCTCCTTATCTCAAGAGCATGAAAAATAGGAAAGACCCACAGATTTCAAAGGATGATTTTTTGAAAAAGGAAAATATGTGTTCAGAATTATTTGTCCAAACAGTGTTTACTCATCTGTTTACTCAGCTCTATCCAAATAGAACATCCTCTGATGAATGCTAAAAGATTCTAACAACTGCTAAGTGCAAATAGCGGCTTTCTTTAGTAGAGGTAACCAACCACCTTATTGAAAATTATTGGTGATGGAAGCTTACTATAATATTGAAATTCTGGATTCAAAAGTCCCAGAAAATACTTTACCTAGCCACATGTTTTGAGATATTTACTTAGGTAATTAGTTTGTTCATTTTGCGGCTTTCTCTTTCTGTTATATATGGCTCTGAGGGTTTTTCCATTGCAAAAACTGTTCTTTTTACTGCTATAATCACACCCACTTTCCTTTGGTGCTGCAAATGGAGTTACTGTAAATAAAAAGTACAGGAAGTTCTGTGACTGAGTTTCATAAATTCAGACCATCATACAAAAGCAAAAGGTATAAATTGTGAGTAAATTTATTTTTCTATGCTTTAGAGACTGACTTGGAACATCCCTTAGAAGAGCTTAAGTGAAATCTGGCACACAGTGTTATACAAGTATGCAAAATTGTGCTTTGCAGTAATTTGGAACAGTCTCTTACTAAAATCAAAGTATGAAGTTGTGGTATAATACATAAAAGCAGATAAAAATATTTAGACATGCACAAAAGTTCTTGGTTTTGTTCAGGGTATTTTTTTTAGTCAAAAATTGCTTATTCCCTGCTTAATGAGAGAGTGCACAATTTTTGAGAGTATGCTAATTTTAGTGGGAACTATGATAATGTCACTAATACAAGAAAAGAAGAAGACGACTAAGAAGAAGAATAAGGAGAAGACTACAAAGAGGCAGGAGAAGAATAAAAAAAGACAAAGAAAAAAGAAAAGAAAAAGAAAAAGAAAAAGAAAAAGAAAAAGAAAAAGAAAAAGAAAAAGAAAAAGAAAAAGAAAAAGAAAAAGAAAAAGAAAAAGAAAAAGAAAAAGAAAAAGAAAAAGAAAAAGAAAAAGAAAAAGAAAAAGAAAAAGAAAAAGAAAAAGAAAAAGAAAAAAGAAGAGGAAGAAGAAAAAGAAAAGAAAGAGAAAGAAAAGAAAAGAAAAAGTTTTTGGACGTCTACCCCTAAGATGCTTTGATTCTCCAAAATACTGTCATTTTAAAAGGACAAGCACTTTCATCTTGCAGCACATGGAATTAATAAATAAATTGGCAACTGCTTACCATAGGTGCCACTGTCACAGAATATGCTGAGTTGCAAAGGATCTACAACGATCGTTGAGTCCAACTCTTGGTCCTGCAAAGGACCCCCCTTATCAATAGTGACTCTTTGGAAACCTTAGCATCTTGTATATTTGAGAAAAATAAAGAGAGTTTTTTGCCTGATCAAGTTTTTAATATGAGTTACTAAAAGTATTTTTGTCTTCATTTTTCAGTGGGCTAGACCACATATTTTGTTTTCAGCTTCAGCCAGCCTGGTTTTTCCAATACTACATTTTGGATTACCTCACTGTCTCCTTTCTCACTTTATCAGTTGAAGCATTTGTAACATTCTAATCATGAATTTGCTGACAACTACTATATCCTGTCCCAGCTGCACTGGGACTGACATCAAACAGTTCTGCTTGAATTTGTCTCAGTAGATTCACGTGATTATTCGGACTTCTGCAAACTTTTTAATAGTCTACCTCTTCTTTATTCTGCGCAGATATACCTTCCTTTTGCTCTTCTGCAAGTTTTTTATTTTACATTTTATTTCAAATATAAAATTCACATCCTTCTTCAAGAAACCTCCTGTGAATTTAGTCTGATTTGGTATTTTTTGTGGTAAAAGAAAAATAGGAAAGATGTGTTGATATAGCTTGATATCTATGTGAGGAAGGACAAAAGGAGATTGCTGACTCTGAAATTTTCTCAGCTGAATGCTGTGCAACAGCACTCGGGTGAATGGCTGGTGAGTTTAAGGAAATTGTGCTGGGCAATGGTTTCTTTTGATAAAATCTGTATTCTCCAGCAAAGAAAAGCAAGGAGCCACAGAACCTAATTCTGGGAATCCACAGCAGGAGGATGGTTGCACTAACATCTCTGTGCAGCCACACAGAGGAGAATTATGCACTTCCAGAGCTCAGTTTAGGGCAGAAGACTTCTTATGCTACCTGGACGAGCCTCTGGACGAGCTCCTGGCTCTCTGCTAGTCACAGAGGGAGGTGCATTTGGCACAAAGTTTAGATGGCAAAAGAGAGGCAGCATCAATGTTCCTTAGGAGAACATGTGGGATGCTTTCCAAAACTATGTGTCCTGTGCTACAAGCACAGTGAGTCTGTGAGTCCTATGGATACCACAGCTTTTGTAATCACTGACTCATTTTCATACTGAGGTTGTTTTGTCTGGGTAAAGTAGTTTAGGATCCTACTTCTGAAAAAATATTAGGGTCCAATTATTAAAAGATACCTCTGTCTGAATTAAGGTACAATTGAGACCATTTGCCAAAGGCAATAGAAAGGATTTTATTTAACAGTATACACACTGTGTGTGTGAGAGAGAGAGAAATAAGAAGAGGGGAGGGAAGAAAGACCAAAAGAGAGGGAGAAAAACATCATAATCACCATCACATGGGTGCCTGCACCATCCCACTGGCCCTTCTGATCTCAGTGATGGGGGTCTCTGGAATGTCCTGGAAGTACAGCCCAAGTCCCAGGTATCCAGAGACATTACTTGTCATTCCCACAACTTGGGATGGCACGTCTGTAGCAGCTGTTTCCTTTCCTATATTTTCCATGGCGGGAAAGTTGTCTGGGTAAGTTATCAAGATCTGCTTCTCCCGGTTTTTTCTGTCTCCATTCCCACAGTCTGCACATTGGAATTTTGTCTGGTGTGTTAATTCCAAACCTGCAACCTCTGTGTAGGCCTGAAATTAAAAAATTAACACCTTCCTGGTTTCCACCTGTGTCTGTTGTGGCGGCTTATCTTATAGGGACAGTTTTTGAGATGTTTCAGCTGCATTCTTTAAGTCCTGGCAACGGGAGTAGCTCTGTCAGGTGCAGTGGAGATGTGCTAATTCACGTGAAGTACAGCTCTGGCCTATGGAGCACTGATATTACTTTTGCCTTTCCTTTGGGTACTCTGAATGTTCAGCTATATTTTTCTCAATCATTTGTAATGCTATAACAAGGCTGGATCTGGCTATGGATTTGAAGGCACCTACATCTGTGATGGCTACTTGATATCAGCTATTCCTCAAAGTCTCTTTTGCTGCCACAGGCGACATCTTCACTTGTTGTTTTTAGAGATCCTCTGTGACATTGCTGTTGATGCTGTAAAACACTTGAATTTTTCCTAAATCTTCAAGTCTTGAAAAACGTCATCTCACTGATGCCTTTAAAAAGCTGTAGGGAAAAAAATGGAAGAAAATTTCATTGAGGATACTTATTAGCAAATTTTTAAAGTTATCTCTGTGGCTGTGTTTAGAACCATCAGATATGGCAGGAAAAAATATGCAAGATTTTAAAAGCTGTCTATGATTATTAAAACATTCCGTACTCATTACACTTAATGCTATTTATTACTCTATTAAAGTAATTTCAGAAAATCACACTGTAGATACTTTTTAGTTTCATTACCCATAACAGCTTTGTGTTGTGGTCTGAATAAACTTTTCTTCCCTGTTTTTGCCCCCAGTTACAGCTATAAATAATAGAGGAATTGTTTTACTGCATACATTACTTTTGTATCAATTGGCAGGTCCCAGACTCACAAATTAACTTTTGCTTAACTTGCGACATCTGATTTATTCACACTCTTCTCAGAAATACCAAGCATATTTTTCTATTCATCAGAAGATCGGCACTTGGTGAAGAATTCGTATACTGCATATTTTTTATATCTACTGATCCGTTTGCATCCTACTTTAGCTATAAAAAGAGATATTTTATATTATTTCATTTAATCTAATTTTTGTTCCCTGTACCTGTTTTTCTCTTCATATTAATACAGTGGTTGATTTACATTTTAAAAGCAAGTTTTCTTTTGAAACTCTCTATGGGAACAGAAGAATTTTTTTGGTATTTCTGAGTTTCATTTTCTTTGTAGGCAGATAAATGGCAAATGTGAAGAAACTGGAAAAAAAAGAGAAGGCAATGACTTTGATTTGTTTTGCACTTTCTAAATCCCCAAAAAAGGTTTTGATCTTTCTGTTCCAGTGAAAGGGTTCAGTGCCTTTCAGTAAACATATTGGTACTTTATGGGAAGGCATAGCACTACACAGCATTCAGACTAGCATTCTGAGTGCTCTGGGGTGCTTTGCAAAACACTACAGGATAATCAACAACTACAATGTTTCCCATATGTAGGAGCTTATGCTTTCTACCATTTGGGGTACCACCTTAAAATAATCAAATCTTGCAATTAATACAAAAGCAAAGGCCACTCGATCTGATTCTTGGAATTCTCATCAGTGTTTAAGTGTGTTAGGGGCAATGGGTTACAGCAGTCTCGGCTTGTTATTGCACTGCCTTTCCCACTCCTCCCCTCTTCCCTCTATGTTGACACCTTGTCTCAGTCTGTAAGTTCTTTGGGACATTAAGAGTTGTGGGAGGATGGATTGTGAGAGAATAGAGATAGTGCTGAAGGCAATCTCACCCCTGAGCAGCAGCAGCTGTACTAATCACCAAAGAGTAGGAACAGCCTGGCCTTTAATGAGCACAATTGTATCCAATAAGGATATTCCAATAAGGATGGTGTTACAAAAAAGTGGGTTAGCTGCTGGAGAGGAGGATTGGAGTCAGCTGGCTGTGCTGCTGTGAGGAGTAAGGGTCAGGTGGTTGTGCTAAGGACAGTAAGGGTCAGTATGTGCTGCTAGGGACAGAAAGGGTCAGGTGTTTGTGATAGGGACAGGAAGATGTCAGCCAGCTGTGCAGAAGAGAGAGAAAAGGAGTCAGTGCTGTGAGGAGCTGCCTGTAAAAACTCACAGAGAGAAGGTGTGAAAGTCTTACAGTAAGATAATGAACTAATGGTGACAGTCAGTTCCCATCCACTGTTACCGACACTGACAATTGGTGGTGATCTGACCCATCCTGTATGGGGATGAGTTCCGACAAAGAGACTTTTCATGTTAGGGAGAGCATGAAATGCAGTGGAGTTAGGGTTTGTGGTACCTGATATCTCAGTAAAAATAACAAAGAAAATGTTCCTGGTGAAAAGACACGTCATCAAATTTGTTATTATACCCAGAGATAATTCTGGCCCTATGTTTTCCTAGAACTGACTTCTTTTCCATATTTACCTTTCTTGCCTAGTTTTACCATTTGTGGTCAATTAATAGTTTCTAATGTGCTCTTTTAGTAAAATTTAATTTAATGTTATAGTCTTAAGTGCCTAATGCTTCTTTTTGTTTTTTTTAAGAATCACAAATTGAAATGCTTAAGCATTAACTTGTCTTTCTTCTGTGTTCAAGTGGTTTTATGAGATCTGTTAAACAGATCTGGATTCAAGTGGAAAACTGACACTGTTTATAAACACATTGCATTTTAGGAAGTTTAACTAGATTAATTATTTTACCTCATCTCCTGTGCCCCCCTTTAGACTGGTAAAAATTCTCAAATTAAATGTGTCCATGAAAATCAAAAGTTCTGATGATAATGAAATTAACAGCAGACATGAAAAACAAGCCCTGTGTTTAGACTGCTGAACTTTGAATCAAATTTTTCTGCTGACAAATCTTATAGCTACTGCTTAGCTCTAATCGCCATCCTGCTGTCTCTGAGGCCTGCCTTTTGCAATGTGCCCAAAACCCTCTGATTTTAAGGAATCCCACAGTAGTAATAACAATAATAATAAAAAACAACCAAGAAAAAAACAGGAATTCACAATACAATTGCTCAACTCTTGCTGACTGATGCCAGAACCTGCTTCTGAATCCTGAGCAGCCCCTCCATGTAGAAGGAGAAAGATTATACTGAATAGACACTGATCAAACTATAGCCTCAGTAGTCTTAAGGTGCTTTAGTACAAACCAGAATAATAAATTACAAACTACTTAACACTTGTCCAAATTTTATTGACATTTATCTGAGCTTTCATTTTATTGTAACTACAGAAATGAGGGATGTGACATCATCTCCAGAAAAGAGCCAAATGTGAGTGAAGGAAAAGCTTTTAAATCTTAGTTCTACATTGTTTACTTTCAGCTTTGTAAATTCAACATCTATGGAGACAGTACATATTATGTACATATTATATATATATAATGAGGAGCAGGCAGGGGACCTGGGGGTGTTTAGCCTGGAGAGCAGGAGGCTGAGGGGGAATTGCTCTCTACAGCTGCCTACAAGGAGGTTGTAGTCAGACAGGGGTTAGTTTTTTTCTCCCCTGTAGCAAATGACAGGTTAAGAGGAAATAGTGTCCATTTGTGTCAAGGGAGGTTGGAATAGATGGAATAGGAATAGGCTGCCCAAGAAAGCAGTGAAATTACTGCTATTGAAACGGTTTCGACATACCTTTGCTAGTGATTCTTTAAGTGACCTTAAAACACCTACTTTTGACACTTGGATGTGTTTAAAACCATCTGGATATGGCACCTGAGGACATATTTTAGTGGTGAACATGGTGGTGTACATGATCTCTGTAAAACACATTTTCAAGGGACATTATATGCATCTTACTGGCTCTTATTTTTTAATGAGTTCAGTTTTCCACTTTAGTTTAAGCAAAAAATATCTTGTGTGCAGGTCATAAGTGTGGAACAGATACTGGAATGTGAAGTAGGACAAGTTTTAAACCAGTGTTGGCTAGAATTCTTCTTAAGTATGGCTGTGAGGGTGGATTAGTGCATGTGCACAGAGGCAGGACTAGCCCAGGCAGCATTTTGACTCATACACAACAGAGAAACCAACTCATGCTTTTCTATTTCATTGATTTACATTTAATAATTTGTTTCTGATTGGGGCCACAACTCCTACCCAAAAATTTGGTTCCTTCAAACTACTACACCTAGAAAGCTTCTACATCTCCTCCATGGGATTAATTCAGAGGTGATAATATATTTTTTTTTTACTGTCCTTTTTCATTAGGCTAGAATAATGAATTTTGCTGCTGGTTTGTTGTTTTGTTGGTTTTGGGTTTTTTCCTTTGGGAGGTGGAAGAAGGTAGTTCGATGTGGGGGAAAATACAAAACTGAATGTCCCATTTCATGTAGCTTTTAAATCCTGATGGAAGTGAAATCAGAGAGGATTTTATATCAACTGGTGAAAGGAGAAGCTGACAGTAGATAAAGGTCATAAAACCCTGACCTCCTCTGACACTGGGTTAAGTCACTTGAATCTACAACTCTCCCTCGCCCTCAGTTGCCTAGATGCTGGCACACAATTTTTCAATTCCTTGGCTTGGCAACTTTCTCCTGAAAATCTGTTCTGCTACAAGGAAAAGGTAAGAATGATTGGCAGCATTCTCTGACTTTTGTTCTGGCAAATAGTTTCTTTAGAAGTTGTGATACTCCCTGAACAGCATTTGTGTCCAAATGGTCAGGAAGCATTAAGCATGAAGCTGGGGCTATAAAGGGCACAGACAATCCAGGTAGGAACAGTAGGATAAGGAGCAGTTTTTCTATGCCACTTGTGATGATGGTGTAAGAACACAAACAAAGCAGGGCTTGGTAGGGTTAGATTTTGACACAAGCTCATGAATCATTTTTTCTGGCTTCACTCTATTTGATCAACAGATTGTGGTAAACTCCTTATTGTTGCATGCTCTTCTTATTCTCAGTTGCACAAGGGTATTTACAAAGTAGTTCCACTGATTTTGAATCTGCAAATTAGCGTGCAGCTCTGTGGTGTTAAAATACAATATTTCCCCTACCTTGCTAGTATATGTAAATTATTCGTGAGTCTGGAATTGCAATGTCTATCAAAATATGTTTATGGATATCTAAAGGTTTTTACTGTTCTCGGAAGACTTTCCTTATATTTTTTTTATTCCCATTGTCTCTGTAGCCCAGAAGTTATACCAAATAATCTTGTGTATTTTGGTTAGTATAAGTGGATTTTACATTGGTGAGGTAGATGTAAATGTTCTGGAAAGAGACCATGGTCTTATGAAGAGCTAATAGTGGCCACTGAATTTCATAAATTTGTACTTAAAATAGACTTAAAATAGAACAAGTAAGATTTCTCTAAGTATGTCAGTTCAGTAAGCCATACATTGAATTCAATCTTTTAAGCAGATTTGTGCTAGTCTGCAGCTCGTTTACAAAAATCAGAAACATTTTCCTCCTTTTCAGGCAACACTGAAATTACAGTCACAATGAGATACAAATAGATTTTCTTTTTTTAATCTGTTGCTGCTTTTATCTCTTCTTCAGAAACATAGCCAGAGAGTAGTACAAATTTTCAAATAACATTAAAGAAAAATGTTTAATTAAAAGACACACCATAAACAATAATGTAAACAAACATTTGTTAAATACAGCTTTTTCACTGGCTGTCTAAGGTATGAAACAGGATTACCTTACCACAGGAATACAATTCAGGGGTGAGAATGACCTTTCATTAATATAACTGCTTGAAATATTTCAATATGAAGCAATCTAATTGCTTGTGTGTCCATTTAGTTCATGATCTTGCACTGTGTTCTGTGAAACCTTTTCCATTGCTGAAATAAACATCTGCTGAGATATCTGCAGTATAAAGGCTATAAGAAACAATTCCTATAGATGCACAGTGATCGATACAAATCTGTTTTACTTGAACCGTATATGTTAATCCTCTGTGTATTAATGGAAGAACAGACTTTTTGTCACAGAGCAATGGCTTCTCTCCTTAATATTTTGCAATAAGAGGAGCTTATATAAAAGCAATTCTGTGTTATTGACAAAATTCTTTGAATTTCCTATAATTCTTATTAAATTTATTATGCTTTAAAAGAAAAATTTAGAGTAGCATTAAGTAATTTTACCATAAAATCAGTCAGCTCAGTTTAGCATTACTTTTTAGACAGGTCTATTATGCTCTGTTTTGTATAAGCATTTGTGTGTAAATTTTTAATATTTTCCTAGATGTTGCTGGCAGAAGACATGTAATAGAGGCATAAAACAAAATTTCCTTCTGTTCTTAGAAGGAGATACTCTTACTGACACAATCTGGAAATGTTGTTTAGGCAGCTACTGAAAAGTATGTTTTCCTTTTTTTGATGCTAATATGATCTTTCAAGAAAAATGTTCCAGTTTACAACTTCCTGATATACAATTTTTTATGTACTCTAAATTCACACTGAGCAGCTACTTGAATGGGCTTCTACTGTTAACCAGTAGAAGCAAGAGGGGTTTTCCTAGCATCCAGGTACTAAACATGGTTCTTAGGAAACATAAGCTTCTGTTGAATGAAGAAAGGAAAGTACAGAAGCTCATGGAGAAGGAAAAATTTTGAGAAAGAGGCTTTTAAGGTGCAGAGAAAAAAAAAATCAGCAATGACCCTGAGTTTATTAAAATTCTGTCATTATACAGCATGGCTGTATGTCTCTGTCTCACACACACAATTATATAAGCCTTGCTTTTACTAGGCAAAAGATATTTTGCACAGCTGTTAAAAGCCACATAAAGAGGCCCTATGACATCAGTCACTGTAGGTGTGAGAAGTCACCTTAGGTGTAAGGAGAGAACTGGAGATCTGAAGGGCTCTCAGAAGGTCACCTAATACTTGGCCTGGATCTTAAGTCTGTCTCAGTACCATCTCAATGATGCTATTTGTGATAGAGACAATTCTGGAGATTACAGAGGTCTTTAAGAATGGCATAGGTCATCTTCTCAGTGTTTCAGTGTAAGATTCCTGTTGATGTAAAATTTAAATAGATTTGTGCTACTCTGCAGTTCTTTAAAAAATAATCAGAAATATTTTATTGTTTTTCAGGCAATACTGAAATTACAGCCACGGTGAGATACAAACCGATTTTCCTTTTTTTTTTGTATGTTTCTGCTTTTATCTATTCTTCAGAAACATGGCTAGAGAGTAGTATAAATTTTCAAATAACATTACATAAAAATATTTAATTACAGACACACCATAAACATTAATGTAAACAAACATTTGTTAAATACAGCTTTTTCACTGGCTGCCTAAGGTATGAAGCAGTGAAACAGGTTCATATGAAAGACTTGGACATTGGTCTGATCTAAAATGTATGGATTCAAATTTGTTTGTCAAACACTTGTCCTTACGTCAGATGGATTATAGAAGATCTGATAGTGTTTCAGGATAGAAAAAACCATTTGCACCATACCATCTGGATTTGATTTGCAAATCACACTTAGCATGTCAATGTCTCTGATCTCACTGAACTTTACATATGATGCACTTTGATGAAATACTATTTACTAATCCTGTCAAAGTGACATCAGCAGAAGATGGATTATTCATATAAGTGAATTTTCTTGTGAATTTGCACGCAGCTCATGCATGCAAGAAGATCAGGATTCTGTCACACTAATTTAAAGTAGCACTGAGCCTTTTAGAACAAGGGAATCCATCTTATTATTTGTTACTTCAAAATGACATTAAAAGACATGTGGATGAACACTTCCTTTTGAGGCTAGACACATGCTAACAGAAGGCTGCAAGTAACTGCTGCTGTGGTGTCACACAATTTCTCTCAACAGTGGTAGTGTAAGATAAAATTAGTTTTGAAAATCCATTTCTCTGTCTCCAAAAAGAGAATAGGTCTTTCCCCAGAAATTGATTTTTGTTAAGACTAGGATATTGTATTAGATCCACCACCAAAACACAACTATTTCCTTCAAACCGTAACTGGAATGTATTAACTCCAAAAGACTACTTCTGCTGTGAATGACAGAGGCATTTTAAATAAAATTCTGGATTTGATTTTGGTTTTTAAAATTTTTTCTCTCTCCATTTTAGGTGTAATTATAATATGCTTCAGACTTGTGTAAATTACTGGCTTTAGAGCTGTTATAATTTAGAATTATATTTTTAAAAACAAGTGTAAAGACCACTGCATGCAGTATTTTGAAATTTTTGCTCCTATTTCTATCTGGAAAAATCTGTCCAGAAGAAATTAGCTGTGGCTGAAGTGAAGGTAACACTACTAAGCCAAGATTTACTACTGGAACACTTCTAAGCCAAGCTCGAGATAACAAAAAATGGGGTAATGGCTCCCAGTTCAGCAAAAGCTGGGCTTTCACAGAACTCTGAAGGAGCTGCAAACAGGAAGGGCTGCATTTTGAAGACTCTATTTGACTCTATGAGACTCCAAGATTCCTGCTGAGTTTTGAATTGTATTACTGCCTTCCTGAGCTCTTACAGCTCCTGCTGAATTCAGAACAAACTGGGACTTTTTGTGTGGGAGCTATTCACTCTAAAGAGGAAAGATACTGAAACTGCCATCTTCCTGCAGGGAGGGATTCTGAGTAGAAAATTCACTTCTGAAGAAGTTAAGACATGAATGCTGATCTTTTAAAAGTATGTGGGGAATAGCAGATGTGGGAGGCTGGAATACTTTGTCTTCTCATATCTCTCCATTTGGAACACAGGCTGAAAACACATTTAACAGAAATCCTGCGCAGAACTGAATGTATTCTTGACATCAATACCCAAACTGGACAGCATTGTGAGTGGTTTTATAGTATCACTATCAGGTACCAGCAAGGGTAATATAGAGACTAAGTCACCCTAATACAACCTCTTCATAGTCCTTCAGTCCTGCAGTAAGCCTGTGCCTGGAATAAGTAGATATATACACTTTATTTAAAAAAAAAAAAAAAAAAGAGAGAGAGAGAAAGAAAAAAAAGGCCCCTTCAATTTATTTTAGAATGTTTCAAAAAGTTTATAAAAATAATCAGACTGTGTTACACTTTATGTGGAATGAAAGTGTCTACATATATGTTTTATACCTGTCTAGATAAAAAATAGTTTAAGGTTAAACCACTTGAACATAGACAAAGTCAGACTCAATTTTAAAAGGTGGATGACTCAATAGTTGTCCCTGCCAATGCTTTTCTCCAATTTGTCACATCTGAATGAGATAAGAGAGGAGACAGACATGCCAGTGGAGAAGATCTAGCTGGTTACTAGTGTGTATTTCTCGAACTAAAGCACAGCTTTCCAGTACCCCAGCTCATTTAACTCAGAATAGTATATCTAGCCTGACAGTTGTTAATGTGATTTCCTCTGAGACCAAATAAGCCTTGCTCATCTGACATACTCTTGCTTTCAGGCATTCTACCTTTTGCTCAGTAACTCCTCTTATTACCCGGCCAGCAGTGTGGTGGAATTTAAATTGGCAAAGGTGATTGTAGAAAAGATAGTTATGCTTCCCAGCAATAGCACATCCTTGATGTCTCTTCTTCACTTGCTGAATGGAGACCAACATAGCACTATAACATTTCCTGAAGAAAAGGACAGCATTCTTGTCTTTCTGCAGCACACTTAAAAATGCTGGACTGGGACCCTTAATTTATTTATTATTTTTAGTTAATTAGAAAGAAAGTAAATCTTTTTCACACACATCCTCAGAGAGTTTAGAGTCAAAGGGCCAAAATCAAACTATGGTAACATCAGTGGGAGAACTAAATGGCCATGCCATGTAAATGAGTATGAATGGGGCTGCCAGAATCTGTAGAAGATACTGTGAGCTCTGCCATGGACTCCAGGAGTGTTGTGTGAAGTTTCTCTGCACACAAAGCTTTAGAGAATTAGTCATAATCCAGGAGAGGATTCAGAAGAAACTGGCACCAAAGAACTTAATCTCTGTGCAAAGCTGCAATTTTTTTTTTTCCCCTCATGAGGAAAAAATACCTTTTTTCTGGACAGATCTCACCTATTCTGCTTATCATTTGCTAATTCTTAAGCACTGCTTTGTTGTAAAAATTTCATCTGAAAGGTGCTGCCTGAAGTATGCCAGAAATCTTAAGTGCAAATATGGAAGTTTAGGATATGCAGGTTTTGCAGAGGTTGTTTGGATTCGAGAACAGATTTGGATCCAAGAACTCAATAGCAAAAGTCTTGGGTCTTATGTTTTACAATTTAGGAGTACAGATTCTGTGCTGAGAAAGTGACGAGGTTTCTTGCTAACTGTTCTAGTCATCATTGAAGACAGATGGAAATCTGAATGAACTTAGTAAAGCAAAAGAGTGTTAACTTGCTAATATGTCACCAAGGAGAGAAATTTCTAAGATAAAAAGCGGCATCAGCTAAACATTTTGCCTTCAATATTGACTTTCTTGAGCTTTCCTTCATTTGCTGGCCTATATGTGCTTTGAAAAACTCTACTGATGACTTTTTCCTTCTGAAGTTTTAGTTGAACATGTTTTGTTTTCATTTTGCTAGGAAATATTCTGAAATATTATGAAAATGAAAGTGTTTACCAGACATGCTTATCTTTGTTTCCAAATACTTCTTGCATTAGATGAACACTTGAATTGACATGCCTTAAAATATGAACACACACCTTCTCACATCTACTTTACTACTGAGCTGAAAAATATATATTTGCATAAGCATAAAGAGAAAGAAAAAGTGAATCTTAGTAATATGCTAGTTTTTATTTTTACACTGTCATTAGAAAATTGAAAAGGAGTAAAGAGAGTCCCAGGGGTAGGGCAAGGATTTACGGAATATTTCAGGCTTAGTGCAAGAGGGTCAAAACCCTTCTGGTTGGTATACATTAATAGCTATTACTCTCTGCTCATAATAATGCAATTTATATGAAATATAATTTGTAATATTGTTCAATTTTGGATTGGGCAATCTTCTTTAAAAAATAAAAAATATGTCATATACATTATGAGACAGATTTTCATTCTCAGAAAAATTATCCAACAGCCACTGAAAAAGTCTGATTTTTCTCACACAGATGACTTTTGGAAATCAAGTTTAAAGCAGGTTATCCTCAAGAATCTTATATAATTTGGTTTTCTTGCTCTATTCCTCTGTGGACAGAAAATAGCTTTTCTGTACGGGTCTATTTAATTTGTGTTAAATAACACTGTTTTTTAAATGTTTAAGAATATGATAGGAAATCTATTCACATATAGAAATTTTAAAAACCTTTTATATTTCCTGAGGGAATCTTCACTGTTCAGTTCAGCCTCTAGCTTCATAATCACTGCATTTCCTATCTACTGATTTCTTCTTTCACATACCTCTCTTGTCTTATTAACCTTGGGAAAAAAAATTATCTTTTTTCCTGGTAAAATATGTAGCACTTGGTACTTAAAAAAAGTAATTGCTATTTGAGTTTCTGAGAAAGTTATATTATACTCTAGGTATGTAAAAAAAAGAGAAGTGAAAACAAAGTAGTAAAGGATGCTACCATGTGAGTATATATTTAGTGTATTAAGAGTAGACAGACTTTATACTAATAATTGCCTATTTACAAATATTTAATTGGTGTGGGGGAAGGGAAAGAAGAAGTTACTGTTGAATTGCTTGAAAAAATACACTATTAAATTTCTATTGGCTAAACACTCTCCCTCTGGCCAAAGCAATAGCATAATGAAACTTTTCATCTTTAAATTTCCTTGAGATATTTTTATCATGTTGACAGGTAAAATGCTTAACTGAAACCTAATAATTATTCTGGTGTTTTGTTGATTTTGTTGGTTTTTTTAATAAATAGGGTTTTACAGATGGTAAAAATGAAACAAGCAGCATTCAAGACCTCATAGCTTGCAAAAAGAAACCTCTAATTTGGAGAGATATGAATAAAAATGATGGAATATTTACTGGACAAGGAATAGGCTGGATTGACGTAGCCAGAGAGTTGTGATCAATGGTTCTTTGTCCAGGTGGAGGCTGGTGATGGGTGGTATCTCTCAGGGCTCTCTCTTGTGATCTTTATGTGTTCCCTAGATGTTTATTATCATCATCAATGACATGAGCAGTGAGATCAAGTCCACCCTCAGTATTTGCCAGTGACATCAAACTGAGTGGTGCTCGCAGAAGAGATACCATCCAGGGCAACCTGTACAAGTGAAAAAGTGAGCCCAGAAGAGCATCCTGTGGTTCAGCAAGTCTGAGTGCAAGGTGATGCACCTGGGTTGGGGCAAACTGGGAGAAGAACTCATTGAGAGCAGCATTGCAGAGGACTTGGGGGTTCTGGTGGGTGAAAAGCTGGACATGACCCAGCAACAAACACTTGGAGCCCAGAAAGCAACCACATAAACAGAAGTGTGACCAGCAAGTAAAGGGAGGTGATTCTGCCCCTCTGCCCTCATGAGACCTTTTTGGAGAGCTGCATTCAGCTCTGGGGATCCCAGCACAAAAAAAGACATTGACCTCTTAGATCAGGTCCAGTGGAGGAACATAAAGGTGATGAGAGGGCTGGAGCACCTCTCATAAAATGCCATGTTGTAGGAGCTGGGGTAGATCAGCCTGGAGCAGAGAAAACTCCAGGGAGACCCTGGAGCACCTTCCAGCTCCTAAAAGGGGGCCTGTGAGAAGGCTGGAGAGGAACTTTGTATGAGGGCATATAGTGATAGTACAAGAGAGAAATAGCTTTAAACTGACAAAGGACAGGTTTAGATCAGATACTAAGAAGAAATTATTTACTGTGAGGGTGGTGAGGGACTGGCACAGATTGCCCAGAGAAGACATGAATGTTCCATCAATACTGGAAGTGTTTAAGGCCAGGCTGGATGGAATTCTAAGCAACCTGTTCCAGTGAGTGGTATCCCTGCACATGGCAGGGACAGTTGAAATTATATGATTTTTAAGATCCCTTTAACCCAAGGGACCCAAGTTCTATGATCTATGATCAATGCTATCAAAATTTCAGGCAAGAATTGAAAAACAAAGGTGTTAAAAAGTCCCCTTGCCTACACACTATAGAAGGTACCCATTGCTGGCTTTGCCATATTTTTCTTATATTTAGGACTATATTAAAGGTGGGTTTTTTTGCATAGAGAAGTTTTCAGTTTCTCCCTCAAGTGTTGGTTTTGAGCAGTGACATAATATGATTACCACTTACTCAGGTAAAATGCTAACCAGCACTGACTAATGGGCAGGTGTTAGCAAGCCAGAAATAGTCCCCCAGTTTTAACTATCTTCCAACCTAGCCTTTGAGTTCTCCAGCCTGTAGTCCAATGCATTTACTCTGTCTTTAGACCTCAGTCACATAAATACTGTGCCAGTGTGGAACTTCACATTTAATTTATGGAGAATTTAGATAAAACTTCTGTTAAAAATCCAGTGCTGTCTTAATGCCTCGATGCTGTTTGCAGATCCCTGAGAAAATCCAGGGAACAAAAAGTTTGGTCTTCTGAAAAATTTATATCTGGAATAAACCCTTTCAGGATTTGTTTTACAAATCTTAGAAAAATGAAATATTATTCCAAAACATTGTATTTTGGATTAGTAGGTAATATGTAATTTTTTTATTCCACAAATGGAATAATGTTTAAGCAGTAATATATTTTGGTGACTACAATAGGGTCTGGATATAGTCAAATATCCAGGGTAGGGAAGGATAAGATTTTTTTTTGTAATACTGAAGGAGATATGCCAAAAGCTTTTCTATTTTTTTCTGAATGCAACTGTTGTTTTTGTTACCTCTGTAAGTAGATGTAACCTCCACTTACAATTGTTTTGGTTTTTTTTTGTCTAATGCTGAGACAAGCTCATTAAAAAAAAATCTTATCAAGTTCTTTGAAATGAGCAAAGTAACCAGAAAGATAAATGGGTCTCACTTAACATTTCTTGTTCCAGAAGTTCAGGCTGATGCCTTTCATGCCTGCTTTAACTGTCAAAATTGGCAGAATGAGGCTCAGAGCATTCTCTGGTTTTGTGGGTGGCCTCAGAGCTACAATTAGTCAAAATTTTTATAAGCAATGAATTCAGCAGTGGAAAGCAGCTGAGGAAAGCACTAGTACCAAGATGGTTATATATATTTTTCCTATATTTAAATGGCAAATGGACTTAGGGATTTTAGGATATTTCTAATGTAGCCACAAAGGATGACAGCTAAGACTACTGTCTGAACTAGTAAAATAAAATATCCTCCAAGAAATGAATATGATTAACACATAACTGCACTTCAACTACACACATAGTATTTTCATTTTTGCTCTGCACAGTTTTAAAGGCTTCTGTTTTATTCACAAGAATATCACAGAATCACAGGATAATTCAGTGTGAAAATGACCTTGGGAGGTCTCTAGTCCAGCTTTCTGCTCCAAACAGGATTAACTAAGAGTTCAGACTAGGTTGCTCAGAACATAATCCAGTCATATTTTGAAAACCTCCAGGGATGGAGACTACACAACTGCTCTGAGTAACTTGCTCCACTGCCAGACTGTCATCACGGACAAAATTTTTCTCCTTAAATCCTGTCAGAAACTCTCCTATGAAAATTTGTGCTTGCTGCAAAGGACCAAAGGGCCTGACTCCATCTTCCTAATAATCTTGTAGATGTTGCCAGGCTGCTGTTTGATCCTACCCAGAACTGTCTGAATGTGTCCAAGTCCCTCAGCTTCTTCTCACAGGGCAAGTATTGCAATATCTGACCATTCCAGTTCTGTATTAAATTTTATCTCTTTTAGCAACATTTTTTTTCCGTACTATGGGACTTAAATTGGATGTGGCTTTAAGATATAGTCTCAAACAAGGGACCATGCTTCTGTTATAACAGCCCAGAATGCTGTTGGCCATCCCTGCTCCAGGGCTCCCAGTATGTGCCCAGCTGAGCCCCAGGCCCTGTTCAGCAGAGCTGTTCCCCAGGCAGACAAGCCCCAGTCAGTTCTGTTGCCAGCAGCTCTTCCTTCCCATGTGCAGCACTTAGCATTTTTCACTGGTGAATTTCCATTTGCATTGTCCCATTCCTCCAGCCTCTGCAGGGCTGCGTGGCAGCCCTGTCCTCAAGAATATCATCTCAGTTCCCCAGACTGTGTCTTGCCAGTCTGATCCCACTGCACTCCAGTGCTTGCTGCCCGCTCCATCGCTGGGTCGCCGATGACTTTGCACAGTGTCATGGTTTGACACTGGCACAATGCCAGTGCCCCCATGAAAATGCAATCTCCCAACCAAATGCTGTGAAATGCGATTGAGAACAGAGCAAAGCAGGCCCAAGCCTAATAACAAGAAAAAAAACTTTATTAAGCTACTACTACTAGGCTACTATAAAAGAAAAAAGAAAGAAACACACACAAAATTCAAAATGAAAACCTTCCAAAGCATTCCTCCTCCCACCACCCAACTCCAACGAACCACCGTAAGACACAATCTGGACCCCAATCAGGTTTCCACCCTCCATATAATCAACACCCAGTCCATCGAGGGAGAGAGGAGCCTCTCCTGTGCCACAGACCCCCCAAGAAACACAGCTGCCACATCTGTGCTTCCATGTCACCACATGGTACCGCCCGGAGAAAAAAAGGTTGCCAGTGGTGACCCTCTCCTTTCCATGCACAGTGCTCTCACCACCAATGCATGGATGGACAGACTGTTTTTAGGATTTTTCCTTTCAAGGATGTCCTGCCAAGAGGAGAAAAAAACAACAGTTCAGTTTTTCATTTTTGGGACCACAGTCCCCCCGCATTTTCCCCTGGGGCCGAGGATCCAAGAACAGAGATCTTCTTCTCTTCTTCCTCTGTGAAGACAGGTGGCACCACCACAAACCTCCCTAACTTTTCTCTGTTCGCTCCACTTCTGTCTTTTCCCAGCTGAAGCAGGTCTCTTTGGCTCACTGGCATCCTCCTAAAATACAGTCTCTCTTGGAGGAGAAGATCGGTTCAGTCTGTGGCTACCAAGAAAAAGTTTAGCCAAAAGCCACTCCATCATCTCCTCCCACCTAGAATTTCTCCTTCCAACATCCCAGGTCCCAGGCTGTCTCTCTTCCTCTCTTTCAAACCGAGGATGAGAAAAATTTCACAAAGCTTTCATTTCTCAAGGAAGGGTTAAAAGTCCCGACTCCCAAGGATGGCTTGCTGCCCAGGCTCCGGCTCCCACCGGCAGCTGGGCACCTTGCGGCCCCCCCGCTCTTCTCCTTCCCCGCGGTGAACTGCTGACAAAACTGCTGCTGTCTCTTGAGAGAGAGAGAGAGAGAGAGAGAGAGAGAGAGACTCTGGGGTGGGGGAACGGAGACATCCCAGATTTTCTCCACCCTTCCATCTGCAGAGGGGTTCCAGTCCCCTCCAACTTCGGCCTACCTCAGTCAGGCCATGGGCCTTCCCCTCCCCCACCCAGCCACGGCCGGGCAGGGGAGAGTCTGCACTGCACGCTGACCGGAACCAGCGAGAGAGAGCTCTCCTGGGAATTCTGGTTTTAACCCCTCTGTGTTCTCAGAGGCGTGTCCACCTTCAATTGGTCAATATCCAAATTGACCTCTTCCTTCCGAGAAAATTCTTTTTCTGTGTCAAACCATGACACACAGGACAAGTCCCAGGATGGACCCTCAAGCATTTCCACTGCCTAGACACCTCTGAGAATGACCCATGTGCTACTCTGGGATACACAAGAAAATTTGTGTTTTACTTTTATAAAAAGTGAAACAAAACTGAAGACAAAGGCTCTTTCAAGACCACAACCAGACCAGCCTCTGCAGGACTTTGTAAAACTGACAAAGGTCTTTCTGCTTTCCCCATTGCTGTCTAGTTCTGCTCTGTAAGCTGTTTGTAAAAACTTGCGGAGAAAAGAATAAAAACCAAAACCAACCCACCAACCAAAAAACCTCAAAGAAATCTAGAAATATATTTTACATTAAAAAAAACCCATAACCCCCTCTCCCTCTTCCAAACAAAACCAAAACTAGTTATGGTCAAGCCTTAGCTACTAAAAAAAAAATATAAATGTAGTCTGAAATAATGTACTGTTGACCTCAACTTTATGTGACTGCTACTCAAGTTTTGTGTTGAAAGGAAGTATTATATCTATTAGGTAGGTCCAGAGTTTGTGTTACTAATAGATAAGGCTTTATAAATTATTGGCTCTCACATGACTTTAGAGTGACTGAAACTCATTTCTTAAATGTAGTAACTTGCAATAGTCCCTAACTTAATGATTTATCTGTGTTGATGGTTATATGATCCTCTGCCTGTGGAGCGATTTTAACCTCACATTACATTTTCAAAAATCTCATATCCCTCTGGCAAGGCTGGACACTGCCTTGTCAAAATATGTTTCTACTGTAATTTCAAGTTTCTCTCCATGTTATTTACTCCCTTCCCACTCAGTTTAATGAATGGAAGTATTTAAAAAACACAGCACAGCTTCCCTTTATTCTGTTTCTTTTTAGTAGGGAAACATGTTTTTGAATGAGTGTGAAGAATTGTAACTCAACATCTTGGAAAAAACTAACCAGCAACTTTCAGAGATTTCCATTATTTTATCAATTTGAATAAAATATATCCAACTATATGTAAGACAGAATAATATACAGTAGAAGAGATGAGTGATCGAGGCTTAGAGAAATTGAGGGCCAGCAGAGTGGAAAAATATGTTGATAAGGGAAAAATATAGGGAATGTATGAGCTATTTGGCATCAGTATAAAACCCTTGCTAGCAAGCAGCTCACCTCTGTCAGTCTGCCCACACTGAAAAAATGCAAGGGAAGTGGCAACACATGGTAAATGCTTTCTCAAAAGGCAGCAGGCTAACAATGATGTTTGATTATGAAAGTGAATATTTTAAAACTACTTTAAAATATCAAAGAAAGGCAGTTTTGGTCTAGAGTTGCAAAAAATCTACCTAAGTTGTAAGATCCAGGATCTATGAGAGAATGTATCTTAACTAAACAGATGAATTTCCATAAAGGCACTGAGGTATCTGTCATTTACATGTCAGTTTTGTACACCCCCCCAAGTGCAGCAAAGAAAATATTTATTTAGTTTTATTTTCAAGATTCGTGTCTCAAATATACATAATTCCATGCCTTGATAAACATAATTTCTAGATATAAATCATCCCAAGATATTTTTCTACTGTGAGTCTTCCTGAATTTCCAATGTAATTTACATTCCTGTTTATTTTTTTGGTGCAAAAACTAGGAAATATGTGCTGTTAAGGTGCAGGCAGGTGCCTAAGCCGCTGGTTAGTCTCTGGTCTAAGGTTAAGCTAACAGAACAGTGATGCCTTAAGTTTTAGCTTCCGTATTATCCAGATACTGTACTGCATTAGTATATAACTCTGAACTTCATATAAAGTTAGGAACTTCTCCTTACAGTTTAGGTAGACAAAACAATTCTTTTCCAGCAGAAGAACCAAGGACATGGCTGCACCTTCAGGCCCAAAGAGCACAAATAATGGCAAATTTAGGAGAGCAAACTCAGAGGACAGGACTTCATGACCTGAAGCTGTAATTGCACAATTAACCCCAATGTGTAAATGGACCAAAACTTATGAAAGTGTGAAAATTCATGACCCGTCATCCATCTTGGGTGTAGCCTTGGCCAGGCTCTTGTACTGCCCAAGATGTAGCTTTGAGGGCCTTTTAATAAATACCTACTTTATTCCTTTAACACTGTCTAGCCTCTGTTCTAGGTAACCTCTCAAAGTATCAACTGGACATAAGGTACAATGAGGAATGACATAAGAAATTCCCAGACATTATTAACCATGTAAGAAATTGAAAGAAATTATGGATAGTGCTGCGAGTGATTCCTGCATTTTAAAAGTGGTTACAGGGAAGCTCTATGAGAAGCAGTTGTACTTCCCAAGTAGTTATACAATTACATGCATTCCCTATTTTTCCAATATTAGCTAATTGTCCATTTAGCTAGTAGGAACATTTTACTCAAGAATATATGTCCAATAAATTGTAAATTCAATTAATTAATTTTTCAAATGGATTTTGAAGACCCGTAACTGCACAATCCAATGAGGTCCTGAGCTACTCCTGGAGAACACTCTCTTTGGCTTCTCCCTCTACCTGCCACCCTCTGAAGGACAGGAATATTCACAAAATATTAATTATTCCTGTGCAGGCAATTATTTTAAAGTGTCCATGAGATATCCCAAGACACCATGTCTGGTTTGAGAGAGAATGACTTGTTTTCCCAGCTCACTCAGCTTTGGGTGTCCCAGGCAATGGTGTGTGATGCCAGCAGTGTAAGGTTTGAAGGGCTGGCTGGGCTACACCACCTTTGCTTTCCTGTGAAATGCAGGTCAGCTTAGCACTGTGATGCCAATGCAAGGAGAGAGATAACTGCTGCCTTCCCCCTGGCATATGTGCTTCAGAACATGAAATATTAGGATTATCTAGGAGGATTTTGCAGTGCCTACATGACAGGATAACATCCTGATCAGTCTGTTGTAATTATATTTTGGGCAGGTTTTTCTTGGCACTGCCTCCTTAGATTGAATTCACACCTTCTGCTTCCTCCTCTGATTATGGAGTAGAGAGATTTATCCATATTATAATTTTCTCAGCTGGTTCTACTAATAATGAAAAGACATGTCATCCTCTTCATTCTACTTTTGTGCTATTTTGATAACTGTCAAATTTTTTTTCAGTGTTTAGAACATAATTTAAATCCTGATCTCCTGCAATTACACAATGATGTAATAACCTTGCATCCCCTTTAAACGTATTAAGATATAGCAGATTTCCCATTCCCTTGTGACTGTAAGAGGAATATTGAAGTGCTTAAGATATGCTGAGTTGTTGTATGATTAAAAAAAACAGTTTTTTAAAATGCCCTTTACACATGATATTTCAAAGAATGGATTCTGCTTTCCAAATGCTCAGTGTTGCCAATACTCTAAACATCTGATCAATCATGAAGGCTAAAAATGTAAAACATTTTCAAAAAGAATGATGAGCTGTTAATTCCTGGGACAAATAATATTTGATTGGTATTTCAGTTCAGGTCATTAGGTAGAAAAGCAGGTGCAAGTCATCAGAAAGCTCAGGTCACGCCTGTAAGTTAGTCTTACAGATTTTTCTGTGTGTGTGTGTGTTCATGTGTGCGTGTCTTCAAAGCAGGTAGTGTGATAGCAGCACTCAATGAATGTAAATGTTCTCCAGCCAAACTGTCAGAATCAGGATGTTGTGGTTTCAGGTATGTGATCTGTTCCTTCACAAGAGGTATGAGAGCTCAGGAAATTGACAGCAAGTGTGGCATTCTGACAAGATGTGAGATGTGCCTACCGTCTGTATCTGAACTACAGATATGTAATCCTGTGTGTGATAAACAACAAATAGCTTAAATGCTTGTTTCCAGTCAGAGCTAGCTCAGATCCATCTAGCAGTGTTGAAAAGCAAAATAAAACAACACAACAAAACCCAAACTACTACTATCATTGTAGTTTTGATTCTGTTCTCATAAAAAATATAGCAAGAAGGGTAGAAAAAGATACAACAGCAATCCCTAGAGAATGAAGAAAGGACACAGATTTCCTTAGGCAAACTGTCTATTTTAAAAAGTACACAGTAGTGTAAAGAGTGACCCTTCTTTTCTTTTTTTTTTAAGAGTAGCCAATTTTTACAGCAGTTTATATTGCTGTTATAATACAGTTTTCTACTATTCATAATGCTAGCATTCTTGTCTAATTCTTCAGAGCACTTCATAACGTCACAGAAGGGTTACAGAGAATTTGCATAAATTTTAACAAAATATTTAGCTGTGCATCAGTTTGCTAAATAAGATCTCAAAATCAAATCCCTTAATTAACTGATCTAATTATTAGGAACACATAGAACGGTTTGAATTGGAAGGGTCCTGAAAAATCATTTAGTTCCAATCCCCTGCTATTGACAGGGAACCTCCCACTAGACCAGGTTGCCCAAAGCCCCATTCACCCTGGCCTTGAACACTTCCAGAGATGGGTTATCCACAGCTTCCCTGGACACCCTGTTCCAGTGCCTCACCACTTTCACAGTAAAGAATTTTTTCCTAATATCTATTCTTAAGCTACCTTTTTTTTTTTGTTCAATTTAAAACAATTTCCCTTTGTCTTATTACTACATGTCCTTGTAAAAAGTCTCTCTCTCTGGCTTTCTTGTTGGCCTCTTTTAGGTACTGTAAGATACTCTAAGGTCTAAATGACCTAATACACCATACATTCTGGTACAGGACACATCTGGAAGACAATACAGCTGATTTCAGACGAATTCCCAGCTGCCACCATTCTTACTAAAAATACATATGCCAAAGGCACTTTTTAAAATGCTTTTGTGAGAACACTATAAAACAATACATGACACTCTTATTGCAGTCTGAAGTAAATAGGCTTTCCCCAAAATTTGCAAATTTTACTTTCACATTATTTACCATTTTCATTTCAGTTAACACTTACATGAAGTGTAAGTGTTACTAACATTTACATGAAGAGTTATCTGCCTAGTAGAGCAAAGTAATTTTAAAAGGACCGTATAAATGTGGTTTGAACAGAGGAATGGTTTCCTTAGAATCTTACACTAATTACCAGGAGCCTTTTCAACTCATTCCTATACTGCTACTTGTTTTCATTAAACCTCCCAGGCCCTGGAGCAAACAGCCTCAGAACATGATTCCTTCCCTGCTTCTGCCATTGTGTTGAACAGGTGTGCTGGTTTTAGCTGGGGTAGAGTTCATTTTCTTCATGAACCATGACAACAGGTCTATCACCAAGCTCATGGTACACAGCACCTTGGAGCTTTAGTCCCTGGAATGACATTTACTTCTACAGCTAGAAGGAGGAGATCAGCTTTCTTTGGCTTACTTGAAGAAGGAATGCTATGCCATTAACTTTTCCGTTCCATGTGCCATTGGAAAATGCTTTTGCTTTTGCTAATGGTAATTTAGCTGTTAGTTAAAACAGTTTATTTTGACAAAAGGTGCTGAAATCTGATTATTCAATATTATTAATAATTTTTGCTCTCCTTTGTCTCTCCATATAACTAGATTGTTAAAATAGCTAACAATACCTGTGTAACATAATGTATTCCTTTGACACCTATTACACAACGGAACTTGATAAAAATACATGTTACTGTTCCCAGTAGCCCTTCCCTTCACAAATAATAAATTATAATTTTTCACTTAAAATTTCCACTGAGGACCTAATTTTCTTCCATATCTTTAACAATCTCCAAGTTACTTCAGTTACTTACAGGGGCATCATTGACAGTGAACATTTCATTCATTTAATGGCTGAAGTAGCACAGAGTGTCTGGTTGGGCTACTAACTTTTTCCAGGACTGCTTACATAGCCTGCATTCTTCCAAGTCAGTGATCTTCTGGCAACAAGCAGTAACACTGGGGAGGTAGCAGTCCTTACACAACAACATGTTTTGATCAGACTTTATACCTGCTCAGTGACACTGGTGTCAGTTTTATGGTTTTAATGTTCTGCAGTCTGAGCAAACTCAGAATTTTACAGGTATCTTCAGACCAAGGTTAGAGTCATTGCTCTTCCAGGGTAAGGAAGACCGGCTTTTGTATCAGTTTTAAACTAGACAACTTCTTCACTTTTCGAAATATCAGTCATGCAGTATAGAGTTTTTCAAATCAAAAAGGGAATTTTTGTGATCTCTCACCTCCTTAAGTGGATGTGTAGATTGGGTAAAAGAGTCTTCATTTGTTCAGGAATTTGGCTTATGGAAATTACTCCTTCTCAAACTTTAGTTACTCAATGACTTAATAGCTTATTCATTCAGCTTGGCTTATTAGGTTTCCCTTTTGTTGTTCCTCACTCAGAACATTGTTTTCCAACTGAGGCTTTGGCAAAAACCTCACGTTTCTTATCAGAAATATACTACTGTATACTGCTGTTGAATTCTTTCATGCTCTCCTTCTCTACCACTTTCCAAACTCACCAGGAACTGGATATTTGTGAAACAAGGTTCTAGCCAGCAGGGCACGGGATGTTGGGATTTGGGGCAACAGTGAGAGTAAGAGTCTGGAGCAGCAGATGTCTTATGAGTCTGTCCTCATTCTGTATCTTCTATTTATATCTATTTTGTAGCATGTATCTTTTTACAATACCTGAAGTGTCCCAATCAGGATCTACAAAATAAGTGAGAGAACTTTTCACCTTTTTTATTATTCCACCTAAATTAAAATCATGTCAGGTTCCACATGGAAAATAAGAGAACATAATTTGAGATAAGAGACAGATACCTTGTCCATCATCCTACATTGTGGCAGAATGGACTGGATTCATTTTAGAATACAGCTGTCAGATGTCTTTACTAGATTGCACTTGTGTCCCTAGTGAAAGTTTTAAAACAAGTGTAGAAACTTGTTTGGCTGCTTGAAGCACTAACAAAGAGATTTCCACCCTCCCAACTCCCCCACTCCCAAGAAAATATGTAACCTAAATGTAGCTGACTAATGCTTTGTATCACTCTTTCTCCTATTGGCAGCTCAGTAACAGACTTGCCATGGAAACCCTTTCTGTCTGTGTAATTATTTCCCATCTTTTGTCTCCTCCCATTTTCAATTGAATCTTCTCATGTCCTCCCACTTGTCTTACTTTCTAGATCATTTTATAGCATCTCAATTACAGCTCACTTGCACAAACACAGATCTTAGGTTTATAACCCCTTGGGAGAGAATATGAAATATGCTTTTGCTTCTACAGAAAAGGGTAAAACAATTCAAGTCTTTTAAAATATGAAACTAAATGTATTGTTTCCCTGCAAAAGCATTTTTTCTTAGTAATAGAATCTGATTCCTCTTTGCTAGTTAATAATCAGAATGTTATTTGAACTTTGTGAACCTAACTAGGACCATATGGCAGATATAACTTTATTTACCATCTCTGAGCAATAATAATCAGGCATCAGCAGCTTTGAACTCAAGTCATAGCTACATTTACTTGCCATTTGCCAACAACTGGGACATAAGTTAAAGAACATGATTTAAAAGCTACTAAAAGGGTCAAGAGTGTTAAACAGAATGTGATAGTAAGAGTTAAGAAAAATAAATCATAGCTCCTAAAAAGCATGTATTTTATCATTCAGTACTTTTTAACTCTTTATACTTCCATATTTTTTCTTGCACACCATGATAGCAAGAGACTATACATAAATAAATAATTTTTTTAACTTTATGATCCATTTCTAATATTTTTCGTAGTCTTATTTTGGTAAGATAGAATTTGTGTTCTATTCAGAAGTAGTTAAAATAATTTATCTCAGTATCTCAGTACTGATGTGCAGTTAAATACATTGCACTTGAAGCAATGTCATTTAAATTTTGTTTGCAGATGGCATGAGAAGGGGAAAGCCAACCTCCAGTAACAATACAATATAACATTTAGGTGTGTCCTAGTTGCTTTTTTAAGGTGGCTACTTGCTGCTATTATAGAGAGTTGATACACAAGGTTTGGCAGTTGTCATGAATGAATGTCTTAAGTTGCCCAAAGGATTGCTGACAAAGGTATTTTCAAAAGTACACTTAATATAAATATATGAAAGCACAGTTTAATAAAGTTCAATGGCAAAGTTCCCTCTATTACAACATGGATGAAACATACAAAGAAAAATCAGATTAGAATCAATTTAGAATCATTTACCCAGAAAGCAAAGACACAAAAGGGTAAGGGAGACCCCACTGTTTAGTCACAAGGTTCAGAGTGGTCCCTTTGCCTGATGGGTCTTAGGTGAGGCTAAATCAAATCTGTCTTAGACTTGGCCAAAATTTTATATCTAAAGGATTTAGCAGCATTTAGTGATTAACTAATTTAACATTTACAAAGAGATTAAATAGGATTTAGTACAATTACAACAGTGACTTAATTATAGATGTGAGATGGCAACATTCATAGTGTACTTGCTAGAAAGTGTTTAAATAATTCACACAGATAGTCATGCAGACAGACATGAAGTAATTTATATATATATATATATATTTAATTGAACTTGAGAGGATATTTTAACTGGTATATACCTTTGTACATATATGCACACACGTACAAAGGTATATACCAGTTAAAATATCCCCTCAAGTTCAATGAAATATTCACATTGAATGCCTTCACATTTCTCAGTGGTCAAGGGTGGAGCCTCTGGGAGTGAGGGGGATTGGTTCAGGCCCCATCACCAGCTCATGATCTCATATGTGTGTGTTTGCAAGGTGTGAGGGAGGGAGGTGCTGCAGCTTGCTGAGGGCCAGGAGAGCTCAGAAGGTCTCACTTAGGACTGCTGTTTATAGAGTCATTAACGATTTGCTTTAGTCATTAGTGAATTTCCCACAACACCATTCAGTAATTATGGAATTTTTCAAAAGTCCAGTAACAATGGTACGATTCCACTCAGGCTGCAATTCAGGTAAGTATTTTTCTTAGGCTCTAGGAGAAGAGGAACTATCTCTCTTTTCCCACCTTGGTCAGGTGGCTGGAGCTCCTGATATGGATAATGTTACCCCTACCTTTGCATGCAAGAGTTCCTGGTATGGTCAAGGGATGCTTCCCTCCCCAGCTCATTACACAAAGGCCAAGGCCTGATGGAAATTCTTGAGGTCATAGAGTGGGCACAAGGAGCAGGTGGAGAGGAATGCCCCACCACATGGGCTGCAGGGGAATCTCAGCTCTGGTGCCTGGAGCATCTCCTGCCCCTCCTTCTGCACTGACCCTGGTGTCTGCAGAGCTGTTCCTCTCACACGTTCTCACTCAGCTCTTCTCAAGTCACAATTAAAACTGTGCCACCATTTTTTGTTCTGATTTCTTCTTAAGTACATTATCACAGAGCTGTTGCCACCATTTCTAATTGGCCCAGCTTTGGCCAGCAGCATGTCCATCTTTAGAGCCTCCAGGGATTGGCTCTGATGGACATGGTGGGAATTTCTGGAAGCTTCTCACAGAGAAGGCACCCCCCGCTACCAAAATCAGGCCATGCAAAACTAATGCAACTGATTATCTGGCACACATAACATCGGTGTTTTTCAGTTTTGTGTGAAATGTACTTTTTATTCTTAAATAAAGAGAGGAAAAAAAGTTTTGCTGAAAACATATTTCTAATGTTAACTTTTTTTTTTAGTATATGTGGTTATGAAAATTCCTATGAAATATGTAGTTTTTTTCTTCACATGGAAATAAGAACATATAAAATAAATTCTTCTATTGATGATTAGTTTTCCTGGTTTGATTCAATCTTACTAGGAAGGTATTTAAAGGTTTCTTTCTGTGCTAAAAAAATTACATTTAACCTTGCTTATTTTCAGGGTGATGAAGTTTTATTATGCAGTTCAATTGTATGGAAATGTTATTTCAGGTGCTAATTACATGGACTGTGGACAGTGAGCTAAAAAACCTCCTTTTAATTATAACCAGGAAAGCCATTGAGCAATTTTTCTATTTGAACTGGAGCTTTCCATTTCTGGTGTTTAGAGCTCTTTATTACAGGTTCTTTGTATAGAAAAGTTTGTGCTACACCACGGAAAGACAGCAAGAGGTCTAAAATGTGATTTTATCTAATGGTTGGGTCGTTTGTTTTTCAAACCTAGTAATTTTCTAGCTATTTTCATGCTTTTTTTCTATTTTTGTGTACTCACTTTAAAAGAATGATACCCCTTTCAAGGTCTTAAGAAAATGACTGAAGTTTTAGTTTCTCATTAGATGAGATTTAATACCAAATTCAATTCTAGAAAGAAATGCTGGGACGTCATGTTATATTCCCCTTTAAAGACAATTGATAATTACAGCAGTGTAATAACACCTAAAAAAAGCTATATGCGCCAGCAAGTGCTTTTTAAATCTACTGTTACAATAACAGTTCATTTTTGCAAGAGTCTGAATCTGCTTTATCTTCAAATCTTCAAATGCTGTAAGAGAGCCTGTCATATTTGATGAAAAATTAGTACAGTAGAAATATGTTACTCTTTGCCATGACATGACACCCTTTTAGGAATCTGTGTGTTAGTAAGCCATCATACAGTATGCTTTATTTAGTTCTCAGAACCTCAAAGTACTGAAAGCAACATACTTTTATTTAAGCCCAGAGCTAGAAATGCCATGCACTAAACAAATGCAGGGGTATGAATCTTATCTTCCATTAACACAGATCTAGAGAAGAAAGCTTATGAGCCTCTTTTGTTACAAATGAAGCTCGTGCACCAGGTTTTGTCCTAATTTTTCAGAAAGCCTAAGGAAATGCTGCAGTTTGGCAATGCTTCTGTTTTACTTAGCATATTATAGCTTTGTTGTCCCATGAAGTCAGTGATGCTTTAGACAGAGCAAGATTTCCACCCACATGGAGTTTGCAGGAGTGTCAATGTGAGCTCTGCAGTACTTCAGTATTACTTCCATGAATATATTGTCTCCTAAAGAAGGTAGCACATAAGAGGCTTGGAGATGGTAAGACAAGAAAAAAATATTATATGGCAACTTTGAAAATGTTAACAAGAATGAAAGAAAGAGAGAAGGAGAGAAAGAAATGGAAAATTAAAGTGAGCTTTAGAAAAAAACTCACATTGATTTTACAGGTGCATAGCAATGCCTCAGAACCCACATCTGCCCCTCCTCATTTTATTAACATGACAGTGCTGATTAACATTAACATTCAGATTTAGATCATACTAGACAGGAAGGCTGTTTTGGAGGGCTGATTACCCAAAGTCAATACTTTGGTCTTTTTTGGTTATTGTAGAACCACTGTTCCCCTGCAATTATAAGTTAAAAAAAAAAAAAAAAAAAAAAAAAAAGCAACCCAACCCCTAAAGTCCAGTCTGGAAAAGTCTGGTCTTTATTTCTATCCTGCCTAATTTTTTATTTAGTCAAGTTGTGAATTGCAAAATTCTCACGTGTTTTACATTTTAGGGGGAACAAAAAAAGAAAAATATTTTGTAAAATTATATTCAGCATTGAAAAGCGTTTTTTGAGGTATTATTGTAGAACATGCCTTACAAGCCAGTTCTAAATATTTTAAAAATTTCTGTGCTTGGTAATGAAAATTTATGTGCTTGGGCATAATCAATCTCAGAAAAGGGAGAAGTTTCTGTCAAAATCTTGAGACAGTACAAATAGTTTGATTAAACACTGTTTGTTCATTTAGCTTTTTATAGGGCACAATAGGGATAGATAAAAAAGCTGTGAAATTTTTTTGTATATTTACAAAAATTTTGCCGCTGAATCAGAAAAAAAAAAAGTTCTCGTGAGCTAGGCTTTGATTCCCAAAGGGAATTTGTTTATTCAGAAGAGAAGTTGGCTGTATGTTCCACCTATTTTCTTTTGAACTCCCCAACAGGATCAGATTACTTCTTATACCACTTGTGGCCCTAAACCTGATTCAAATTTATTTCTCTCTACAAGTGACCTTTCATTGCAGTAGCCAAGATGCAGCTGTGATCCAGTCATATTTCTTTGTCTAAATCCTCACGGTGTTATTCTAGTCCTAATTGTATATAATGCATGACAATGATTTATGAGAGGGAGTCGCATTTTGATTCAGGTTTCCTAGAAGTCTGTTTGCTATTTTTTTGCCAGCTTCTTCTAAGTGCTTTTGCATCCTGGCTCTAGAACTGTGACTTTGCTTCCAAGAAAGACTTGATAGTATTTTCCTATTTCTCTGTGAAACATAATCTGCGGTGCCTCATGCAATTTCTTTTCTTTCATATTGAAAAGGCAGTGGCTGGACATGCTTGTTTACAATTTCTGTGAATAGAAGACCAAACGTAGTTAGTCAGTAACTCAGTTCCTAAGTTCAATTCCTCCTACTTTGTTGTAGCGCATATTTTCTATTTCTCTGTTTTTCTTAGCTTATTATATTCACCTACTCCTCTGTTTGGATCCAAATAGACTGTGAAACATCTACAACAAAGATGCAATTTGATTGATCCTCTTTCAATTCTAAATTAAGGAATTGTATATATTCTTCACTCCTAGGATATTCATAGTGTGCATATTCTTTGCTTACTACACACTATTCTACCTGTATAGGAATTCTTATGTGCGTGGCTTAGATATTTATCAGTCCCCTAGGAAGAAAATGTGGGGGAAAAAATTCTGAAATCATTTATTTCACAGATGAAATCAGCCCTCATTCTACACAAATAAAAATACACAACTCTGTTAAATAGCCATTCTTAATAGCGTTGATTTTTCACAGTTCTTCAACAAAGGGTGCAGAGAAACAGAGATGAATAGTGGCAGCAACAGAGGGAGATGTCATAATCTCAAGGTATGTTTATTTACATAATGGTAGAGAATTTCTGTAAGTCTATATTCAGGCAGGCTATATAGACTTTTTGTGAATTTAAAGCTTATATTTTACAATGATACTTTTGGTTTTACAACCTCATGACTTATAACACAAGTTTCAAGATTTCCAAAATATTTATGCTATTTTTGAAAACAAAAAGTACTGTTTTTCACTGTGAATGAAACCTATTGTATTGTCTCAAAACTTCCAGGTACTGGGGTCAAGCTATTAGATGGAATATTAGTTGAGAAGAGGATGCTGCTGGTAATGCTAGCGAGGCAGACTTGAAAATGCAACCTCCCAGTGTTTCTTGGTGGCAAGGTTTGTGATTTTCTCAGGTATGAACTGGTCTTTTAAATGCTTTCTATTCATTTTTGAAGCCTGAAAGTTGGAAATCTTGGATCCCCTCACAAAAAATCCCAAAGACACTTCAAAACCAAGAGTACAAAGTAAAAATTTTTGTACTGAAGCTGCTTGAAACATTAAACTAAAACATAGGGAAAAATTCTGAACATTCCTTTTGGAGTCTTACTTCTTCCTACACAGTAGGACTGAGATGAAATCACAGTTTAAGTTTCAGTGTTGTTTTCTGAATAAATTTCAACAAAAGCCATCCACCTCGACAAAGCAATGAAGATTTATGTCAGCATTATATAGGTTTGATGCTAAAATTATGAAACTTAAATCTCAGATACACATGCCTTAATAGATTCAACACTTATAAACCCTTTAGAATGTCACAAAATATCATCATGGTTATACAATTATGTCTTCAAAGTCTGAGGATTTCTTCCTTAAAAAATAACCCTCTGAGGCTAGATCTATAATTTTTAAAATTTTATTCAAATAATCTCCATATTAATTGGATTTGGAACTTATAAAACAACTAATATACTTCTAACTATTGTAAACTTTTGATGTATTTGCAAACTATTGCATATTTTCATATGCAGTCGCTTCTTTATATATTTTAATTTGCTACCATGAAATATGATTTACATGTTTTAATATAAAATGTACATGTAAATACCAATGCAGAAGTCTTTATGAGATACAAATATAAAGTCCACAGTGATTTTTTTTTTTTAGCATACTACAGTATTGTGGATGTGGTAAAATGAAATTACCACTGCATACTGGTTGATAAAGCATAATTGCATTAACTCCACAGACTCATAAATAAGTAAATTGTAAACAGGCAATTTGTATCCTGATTAAGTCTTGACAATGTTGTGAATGACTGAAATCCATTTATATGCCTTTTGAAAGGTATTGAATGCATTGGATAAACCCAGCCTATTTTATCTGTCATTTTTGGTCTACTTTCATTTGCCTAAACTTTTCAGATTTGTGAATTGTTGTATTTCTCTGACTGTTTGTTTTCTCTTCTTCACCTGGGTTCATGTCAGTGTTTATGCTGTACTAGTACAACATGGAGCACTTTTAAGAGGTTCTGCTCCTCATGGCTAGTAGCTCTAACAATTGTGGCTTAATAAACACGTCTACAGAGACAGTAAAATGTTCAGGCACTAAAAGTTCATCATTACGCATGACCAATGCAATCTTTGTGTGCTTGTGGTATTTTTCATGTGTCTGTGAAATTTTTTCCTTTAGCCTCTTCTATTAAGGGTGAAGTTGTTTCATAACCTATAATACATGGTATATCAAATACTGTAAAATGAATCTCAGTACTTAATTTATATTAATAAATTAGAAGTTTTTTCATGTCAAACACAATAGATAGTTTTTTAAGAGTTATCAAATATCAATATAAAAGCTTACTAAATTAAAGCCAACCATATAAGAGCACAGTTCAGTCTTTTACTTTGGTCATTATTCTGTCTGTACCAAAGGATATCAATATTTCCTTGCATTTTAGACATTATATGTTTAGTGCACATGAGAACAATATGCTTTAACTAGATGGGATGCAGTTTAACTACTGTTTTAAATCTCTCAAATTTCAAATGAACAGCTGTGCCTGTATGACTGTGATGAAGACCACTTCCAGTCAGGTTGTTTTTCATAATTTGTTTTCTAGAAAACTATCTCTCATTTATCCATGGGATATCTCTGAGGAGAATCTGATTTATAAACATCAAAATATTATACTGAATCTCATAATGGTTTGCAACTATGCATTGAATCAGAGCACAGCCTTGTTTGATGTGGAATTCTGAATGACATATGGCTGCTGAAATCAAAGGATATAGATAACTGTATGACATGAAATACAGTATCAGAGAGAAAAGGATAACAACTTGGTATTTCATCAGATCAACTTTATTGCCTTGCCACCTTCTTTATACTGACAAGGCAGGACCAATCTCTGGAATAAAGCAACATCTTTCTTAAGGTGAGACACATGACAGCTCTTTTTAAATTAACTTGTTAAAAGAGCTTAATATGCATGTATTGTTCCTGACAATTCTGGAAAAAGTTATCCTTTCAAAGGCTTTATTATGTTTTTCACTAACATTAGCAATTACTCGTAGACATTCTATATGTCTAAGAGTATGAACATGTTACTGAGAATGACTGAAAAGATTGGCATTGTGACAATATTAATGACAATCATTAGTGGGAAGCCTTTAAATACCCCAAAAAGATGTTTGATATAAAACTTCAGAATGACATTCAGTATGTGTGCATCACAATAATAAGACTTTTTTCTAAAAGGAGCTGAGGATTTGTTAGTGTGTTCAGCTTTTAAATAATATGCTTCATACGGTTCATTGCTTATGCTTTAGATGAGTACTCAGAAGCATTCATAAATGGATTCCAAAAGGCATCTATGAGCAATCTCTGCTGGTGTTGTGGTGGAATGAATCAAAGTAATCGGTGTGACAGTTTCTCCCTATTTGCATAATTTCATTGTCATTTATTCCTCCCCACCCCAGTCTTGCTTTATCTTGAATATTTGTGGCAAAACTGAAACATGACATTCAGTATCAGCTGTTCCTCCTGAGTTGAAAAGTTGTCTTGGAGAATCTCCATAAGAAAAGGATGTTTTACTTAAATGCATTTTTCTTAACGACATCAGCACTAAGAGCAACATTTGAGAGTGCAGAGGAATATTCTTCTCAGGTGATACAGGGGCACACTAATGTCTTTTCAGTGTAGATGAATTCATAAGACATATTGATCTGATAATGAACAAGAATGGCCCTTACTTCATTTTCACCACTTAGCCAAAGTTGAAGGAGCTGGCATTCTCAGTCCACTATTTACATAAAGATTCACTACAAGTTACATATCACGGATTCATCTTCATGATTTTTCAGTTGCTCACCTTTTACTCTATGAAAAAAAAGCTCAAATATTTCCTTGACTGTAAAGCAGATAGATAAGAAATATTTCCAGTTCTCTCAAATAAAGAATCAGAAGTGCTATAGATCAACCTCTGTTTCATCCCAATCTATTTCAGAGTTTGCACTTTGCTTATATTTCACTTCATTTTTTTGACCAATTTCTCGTCTACTGGGTATTGGTTTTGAATAGCATATTTGATAATTCATGCTACACTGAACAGAGAGTGACGTGGTGCTTGTCAGAGGGACTTTTTACAAGAGCATATGGTGACAGAACAAGGGTAAATGCATTCAAACAATGAGAGGAGGTTTAGTTTAGATATTAGGTAAAAAATTCTTTATTGAAACGGTGGTGAGACACTGAAACAGGTTTTCCAGAGAATCTGTTGACACCCAATCCCTGAAAGTGTTCAAGTCCTGGTTGGATGGGGCTCTGAGCAACCTGCTCTAATGAAACTTGTTCCTGTCCACATTGAAGGCTTGGAATTAGATGATCTTTATGGTGCTTTCCAACCCAGGCCATCCTGTGATTCTGTGATCTTGCTCAAACTGTAGTAGAAGAGAAAAAATCTACGGGAAAAATTATTTTAAAGCAAACAGTGGACTTACTCCTTCTTCTCCTTCTCTTTTCCTTCTGATGAAGTTAATATGAAACGTATTTTAATTAACTTTGTTTTTAATAGCAGTTTCTCACATACGAATAGTTTGGATAGAAAAAACTTTTTCCCATAAGGATTGAAAACCAATTTAATTTCAAGAATTACCCGTGATAAATTAAAACATGAAAGTCCATTGGAGTTTCAGACTATAAACATTTCATGGGAACATAGAATGGGCAGGGCTGAAAGGTACCTCAGATGGTCATTATGTCCAACCTCCTGCTCACGGCAGTTGTCCAGGACCATGTTCACTTTTTTAGTTCTTCTAATGATGGGGACTCCACAGTCTCTTTGGGCAAAAAAGAGCTTTGCCTTTCATGTAGACCAAACATCCTTTATTCCTATTTAAGAGGAATGCATACTTTTTTCCTCCAAAACACTAAAGGAAAGGAGCTATTTGTTTCTCCCCTAAAGAAAAAGAAATAGCTCCTCCCAGAAAAAACATATTATTAACAACTAGTTATTTCCTGTATGTACCCTGATAAACAATCTTTCTAACCTATGTGTATAGAATTGTTTTGTTTTACTTTTTAGACATGGATGGAACTGAACTGAGAGATGTTCTGTTAATGGAAAGACAAGTTGGTGTGCAGTTTTTCCAGAAAGAGAATTTTGGGTTTACTTGCCCCTCCCAGACTGTCCAGTAAAAGTAACTGGGAAAATTAAATCATTGATGCATTAAATAATTATACTTGCATATGGTATCAGTTATTTGTGTTAGATGAAGGTTTTGTTGAAATATTTTTCCCAAATTACTTTATTTCACACAGGTAAAAAGGCAAAATGTATAAAATTTAAGTTACTAGAAAGCAGTGCACTGTTCTAAAATTGCAAAAGAATAGGAAAAGGAATGGGAATAGGAATAGGAAATGGAAACCTGAAAAGTGTGGAAATAAGGATGAGGTAGCAAAGGTACCCTAGGTATGAAACTATTTTCTTCATTTAGTCAATCAATACAAAACATCCATTCTGTCTATTTGTTTTGAATTGAATTTAATATTACCAAATGGAAAACCAAGAGACTTTTATAATCCAGGGAGTGTAAAATAAATGAGCAGAAATGCACTTTCATGTCTGACTTTTTAATTAAGATAATTCCTTTAAAAGGTCCCCACTGTGTTTTCAATTATTTTTAACAAGAGAGGGTTATGGGTTTTTTTTAGAATTGCATTATTAAACACATTATGAATTACAGTAATAACATTAAAATATTTAAAAATCTGTAGGAATTGTCACATATGGTTAGAAAAATCTTTTTTTCACAATGATGTGGAGTTAGAAGACATTTTTATAGAAAACTGGAAGTATAATACCAAAAGCCGTAAGAAACAAGCAAAAATTAAAATAAATAACAACATTATTAGAGAGTAAAGCAGGAGTTCTGCTATGAGTTCAACAGATGTTTGAGCTATGTGAGGCATGAAGGAATTGGGACAATTCACATGCTGAAAATGGAGCTCAGATATGATTGTTTGCAGTGCTAAGGCCTGCATTTTTTTCTTCTCAGTTTTATCACCATACTTTAAGAATGCTGAAATAAATATTGTCCAGTATAGCTCTAGCCATGTTAAGTCTAGCTGTTACACATTCAGATAAATGTTTGTGGTACTTAAGGACACATGCCACAGTGGCTGACATAGTTAAATACAGAACAAAACATGTAAAAAAAATAAAAGAAAAAAATTTGTGCCAAACCCTAAAGAAGCAATATAAATACTGTCTTAGTAGCAAATAGGTAAAAAATGCATATTGTCTGAGAGACCTTTAGGCAATAACATTACACGTCATCCCAGGAGCATCCAAGCTTGCACTAAGACTACAATATGTAAGAGAGCTTTGTTTTGAAATAGCTCAAATAGTTTTGAAAGAGCTTTGATTGAAAACAGCTCAGTTTAGAAAGTTGTATTCAAACAAAAATTCCCTGGGATTTTAATAAGAGTTTGCCTAAGAAAACAGTATGAAGTAGGAAAAAGTAAACCGGATAAAACAAAGTCCTTTCTAGGTACTTTCTAACCACGTCTCATATCCCATCTGAAATGAGTCACAGAGCTGAATGCCACAGAGCAAACTTTTAAGCAGCCCCTTTGAGCTGGTATAGCTGGGACAAACAGGTGGGAAAAAGTGGAATTATGAGGTATGCAGGGACCAATGAAGTCTGTCATGAGAAGCAGCAGAGTGGCGGTGAAGGCATTGCAGCTCTCAGTTTTCCAGTCCCCAACACAAACTCCAAATGTAGCCTGCTGTGGGACTACAGAGTACATGTTAGGGACACACCCAACCCCTCCCCAAGTCTTCCCTAGTCTGCATCGGGGGATTTGTTGCTCTTAAGCATTTTTGTTTAATGTCATGTATTTCTGTGTTATTCTATTAGGCTGGAAGAGAAAATATTCCAGCCACACATGATTCCAGGGAGTTTCCTAATTGTCAGCACAGAATTTCAAGCAACAGTGGGGGCTTTGTAGGGACTGAGTTGAAGAAGGAGAGAGGACATCTACAGGCAGGTCTTTTGGGACCATGCTGGAGGGATGCTCTGCGTGGCAGAGAGACCTACTCTATCCCTACCCATACTTTTGACTTGAATATCTTCAAACCCTTTTGTTCCTCAGCAAGCAGTTTCCATCCTCTAGTAAGTGCAAATGATTGTGTCTGTTACAATCTCTGCTCAGTGACCAAGAGGAAGAGAAATTCTGCTTGCTACATTTCATATCTGTTTATACACCTTCAAAATTTTGTATAGTACCTTTCCTAGATCCCCTGCTACTTACATCATCATTCACAGCTACAAGGTACATAGGCTTAATACCTCAATCATATTTAATACACCACTTTGAACTATCACACATGAAGTCTCTAATCTTCCCTGTTTCAAACTTTTTAATTCACTCCACAAGAAAATTTATCATTCCTTACTCTCTGGGGTTTGACCCTCCATTTATTTGAGTGAAAAATGAAGCAAATAATTATTTCAGGCTGTCAGCTACAGTATCTGTCATTAGCTTCCCACTCATCTCTTAATGGCTCAAGTAATTCCTGACAGAGTTCTTGGATTTTTATACATTTAAGTAGCCTGTCATGATTTATATTTAATTCCCTTGCAACACTGTTTATTCTTTTAGTTCCCACTTTTGTCATTCTGCATTTCTCTTGCATATCTGATCACAAAGAAAGAATCATTGACATAACACTTAGAGATGTAAAACCTTTAAAAGTGGGAAAAAACAAAAGGACAAGGGTAGTGAAGTAAGCAATCAGGGTGATCAGAATTATTGGGTTTTTTATTCAGGTCCTTAAGCATTCCATGTTGACAGTAATGAATGGAGAACCATATCAGATAAAATCATCTCAAAACCTCATGTATTTCAGCCTACCTTTGATAAATGGAGACATTTTCACAGATTTCACAATATCTTGCAAAATTCCTTTTCCTGAGCTTTATTTCAGTTCAGAAACTTTCAGCAGAGGTTTTTATGTGCTTTGCTATAATATATTCTACAGAACCCCTAAGTCTCTAAGAACAGTACTCGTCATAATGAGGACCAAATTCACATTAGCGCTGCAGTGCTTCATAGTCAACAAGGAATTACTCAACAAGGAATAGTCCTCCAAGCATTTCTCACATTACATCTCCAGGAATAGTCAATCTCCTTGTATGAGTTTCACCTACCCAGGGTGTCCCCACCTAAACTTGTAAATCAACAGTTTTTCCACTACTGCTCAGCTGTACAGTTTTGTGGGAAGAAAAGATACAGCAATCTTCAAAAAAAAAAAAAAAGAAAAAAAGGCAAAAAAATATTGTACATTTAAACAGAATCTGTGTAGATTTAGTGTGATTCAGTCTTCCAGTCTCTATGCATACTTGAAATATTTATTTCTTTGGATAGAATTATTAAATAAAATACTGACACCACAATAGTTTTTAGATTCCTCCTTATTTTTTTCAGTTATTATCATGTACTTAATGTTACCTTTCAACAGATCTACTCTCCACTTTTAATAAACTGATACACATATTGAATAACAAGGCTATAAAAAATTATATATAATCATATGAGCCTAGAATGGCTTGGATTAGAAGAGAAAAAGATTGCCTAGTTCCGAGCCCCCTGATGTGTACAGGGACATATTTCACCAGACTAGGTCACTCAAGTCCCCATTGAACCTGACCTTGAACACTTGAACACAGGGTTGGGGCACCCACAGTTTCTCTGGGCAACCTGTTCCAGTGCCTCACCACTCTCACAGCAAAGAAATTCTTGTTAATATTTAATCTAAAACTACTCTCATTTTGAAGCCATTTCCCCTTGTCCTGTCACTACGTGCTCTTGTAAAAAGTATTTTTCCATCTTTGTTGCAGGATCCCTTCAGGTACTGAAAGGCTTCAATTAGGTCACCACCCCAGATCATGAAGTATATAAGTCTGTTGGATTGGGTCCAGAGGGGGGTCATCAACATGATTAGAGGTTTGGAACATCTCTCCTGTGAGAACAGGTTGGAAGAATTGGGGATTGTTCAGCCTGGAGAAGAGCTGGCTCCAGGGAGATGTTTTTTATGTTCTTTCACTACTTAAAGTACCTACAAAAAAGCTGAACAGGAAATTTGTACAAGAGCATGTAGTGATAGGACAAGGGGGGATGGTTTTAAAATAGAAGAGCATGGATTCAGCCTAAAAATAAGGAAGAAGTTTTTCATAATGAGGGTGATGAAACCCTGGAATAGATTGTCCAGAGAGGTCATAGATTGCCCTGTCCTGGAAACATTCAAGGTCAGATTGGACAGGGATTTTAAGAAAGCTGTTATAGATGAAGCTCCTGCTTATTGCTCTGCGGTTGCACTAGATGATTTTTGAATGTCCCTTTCAAGTCAAAATTTTATGATTCTGCTTTTATATAACTTCTCTGAAAACCCCTCACTGGTGCCAGACCAGAGACTATATCACAGACTATGGTGAGATCTGATGTTCATTGGAAAAAAGCTTCATAGCTGCAAATGAATGTTTTGATTTTTTTTTTTTTAACATAAAAATAGAAAATATTTTTGGCTGAAAGCTGAAATACAATATTAGAAATAGTAATCTATTTGTTGAAAACTGATTTTGGAAGCCAGACCGGACAATGGAAGTTGAAAAACCTGTACAATTTAAACACTGACTGCACTGTATTTCTACATGCTCTTTTGCAGTTTGCATTAGTTCCACTCACATCTGGGTAAAGGAAAAATATACATCCATAATTTCTTTTTTTTTCTTTTTTCTTTTTTTTTTTTTTTTTTTTTGTTGATCTGTAAATTGTGTATTACCCAGCCCTTGTGGCCCTTCAAAGACTAGTGGAAACTATCTGTTCAGTTTTTATCACAGTTAGAGTAATTTTGTGGTATCTCAGCACACAGAGAATAGAAATAGAAGATAATTATGTCTGGCAGGTTTCTTTAAAGGTATTGAAGCATCTAAGCTAGGAGGCAAGTTACTTGCCTCAGTTCTATGCAGGTTCAAGGAAGGGGAAAAAGTGAGTTCCTTATATCAAAACTGGGATTACATTCCCAAGTCAGATGGGCTTAATTAGGAGACGAAGCGAGAAATACACTGGTTTTACACAGTTTTCTTTCACATCTGGTGTAACTTAGCCACATTACATCAATCAATGCTTTACAAGCAATTTGGATACCAGATACATCACATGAATAATCTGCTTCTGTCAGCACTAATATAGTACAGTTTGACAAGATCTCTTGACCTGAAACACTATTTCAAGATAACTCATTTTTTGTTCCTTTGACTGTATGTCCAACAGTAGATTCTGCTCTGGGTTTAAGACTAATGTCCTTTTCATTACCTGCATGGGAATCCAAGTATGATACCACCTTCAGATTTCAGACCATTGTGAGTTTATCTACCCCATGCTTCATACTGAATCTTCTTATGTTTTCAAATTCTTTAATGAGTTTACTTTTTAAAAGATTAAAAATAAATTACATATTGATCAGTGACATACAAAATCTTAGCTTCTATTTTAAATAGTTTCTATAGCATGAAAGCACACTAATAGGGTGAAACTACCTGAGAAATATTTTTTTCTTTATATTTAGAAGCTCTCAGAAAAAAAAAACCAAAAAACAACAAAACCCTTGTCTGTAGAGATTTGGGTTTATTTTTAACTTTTATGTAAAAATTATTTTGATCATGACACTTTATCAAATTAGCATTTAACTTCCATCATAGAAATGTTACTTTTTTTCATGTAATGAGAAATCTCCCACAGAGAGGGAGGTGTAAATGAAGAGTGGCAATCTATGCAAGAAATCTACAGATGCAAATAGAATCATTCTGTGTTGCTGTTCCATAAAAATGCTCTTGTTTTCTTCAGCAGCATTGTATCAGATCAGTGATTTTTATTTAATTTTTAATCCCTTTGCTGGCATTTTCTACTAAGATGAAGAATCCTCCCTTTAAGTATTGTTCAGGAAACTCTAGTATTCATTTTACATATAAATTTGTTACTAATAAATGAATCAAATAACCTGGAAAACCAACATTGCAATTGTGAAAATAGGGAATAATATTTTACAATGAAGAGAACGAATCTGAAATGTGTGAGAGTTTAACTAGTTAAACTAAATTTTTAATTGTAATCTATTTAAATAAAATTTTAATAAGTTCTCGAAAAACTAACACCAATTTGCAAAGGAATAATATAGGATAAAAAAATAAATTAAGGGAATATTAGACATAGAGGTAAACCAGTGATGTAACCTCAAAACAGGAGGACAATGGCAGCAGACAAACCAATATATATCTGCCAGGGCAAAGTAAAAAATAAACATTATGAAAACAGAGAGAAGAATGAAGGTCAGATATTTTTATTGACTAGTGGTCAGAAATACCCACTTACGTCAATGCAGATTTCTGCTTGGAAGAGGACAGACACTGAATAACTAAAGCACTGTGATGCTCTCACTGTGGTGCTGCTCCACTGAGGGACTTGCTCCGTGTAGTTACAGATTGTTGACGTGTGAGATCACCAATCATTCCTATACTCTGGCACACAGAGCTGATGAAATATACAACCAAGGTCATCCTTACAACTCTGAGAACGTTTTTTTTTTTCAGCTCTCCAACCTCCAAATGTGCAGCAAGGTCCTGCAAGTTTCTAAAGGGGAATACAAAATCCTTCCTGCAGGCTTTTAAATGAGAAGATTTAGCACCTCCCTTATTTTGAAAATGGAACCTGATATTTTGACAGCTCTTTGCCTGGTTGCAGGAGAGATCTGCCCTGATGTAAATGTAATTATTATTTCTCCATTTGTAACCTTCTGAACAACCTCTGTTTACATAAGCATAGTGGTTATAGGTATAATGTCAGCTGAAAGTCAAATTTTCTGATTTTTCCACTAATGTGTACATAATTATAAGAAAATCCTTGCACAAGGAATAACATTATATGGTAAAAATAGGTGATTATCAGGAGACATAGAATAAGGTAAGTATGTGACAGCAGAATCACTCAATAGGCTGGAGTGACACTTTGTAGATTTTTGAATGTTCTAATAAGTACTTATCTTAAGCATTTATTCAAATGCTTTTCATACTCTTGTAAAGGTTCATTAAGAAGTCAAAACATGTTTGCAATATAATCTTTTAATCTTACAGCGTGTATGAAGAGATTCCATAATGTGACATACTTTCTCATTTTTGCTAGATCATTTATTTTTGTATTCTACTGGTGTGGTAAATGACTTCTGCAGCAAAGTTATGACTAGTATCTCAAAATTATTTTCCATTATATTTATTAGATATTTTCCATCTAATTTAGGCATTCTGCTAAACAGAGTATAAATACAATGGAAAGATGCAAATAATAATGCAAGTAAATATATTTCAGGTTACTAATATGGAAGGCTTTTTTTAATCTGGGGTGAAGTATATTCTGGTAACTTGGACAAGAAGTCAATTCCATGATTAGTGGAAATCAAGTATTTCTACTACATATTCCTTTGAAGAAATGCGTAGAGAATACAACAGAGAATGAAATCTTGGAAGGGAAGGAAAAGTAGGAGGAGGATTGAGAAATATAGATTTCAGTGCACTGCTGCTTCAGGGAGGCTGATTAAACAAGCAAGTGAAGGATTACATGAATCAAGTAATTGGATTAAGCAAAAAAAGTAAAAGGAAGTAGAATATAAGGTAAAAATTTTTCCTTCTATTTAGAGTGGGAAAAAAAAAGGAAGGAAAAAAGATAGTAAAAGTAGAGTTAAAACTCAGGTCTTATCTCCTGCTAAGTAGAAAAAACCATTTATATTAATGAGGACTTCTGTTTAAAAATTGATGGCATTTTCTTGCCCACAGTAAGAATTGTTAAAGTGCCATCAATAGCAAAGAACAAAAAGAGATTAGGTCATCACTCAGGAGATTACTCTAGATCTGTCTCAACCTTTTTCAGTGGTGAGTGGCAGAATCCCTTCAACCTAAACCATGAAGAATTGGAGCTATTGCAAACCTCTGCAGATGGCTTTCATGTTCAGAATTTATGCTATTGACAGCCTGCATCACTTAAAAGTTGTGCAAACATATGATCTATGCATTCGTTTCCTTCCATCCATCACTTTTTCAAAATCTCAAAATCATGGAATAATTCAGACCGAAAGGGGCCCCAAAAAAACATTAAATTCAACCTGCTCTTCACTTTGTTATTTTTGTATTTAAATATAGGCTACCATTTAAAAATACTGTGAAAGTCACCCAAAAATAGCCAACGCTTAGGTAAGTCAAATTCCCTGAGCACCACTGATAGTGTATATAAAGATTAAAGAAAATTCTACCCCAATACACATTGTACATGGCTTGAGACTGATTCTAGTACTTGGATGATTATACCAGAAAAATCAGGTTGATTCTGGGCATTCTAAAAATGTAAAATTTTATCTAATTACATAAATAGCCAGAAATAGCCAGAAACCTTCACATATTTGAAATAGGTTTACAGGAAGCAAAAAGCCCAATAAGTTTTCTCTTATCTACAGCGTATATTTCTGTCTGTAGGATATATTACTACTTCTTACTTCTTATTTCCTATAAGAAATATCCTTATATTTCTTACTTTTTTCATTTCCTTTACTGCATATTTTTACTTCCTGCCACCTATGACACTGAAGTTGCCATTTCAATAATTACAAAATTATAGATTTTCTGTCTTGTGCTCTAATTTCTTCATTAGACAGCCAGGTGTCTCATAATTTATGTAGAACTGATTGTGCTAGAAACTTTCCTTGGAGATTTTGCAACCATATGGGAAAAATTTGATTTAAGATGCAAATCTGAGCTTATTAGAGTTACAATCTACTAGAAATTTGCAAGACTGATTACAAGCTCCTTGAGTGGCCTTCATCAATTTAACGACTATTAAAAGTCCAGCAGAGAGAATATGAAAAGATTTCTTAAAACAGCAGGTTCATTTCCTCTTGCTAGATAAAATATTAGATTGATTGACATGAAGTAAAAAAGTGACTTTCTCATTAAATTTTCTTATAAGAATACTACATACATATAATAAATTTCCCCTTCTTAACATCTCCTGTTATTGAATTAATTTAGGTGTATATTGAAGCATTGGTTATGAATAATAAAACCTTGAAATTTATTTTTGTCATAGAACAGAAACACATAGCCTGTAAATGCAAACATAAATCTGAACATCTTTTCTTTTCCTTTACTGCAGTAATTTCATGGCAAATGTGTAAGAATTTGTGATTTTATTTATTCAATATTTTTTTGAAGCCAGTTTCCAAAGAGAAAAAGATCTGAAAGACACACATGTACTGGATATTCTGAATATTGCTAGGAAAAGAGAGATAAGCTATCATAATATTTAATTTTTATTTAGTTGTTTTAAAATTTAATTTAAATTTTATTTAAAATTTTAATTTAAGATAATATTTAAAAATTTTGTTTTATCAGAGAATTTTAAAATTTTCATAAAGTTCTTGATGCTAAAATTTACCATTAGAGCTAACAGTATTATTGGAAACTAATTAATCAACAGTCAACATTTCAAAGTACAGATGAGCAATATTCTCATTGAGTATTTTTTGAGTATTCTAAAAAATTTGCACAGAATGAAGACAAAGAGGTGAGAACAGGCAGCAACCAAAACCAGGTATGCACTCATTTTCTTGTAATAGTAACAAACCACACAGAAGATAAGGCAGGAGGAAAACAAAAAAAAAAAACAGGGCAGTCAAGAGTATTTCTACAGGCATTTTTCTGTCCAAATTATTTTATATTCTTTTTTTTGTTGTCAGACTGATGTGATTAATGAAACAATGGAACAGCTGAAACAATAACTGATACACAAATGGACAAACAGATCCTGCATTAGCCCCAAAAAGGCTAAGACTTCCATTTTTTTGTTATTTTGCCCATATGTAATGGTATGCTCGGGGACTTACAGGACTGTATCCAATGGACAGGGCAGAGGTATCAGTCTGAAGGACTACATGCGACTTGAACAAATCAAAGTCAGCAGACTGGAGATCCCCATTGCAAAACCTGAGTAATCCTGTCTCACCAGTACTTCTGAGTCCTACAGATGTATAAAATGCATCCTTGAAACAGAAATCTGAAGGTTTTTATGTCAATTCACTATGCAGAAATAACTTGGTGATTATAAGAACAAGCAAAACTTGTAGGTATTTCATTATCGGACAATGAGTTCATGAATAAACTTTCACATTGCTGCAGAGAATGGCTGGTAATGTTGTTGTTCTGAGAGTTTTTAAACTAAACCATTCATTTAAATACACAATGTACTCCCTAACCTTCCCTTAGGATGAAACTCACCCTCTGCAGAGGACTTGCATAAAGCTATGCATCACTGAAGTCATGTTTATGCTGTTTTTTCAGTTGGAGTGAAACTAAATGGTGTGTAGACTTTTGCACTGTAGAATGAGAATTCTATGAGAATTCTAATGTAGAATGGGAATTATATTCATCCAAATGATTCTCTGAAAAATGTTTGTAAATATCTGCAGGCTTCTTCAAATTGGAGGACCATAAAGAAGAAATATTTTATTTTATTAAAATATCTGACTATATTGTATACTTTTTTTGCTTATTGTCTCTTTTATCACCTCTCTCTTGGTTAAATAATAAATATGCTTCTTCTCAGTTACCCTAACAACTTCTTCACCTGTCTTCTGTATTTTTGCCCTACATTGCAAGGGGCAAAACATGCATACACCTGTTCTCCTATTCTCATATTCTAGAGACTCTTTACCTTTACATTCCTGGTACTTCATATTTTATTACTAGAACTAATTAAGCCTCCAAGCATTGCCATAAGTGATAATTTCATACCCTTGGTCAATATTTGATTATAGTCTCTCCAAGCCCATGTTACACTTTCACATAAACTCTATGACCTCTGTTAATCATTTTAGATATCTGCACATTTAATTTTTTTTTAAGTCCTCCTCTGATCTGCTTTTTGGTATCTATGTTGCTGTGATTATGGCCTCTCATGTATATGTCTATATATCTATATCTCTATCTATATCTATATTTATATCTATCTATATCTATAATGTTTAGGTATAGTGCAAATAGGTTCAAGTTCTGTCCTGATGCAAAGCTCACTGTACATAAGGCATCCTTAGGGATGTTTGTTCTGCGAGTACAGGATGTTCCTTAAGCTGGTCCTTAACCTAATAAGTTTTGCTAAGAAGTAGCGTAGGTTGCTTACATAGCTCATGATATGCAGTTGGTTGCATATGTTCTTGAGGGGATCTAAGAAATAAATAGGGCTTTTTTACCCCCTTCTTATCATCTCTTGTAATCTTCTGCATGTATTCTCTGTTACCTTCTTTTCCAATTTCCCTACATTCTGTTTTGTCCTTAGATTGTAGCAGCCTTTGCCCTTGGATTGCAAGTGCCTGGAGCAGAGGCCATGGTTCTGCTTTTGGGGTTTTTTTGTGTGTTTTTTTTGGTTAGTTTTTTTTTTCTTTCATTGATTTGGGATTTTGGTGGGTTTTTTTGTTTTGGTTTGGTTTTTTGTTGTTTGTTTGTTTGCTTGTAGTTATTTTTTCTTGGCTTTTTTTTTTTTATTATTATTTTAGTATACACTAATACAACAGAAGTCCACTCCATTGCTCTGGCTCCTAGGAGTTCTAGCTATTCAAATTCAGTATAAAACACGTCATACTGACTATTATTAATGAGCTAAAAAGATTTGGTATCCAAACAGCATTTTTCTGGTTATTTAAGTAGGCATTCATTCTTCACTGCTTCTCTGATTCCAGTCAGTGGAATCCAGTCTAGTCTCCTCAACTAGAAATAAAGTCCTTGCAGGAAAGTGCCACTAAATTATACGGCCATGGCTGAAGATGGCCTGAGCATTTCAGTGCCAAGTCTCAGCTGAGGCATTTTATAGGCAGTACACAAAACCATAATGCAATCCTCCCTAATGTGGGCAGGGTGACAGCCTGTGGCCAAATGTCTCAACATGCCCACACATATCAGCACGGCCCCAGCAGCTGTTAAACTTCACGCAAGGCTGGGAGCAAGTTCTAGTGCCAGTATGAGGCGACAGTGGAAGGTATTTGACAAACTGAGTTTATGGCAGCTATCTGCCAGACAGAATTCCAGCTTGATTATTTACTGCAGGGACAATTGCTGGTACTTCAGATCCAAAACTATAAAATGACTGGACAGCTTCTGAGGAGCCCTTTTTACTGACAGGATGCAGCTGCTAAATATACATACAGCTCAAAAAACTCAACAGATTTTAACACCAGCTCTAGAATAAAACAAAAGTAAAACCATAGCTATTGAGTTCTTTCACTTAGATTTCCTGTGGCACTTGAAGATATTGCTTGTGTGTACTCCTTGGCTACCACACAACTGTAACTGTGAGATAGTGGTACAACACAGACAGAAGTTGCATACATCCCTAGAAAATGCTAGTCTGCTATCTTAATATTCTGCCTAAATAATTCAGGTGTAACAGAAATTTTCTGGATCCAGAGCCTCCTGAAAAGAATCTGTATCAAGATCCAAACCAGATCCTACTACAGACACACTTAGAAACAATTCTATATATTAGACCAGCTGGTGACTGCCTTATTGGTCACTTACAATTTTGAAGTTATAATCACAGAACCACAGAATATTCTAAACTGGAAGGGATCATTGATTTAAACTCTTCAATGAATGGCCCCTACAAGGATCAAACCTGCAACTTTGCTGGTATTAGCACCATGCTCTAACCAACTGAGCTCATCTCAGGATAAATAGATCACTAAGAAATATGTGGCAAAGATTTTGGGGCAGAAAGAATGCAATGAAGTGGGATGCGATTGTTATGTAAAAGCACCCCAAGAGTACCACGGACAAGTTGAGTAATGTTCTCTGCTGTTATCTGTGTTGGTACAAACTGATTTTTTGCAGATATAATGTTTGTATCTGAAAAAAGCAGCAGAATATTCCCTGTGAGCAAGAGAAGAATCTTTGGGCATTTTTCTCTCCTTTAGTGTGTTGTATTTTCTGAGAAGAAAGGTAATTTAAAAAGTAGTACTGTCATGAATATTTGCCAAACCAACAATGTTGACCTAAGACTAATTTCCCAAATGTCACAAGCTGAATCAAAATCACTGAACCCATTGTCTATATCTTGGGAAGGGAATCTAAGCTAGTATCAACAACTGTTGCTCACAAAATGTCATATAGATGGAAAACCAGAGCCGTTAGTACAAATATACATATTTTCTATGTTCAGTTATCACTAACACTTAACTGAATGAACAATTTGTCATTTGCATTAAACAAAAAAGAAGAATAATCAGAGAGAATACATTCTAAGTTATCTGATCCCTATATTTTCATCCAAATCCTGACTCTGTATGTTGCTGTTCATTTGATCAAAAATGTTTTAATTTCCTACTAAAAATCACTGAGAGCTGTGTGCCTAAAACTACCCTTAGAATCTGTTTCCTGCCAATCAATTACACTTTGAGGTTGCAAGCTGTTTCTTTACTACATAAAAAATAGACAGGAGGTATGTTGTTGAAGGCAAGTTAATGAGTTAAGTTCTGCTAATATTTGACTGTAGATTTATTAGGACACTCAATATATGTGCATTCTTACTATTCGAAACAAATAAATATATTTGTATATCACTTAGAATGAATAAAATTATTGGGAAAAAAATTCCAGCAAGAAATTCCATATCATATCATAGAAACATAGAATAGCTTGGGTTGAAAGGACATTAAAGATCATCTACACCAACGCCTCTGCCATGGGCAAACACTTATATTAAGACTAGGTTGTTCAAACTCCCATCCAATCTGGCCTTGAACACTTCCAGGGATGAGGCATCCACAGCTTTCTAGTGCCTCACCACCCTCACAGTAAAGAGTTTTTTTTCCTAGTATCTAATCTAAACTAGCCCTCTTTCAGTTTAAAGTCATTTCACCTTGTCCTATCACTACATTGTAAAAGGTCCATCTCTAGCTCTCTTGTAGCTTCCTTTAGGTACTGGAAGGTCCCTTAAGATCTCCCCAAAGCCGATTCTTCTCCAGGCTGAACAATCCCAGCTGTCCCACCCCGTCTTCCCATGAAGGGTGCTCCAGCCCTGCTGTGATCATCCTCATGTCTCTCCTCTGAACTCCTGCAAGTCCATGTCCTTCATATATAGGAGACTTAGAGCTGGATGAAGTGCTCCAGATGGGATCCCATGAGAACAAAGTAGAGGTGCAGAATCACATCCCCAGATGTGATGGCCACACTGCTTTTGATGCAGCACAGGGTAAGAGTGGCTTTTTGGCTGCAAGTGCACTTTGCCAGCTCATGTGAGCTTCTCATCCATCAGTGCCCCCAAACTGTTGGAAGTCACCCTCAACACATTCCAGGACCCTCTAGGACTACCTATGCCCTGCTGTGTTGTCTCTCCAACAGATGTTGGAGTGGTTAATGTGTTCCATGAAGACCAGGGCTTGTGAATATAGGTCTGCTCCTACCTGTCTGCCGAGGGTCCCATCCACTCGTTCTTCTCTGTCAGGTGGCTCTAGCAGATCCCCACTATAATGTCCCCTGTTCACACACTCCCTTTAATCCAGGTCTGTAAGCTCTTGGCTGCCTTCTCATCCATCCCCAGGCAGAACTCCATGCACTCCAGCTGGTCACTGACATAAATGGTCACACTGCCTCCTCATCTCTCCTGCCTATCCTTTCCAAAAAACCTGCATCAATTTAAAAAGATTTATATTCTAAAACTTTTAATTGAATATTTTTTTTCAATGCTAATTTATACAAATATAATCAATTAAATCCAAACCAACTGTAAAATTTTAAGGACTGCATTTCACAGTAGTTCTAGTGGAATAGATTTTATTTGAATAAACAAACTGGAATCTGACATAGGTTTGGTGAGTTTGGAAAAAACAAAGGAAAGAAGAGGAATATAAGACTGGGGGTATTATCAGGACAAAGCAAGTCTCTAAAATAAATTATTGCCTTGTTGAAAGGCAGAGGGATAAACAAAAATTTGCTTTGTATTGCATTTATTTTATGATAAGTAATAGCAAGGACACTAGATGACAAGATAGCTTGTGACTTTCAAACTTATAAACAGCAGCCAATTTCAGTCTCTTTCAGGCGGTTTATAGACTAACAGAATTATGTAAAATGAGAAGGGCCTCTGGAGGTCATCCAATCCATATTCCTGCTTGAAGCAGGCTCAATGGGTCAGGCTGCTCAGGACATTACTCAGCTGCCTTTTGAGTATCTCCAATGATGTAAATTCCACAATACCTCTGGGCAGGCTGCTCCAGTATTTTGCTGTTCACATGGTGAAGTCTTTATATCTAAGAGGAATTTTCCTTTCCCAAAATTGTAGTTTTTACCTTTTCTCCTGTTGCACTGTGCTTTCAAGAAAAGTCCAGCTCCATTTCCTGTGTTCTCCCATTAGATAGCTGAAGACAGCAATAAACAAAACAAATTATCTTTCCTCTTATGACTTTGTAAGTTTGCCAGCCATGCAGAACACGAGTACCTTGATCCTTGCCTAGAGATTGCAGCACATGACATGGAAGCACATGCTTTAAGATGATTTTAAGCCTAGGTAAACCTAAACAGAACTTTGGGCACATATCCCGTTACCTAACAAGGACTGCACAACCACCAGCGTGCACAGGGTGCCAGCTATGCATTTGCAGACAACTCATGCTAAATGCAACAAGAGCAGATTAAACACACTGCAGATCTGTGGTTCAGCTTGTACATGCAATGAACAGTTGCCTAGGATTTCTGGGAGCCATGCAGCACATTCAAAATTATTACTACTGTAAATGAGCAGTTTGGCATTGAGAAATCCTGGACGGACAGACCGTATCAAGCAGGATCAATGAGAGAGCTATATCCACTTAGTTCCACTTCACTACATCTTCATCTGCCACCTATCATTGCTGTGGGTGATTAAAACTGAAAGGAGCAATGCAAAACAATATCACATGATTTACAGTTGTTTTTATTTCTATGCAGAAGCTTCATCTGAATTACATCCTTCTGGGTGATATATTTTTTGATAGAATTTGTCTACATTTGCTTTATGTTCTGAATCCTGGGTGTGTTGCTTTAGTATCATAGTCAGAGAATGGACACTATAGCGTGGCATACAATAGTAGAGAAATACATTTTATAGGCAATATATGGTCACATAACATTTCCAAGTTAAATAGTTTCCCACCTGTAATTCAAGCACCTGTTTTATACCTACCCATTGTGATTTTATTTACATTATAAATTATCAAATCACAGTTAAGCCCATAGATAACCCTCAACATTGAGAATTCCAGCACAGGCGGTTCACATATCAGTGAAATGGAACATTCAGAGTAGAGAGGACCATTCCATATAAACAGTGTTGATACAAATCACATATATAATCAACAATATAAGCATATTCTCTCTTGTGGAAAAAGAAAGAGACAATGAATATGCATTTTTGATAATATGGCAAAAAATTGTGATAATGGAACTTACATAAAGCCTTTCAATGACAGCAATATATATGATAAGATTCAATTTTCTGTCATGTATACATATACATATATAAAGACAGTTATTGCTACAATATTGTCTGCACGGTGTTTTGGTGTTGTAATTTGATTCTTGTGATACACTTACTTTGTATTGTCAAACTACAACACGTAATAACTCGCACACTAAGATTTAGAAGAAGGAAAATAGTAAAGGAAGTAACTTATTTTTGATTTTGTAATATATAGAATTTTTAAAGTGACAGCGGATTGGAGGATAAAATTGTTACTTTTCTAACTACACTGGTTAAATGAACAGTTCATTAATTCTTTCTTATTACAAAGAAGAATGTAAAATAATTATTTACGTGACTGTGTGAGAAACTTTAGTAGAAATATGTAAACATTACAAGGTATAGAAAACTTTTAGAACTTTAAAACTTTTAAAAGAACAGGGTGACATTGTATCCCACATGAGGAACTTAAGGTTAGTTCTTTGTGCTCTGTTTCATGTTTTAGAGGTGAAGTCATGTCACCAACAGGTACAGTAGTCATATCTACCCAAGAGAAACTTTTCTTTCAGCTTTCTTGGGCATGTCCACATGGGCAGCAGAAGTAGTGGCAGGACTAGTCAGCAAGCTTTTCCTTTACACAGAAATGGTGTTAATTCTGTTGGTTCACTCCTCCAGTTATAATCTAAAATACCTGCAATTTTTAGACTGAGAATAATTTTCAATACTCAGTCTAAAATACTTCAATACTTTTTTATTTCAGTGTACATTCAGTAAAAACACTGGGCTTGTTTTTTGATTTGGGTTTGTATTTTTCACTAGTCTTCTCCCAGTAAAGCTTAGCATTTAGTCTATGTTTCTGGCCAGTATTGATCACTGCACTAGCATTTCAACAGAATCAGCATTTACAATAACAAGATTTCATTCCTGAGTTTGTGAGACCATCACTATGTGGACCGAGTTTACTCTTTTGTTTTCCCACTCACTCTGTTTTGCATTTAGTCTACGCTAGATTATTCCATCAGTTACTCAAAATTCAAAGGTACTTTTCTCAGGTATTCACAGGAAATAGAATAGACTCCTTCTCCATATTATCTGTGAATCCATTCAATGGTTCATGTTATGTTTTTCTTTGTTAAGTGTAAAGGGAACTTTAAATTAATAGTTTAGCCTTAGAAAAATTTATTTTAATCCAATTTTATGGCTTCATAAGCATTCTCCTGCCTTTTAAAATTCAAGAAATTAGAAATTGAGCTTTGTGAAATGGTCCATTTCAAGCTTAAAAAATGCTCAACTTTCATTAATACTCAGATTAATATTTGAGTTTTATATTCATGGATGCAATGAAACTATAATCTAAGGGCAGAGTAGAAAGGCTGCCAGCCCTTTGTCTTTCACACTGTGTTAAACCCCTATTCTAGATGCATGCTATCAAAATAAAAAAAAAAAGGTTCATAATTTTATTTATTTCAGGAGTGTATCTTCTACTTCCACTCTGTGAGGTCTCTTTTTTGTTTGGTTTTCTTTTCTTTTTTTAAATCCCTGCCTAGGGTTGTGTCACAGCTTCACCATGTTGAGCCATGTTAAGCCAAGCTGAAGATGCTTTCGGAGCACTTTTTCTGAGGCTAGGGTCCATGTGGATTATTTGCAGGGCATCCAATCAAAAACTATGCCCTTCCAGCTAACCAAATAGGGTGCTTAGAGAATGACTGACAGAGACGTTAAGGAGAGAGGAGGGTTTTTTTCTAGCAAGTATAAGCACAAAAAACTTTCTATCATAGAAGAATAGGGAAGCTCTTAGGGAGTTTATAGCACATAGTTTTGAAGAAAGAAGAAAACCTAGAACCTCCTTGTTTAGAAATTAAGACTGTCTTTCCAAATAGTCTTATTTCTCTCAAGACCAAACTCATGCTGTGTATCTGTCTGTCAGCTTGCTTACTGGTTCATCCCACAAATATTCAGAGAGTCAACTGTAATCAAAACATTGCCAAAGCCATCACAACTGCAAAATGTCTCAGAGGAAACCTTTCAGTATACATGGCTGAGCTTCCATTCAGACTTTGCCACAGCAGTCTGCACCTTGGGAAGAGGATTCTGTTGTTCCAACTGTGATCAAACAAAAACTAATTTAATTGCTTCTTAATTTAATATGAAAGCAGAGGAAAAGCACCAGTGTATGTGAGATTTCTATACATTTATTAACACACTTTCTGGAAGATTTATACCTTTCAAAATAACTGTTATGTCTATGTTTAGCCAGTCAAAATTCAGCCTCCTCAATCCCTCATATAACACAATCAAAATACTCACATACTTTTGCTAATAAGAATATTACAACTGAATAAAAAAATTAGCCTTGGTTATTATTTTATTTATATATTAAATTAATTCTCATTTGCTTGCCAACTTCGTTCTTGATAAGGAGAAGAAGCAAATTGCCAGAACCTGGTGAACTTGGCTTTGAAGGGCTGCTGAAGAAAGTGAAAGCCCTTGAAAGAATTCTAGCTCTGCACTTAGCACAGTAGCTAGGCATTTCAGTTGCTATCACCACACTTAGGGTTGAGCAGATCTTTAACACCACTATGTACTTTTGTGTTTGGTTTCATTGGAATAAATTTACCTTTTTCCGGGTTGATTTATTGGAAAAACTACATTTATTATATTTTTTATGATAATTTTTATCAATTAAACTCAAGATTTTTAAAAGAGACAAACGGGATATCTCTGAGATGTAGTTACAAACAGCGTGGATTTTTGAACACGGAATTGCTCAGAGATTACACAGAAAATTCAATTTGTCTTAATTCTGTGCCCCAAACACCTCAGTAAAAGGCACAGAAAGAATTATCCCAACAAAAGAACTCCATTGGCCATTTTAGCATCCTGAAAGGCATGTGGAATGGCAGATATTAGTGGTGAATTACACATGGTGACTGTTCCCTCTATCCCAAAAGAGCAAAAAAGGGAGATGTTCAGAAGGCACATTCTTTCATCAGCTGGTCATAACAATGATTTCCTGTGCCTGGTCTTTTTGTAAGCTACTGAGGAAGGTGGAAGGAATCTGAGTCAGAACTTATAGCTGAATTGAGTTGCTTCTTTAACATTTGTTGGTCATGTAAAGGAGAAGATTTTTGTTGGTGCTCTTTCTGTGGAGGACAATTTGGCTTATAACCCTTAAAAGCAACATCTGTATGTTGCTGCATGTAGGCATAAATAGTATTACACTGACGCAGTGTAAAAACTGTCTTGTCTCCAGGTATTACTCCATCAATAAAAGTTTGGTTAGCAGCTAAATAGCAATAGTGAGAGAGATAAACAATGCATTGTTTCACATTTTGTGCTCATACATCAAATACTTTCTCTCTTGAAGTTTTGGCTCTTTAGCCACCACAGTCTTCTTGTGTCTTTGTTGATGTGAGTAAGCTCTCAATTAATAAAGCTTTATTGAAGCTTTTTTTTTTTCTTCTTTCATACCTTCCTTGCTGGACTGTGCAATAGAATACTTGCAGATTGTCTACATTTGATAGAAGGTAAACAGAAAGTTACATATCAAAAACAATATTTTTAATGTGATTTATTGGCATTTTCACTTTCAGATTAAGCATATTTAATTGGCTTGCTTAAAATGAGCATACAGAGAAAGAAATACCAAATCTTACTACAGAAAGAACTGAACAGCTAAGGCAGCTGCCAGTTTTTTCTCCGCATAGGGACCCTGTGGTAGAATAAGTGATAAATGTTTCCTTGCATTCCTGTCTAAATTCACTGTAGAATAGGCTGATGTGAGTTTAAGCCTCTGAGTTCACTTTTAAATATTTTAAGAGAATGTTGTGTAAAAGCTCAGATCTAGATGATTTATCACAGTATCTGGCAGAGACTGACTGTTAGTGTTCTGAAACTATATAAAATATCTTGATGAGCATATATGCAATATGCAGACATTTTCAGGGAATAGCAAGTTCAAAATCTTACTGAATTTTATGACTTCTATTTATTGGTACTATTTCTCTGGTTAGTATTCTAGAACACTCATTTGTTGCTGGTAAGTAGCCCTGCTCATATTCTGCTGATTTCAATATCAAGTATTCAAAATGTATAACTCACAATAGAGAAATGATGCATTGTTTTCCCTTTATAGGACTCTAACACATGCTCCAAACTTCACAGCATAAATTTAACTAAAATTTTAACTTTAGCAAGTGTGCTGGTTTTGGTTGACATAGAGTTAAGACACCTTGTAGGTGATTAATGGAGAAAACCAATGGATTAAACTAGGATAAAACCAGCAATCAGATTATTCAAAATTATTTAAAACAGTTTTTGCTCAAAAAAGTGTGGCATTTGGCATTTAATTTTAAAGACGTAAAATTCTTCTGAAAAGGCACGGTCATATCTAGGTTACAGTAGAGGACTAAAATATTATATGGTGTCTAGATTATGTTTCTGAATAAGTAATGTAATAGTTGTTTCAGAAAGAACCACTAGATGCAGCTGTTCAGATTTTAAAATCTTTAGGTTGCTTCAGATTTTTTATAAATATATTTACCTCATTTATCCTAATTGGTTCTTAAGCAACTGAGTAGTACAAGATACAAATAGTGACAACTAGAATGCAGGATTTTCTGTTTTGTTTTATTGTGTTATTATTACTTTTCAACATCTTCAAAAAGGATAAAATACGTGTCTTCATTATGCAGTAATTGAGAGCTTCCTCAGATTTTTAGAATTAGCTGACACGTGAACATGGGAGTTCTATGAGAATATTTGTGGATGAAAATGATCACTGCTGAAAGAGGCTGGTAATATAAATTTGATATTTAAAAATAACCTGTCTCCCAATGCACACAGGAAATGGCAGGAAAGTATAAAATAAAGGAAGGTAGAAAGGTAATGTGTGAAGTTGCCAGGTAATCATATACATCTCAGGAGAATTTTATGCGTAAGCGTTTTTTAAAAATTAATGAAAATGTGCCATTTGCAATTTTGTGTAAGACACATTTTAGAAATTGCAGCATTTAAGCATAAAATTCCTAAACAGTAGAGTTTAACCTTACTGTGTATACTTACTACCTAAGCAGGACAGTAAATGCTAGGACATAAACAGGGAAATTAACTATAGGATAGGCTTAGCAACCATTGAATCAGAAGTAATTGTACGGCTTTAATACTTCCCTGATATGTTTGGTTTTTCTTCCCCAGCTTGAAAATATATGCTAAAACAATACCATTTGTGTGGTATTTTTTATGAGAAGAATCATGTTAAAAATTCAGCTAGATGGTGGCTTGCATGCTCAAAATACTATATGACCATGCTTTAAGATGTGTCTTACTAAGCAGCAAATGTTATGTAAATATTTTTGCATGCAGAATTTAACAAACGCTAGTAATAAGAAAATATGGGGAAGCATGTTTCCTTTTCCTTCAAATTTGCTAGGAAATTTAGGAAGACATAATTAGTATTTATCTATTTTCACATTTATACTAGTCATAATGAACTAAACAGCAACCTTCTGCTTTAAAATCTTAGTGGCTTGTCTGAGGTTTGGGTGAGTTTTTACTTTTAGCCATAGAATGGACAGAGAAGAATATAGGTAATAAATAATTAGAGAGAAATTTAAAGAATAACTGCAACACTCTGGAAGCCAATTTGAGAGACTGGCCACCTTTAATGGTTTGTGAGGCAGGTAAGAGAAAGTCAAAGTTTATTTTAAATATTGTAAGAGAAACATGGCAATGATGCAACTTTATCTCATTACATCTTGGACTGAAACATAATCAAAGAAAAACTTTTTCACTTTAGCTCTGTTTATTTTCTAGACAGTCATTTCAGAGATCATTAGAGTGGTAACAAAAACAGGACATAGGGAACAGTAAGGTAAAAATCAATTGTATGCTGGTTTAAGAAACTTAAATATGCATTGTTTTTACTTTGAATGAGGAAATATTTGAGAAATATTTATGAAGATGCACACTGAATGAAAAAGCCACAGGGAGAGCAGAGGGAAATAAAAAGAAAAAAATAGGAAAAAGTAAAAAGGAGCCTGAAATTGCTCTACATTATATTCCTTTCTTAGCAGTGTTGTCCCAATTGCCTGCTAAAAGTCTGCCACTCCTAAATACTGCCATTAATATTATTTGCACGTTCTTTTCCCTTCTGAAGGCAAGGTAATTTAAGAACAGGAAATTATGCAACTTGCAGACATATTGGAAATGGCAAATACCAGTGTTGTGGTTTAAGCACAATCAGGTGTCGTACAAAATTCAGTGCTGTTAAGTTACCATTTGTTTTGATTTGGCTGCAGAATAAGCAACATAATGCTAAGTCTACTTATGAGCTATAAACATGGAACCAACAACATACACTACTGAGTTAGAGTGGATCCATCTTTTTTAATTCATACATTTAAAAGTTAGACAATGACGACTACAGCAGCAGAGAAGAATGGGCACCTTTGTAGGGTGATTCATCTCATCCTTAGGAGTCTGGATCACATGGCATGATTTGTGCTTCAGGGCACAAAGGGATCCAAAGGTGCCTAGTTGAAATTCAGATGTTTCACTTTTGAATACCTAAGGATAGCTCATATTATTTCTATCTATTACACATTCAGTAGGAAAGGCTGTTCTACAGTCAGCTAAGTAAATCTCTTCACTTTTTTGGAAGAAAAAGAGGTTAGCTAAAGTACCAGGAATTCTTATGGTAACATGTTAGGACAATACACTTTTCATTTTGACCTTGCAGGCATAATATGTGTCTTCACTGCACAAGAAAATGTTTGTTTTTTTTTTTTTTTTTTTTTAAATTTGTTATTTTATTAAAATGACACTGTATGTTCTTTAAGATTTGAACTGTTAGGGTTTGGGCTTCACTAACATTCTCAGGTGCTTTACACTGGGTGTCAGATAAACCATTAGTTGTCCTGAGAAGAAACCTCCTCTTACTTCCACAAAACAATAATTATTTCCATTAACTGTTTGTTAAGCGTCAGCTTATGTATGTATTCAAAGTCATACTCATGATTTTTCGTAAACTTTAGTAGCTACATTTTTGAGGGGTTTTGTATGTGCTGTACATGAAAAGTTTTCCTTCAGCTAGGAGAAAGCTTTTTATCAACCAAACTTTTACACAAGAAGGAGGTATTTGTATTGGGGTGTTAAGTCCAAAACCAGACATTGTGCCCCAGATATGAAGCCATTGTGACATTGTAAAGTAGTGGTGAACAACACATTCTTATTTCTATGATTGGTAACACAATTCTTTTCAGCTGAACCTACCACTGAGTGTATCACAATGCTGTCTCACATGTGGTCTAAGAAGTGAACTGAGAGCATCAATCTAGGACACAAAAAAAAAAAAGGCTAAAAATTGTTCAGTGCTCACCTAGGGTGGTTGAAACTGTGTCATAAGTTGAAAGTACCACATATCCAATGATATATCCCTTGAGACATCTGAGTGACTGCTGTTATTTTGACAGACAAATGTATTTCACATGTTACATTTCAGTCACAAAGACTTCACAGCAATGAAAAAAGCCTTGCATTGTTAGGGAGTTTGTAACATAGTTGGCAAAGGTAAGAATTCAGAAGGGAAGACTGAACACTTCTAAAGAGCAAAAAATGCCTTGTACATACAAATAAGAACATGGACAATTAAGATAATGATTGAACCATGTTTTAAGTAACTTATGAGTATTTTCACATCTATGACAAACGGTGTGATTGAAGGATTAAAAGAAAATATCTCAGTTCTATGGAATAACTATAGGATTTGAAGGAATTCAGAAAGGCCAGGACATTTCACAAAGGATAAAGCATCAAACCTAAGAAAGCTACGCACAAGAAATAGAGAAAAATCTCTTTAAAATATATTTCAGGGGAGGAAACATCAAAACACTGTCTCTTTGCACCGTGTCAGGAAGTGCTTGATTGAGTTATACACAGTGGGTACATAAGAATTTGTTTTCTAGAGAATAATGCTTTGAGCAGTATGTATTAGAAAAACCCTTTCAACCTTAAACATCACAGCATTACCTTTGTAATTGACATCCATGCTCATTGAAAGCATGTGTAGGAAAGAGAAAAACAACCACCAACTCCTTTTTAATTTCAGATGCTTTTGTAGCCTTTGATAATTCTGCAGATTCTCTGAATTAGGATTTGCTATAGTTTTACGTTAATCTGTCAAAGCAAAATATTTTGTGGACTAAGTATTTTAATCAAGATAGCAGATAAAATAAATTCTTTATTTTTATTTAGGTTTCAAGTCTTTTATTTCAGTTTCAAATCTCTTTTCAACTGTAGAAACTTTATAGGAAGGTTCTGTATACAGCTGTAGTTTGATCACCAAAGAACAGCATTAATATAAAATCTTTTAGACCCTTATTATGACAGTGAATACACCAGTCAAGAGGTTGAGGGAATCAAGAGCTATGGGTTTATTCTGAATCTAAGTTTAATTTAATAAAAAAAGTCTGTGCTTATATTGATGGATATTAAACCATACTTTTTCCATACTGCCTACACTCTATCAATTCATCACTGGATGATGAATGGATTAAAAGCAGCTCTGAAGAGAAGGACTTTAGGATACTGTCATGAAAACTGGATATAAGCCAGCAATGTGCACTTGCAGCCCAGAAGGACAACAATATTCTGGGCTGCAGAAAAAGAGGCAGGTCCAGGAATGTGATTCTGCCCCTCTACTCTGCTCTTGTGAGACCCTACCTTCAGTGCTGCATGCAGCTCCAGGGTCCTCAGTCCAGGAAAGACATGGACCTGTTGGAAATTTGCTGGAAAAATTGTCAAAGAGCTGAATCAAAAGGCTGAGGGTGTTTGAGAGGTTTACCTCTCAGAAGAAAAGGCTTCAGAGGGACCTTATTGTGTTCTTTCAACATATAAAGGAGGCTTATAAGAGAGATAAAGAGGGAGTTTTTATCAAGGCCTGTAGCAACAGAACAGAAGGCACATATTTTAACTGGAAGGGGATATACTTAAATGGCATATAAGGAAGCAGTTCTTTAGGATGAAGGTGGTCAGCCATTGTAATAAATTGTCCAGAGAAGGCATGGATTCCTCATTCCTGGAAGTGTTCAAGGTCAGGTTTGGGTGGAGCTTTGAGCTTCCTGATGTAGAAAGATGTCCCTGCCCATGGCAAGGAGTGGGACTAGATGTTCTTTGAAGGCTCTTCCCAATCCAAATCTTCCCATAGTACTGTGTGATAAAACTCATCCAACACTCACTATTTCTTTATTTTTACTAGGAATTCTTACTTTCAAAAGTAAGATTTCTTTATTTTACTACAAATCTTTATTTTCTTGTCTAACCTCTTGCAACTCATTTTCTAGTAGTGAATTTACATGTACTCCACCACATCAGAAAGGGACAGGCATTGCTTTCAAACTTCTGATGGCCATCCTGTTGCAAGACTGAAAAATTGTAAGGAAACAGGGTACACATAAGTCGGTTTAGTATAATCTTTGTCTATAGCTATAAAAATCACAGGAGTAGCTGCCCATTCTCTTTCTTTTCTTGTCATCTGTTATTAAAATAGACACAGGACATATTAGTAGCATTCTGTAAAACCACATGAGTATTCCCAAAGGACTAATGCAGTATCCAAGATGTTTCATCCAAATGTTAAGAAAAACATATGAAAACTCTTCCCAAAACCTGCATTTTCCATAATGAATATGCATTAGACGCGATGTAAAAAAGACAAAGAAGAAACAAGTAAATCAGGTTTATTTTTTTGTTGTTGTTGTTTTTTGTTGTTTTGTTTATTGTGTTTGTTGTTGTTGTTTTGGGTGGGGTTTGTCTTTTTTGGGTTTTTTTTTTCCTTGCTAGCTTGTTATTCGCGTGAGTAGAAAAAAAATATTTCTAGGATAAATAGTTTCCTAGATTGCATGTTGAAATCATAGGATTTTTAACTTTGAGTGTTGACATGGAAAATGAATTAAAGGAGCCAGAGGTTGCCATAAATTTTCCCTGCTACCGAGCTTAATGTAAAAAGACAAAAGTAGGTGATACAAAGCTTTCTGGCCAGGAAAATTTTACTAATCCTTTGAGGACACTTTTATTATTCCTTGTGTCTAAAGGTTGAGGCATCAGGAAGAATAATGGCAGGGCTATCACTGAAGTCAATGATTAAATGGAAAAAATGCTTGTGTTAACAGTTTTAAAAATATTGAGTATTTGAATCCATGGGAGTTTTGTTTTGGTTGTTTTGTTTTGTTTTGTTTTGTTTTGTTTTGTTTTGTTTTGTTTTGTTTTGTTTTGTTTTGTTTTGGAGGTTTGGTATTCTTTTAGGTAGAGAACCATGCTAGAGAAACCTTTCCACACACAGCTTTAGTTTTCTAGAGCTGCCAAGCTGGTCTTGCTTATTCTTCCCACCACAAATTTATTTGTAAGGCTGCTTTAGATTGTGCTGTTATTATATTTTTTTTTTTTACTTTAACTGTTCAAATTGTGTTAAAGAACACAATGACATTTTCATTAACTATCTAGATATAATGACTAAAAGCGAAAAAACCCCTCTGTTTAAAACTTTTCCTGAAAGTTACGTGCTTGAAATGGGAAATAATCCACAAAATTAACTAGAACATAATTTAGAGAAGAAAAATCAGTCTATATAGATCACAACTGCTCCTGCTGTCTTCATTATCTGTGAAACTATCAAACTGATAAAGGTAAAAATATTTGGGGGTTTTTTTGTTGGTTTTTTTTTTTTTCTTTCTAATTATTTGAAGCTCAAGGCACACATATCTAAGTGTCTTCAAATATATTTTTCAAAAGAACAAGTTGCAGTAGTATTTCTAGTATACTGGGCACTGTTCACTCTGTCTTTAAAACATATATAATGGTGACTTCTACAAGGTAAACATCTATTTTCATTACACATCCTGTGGGATAGGATGCTTGATTTGATATGTGAGTACACTGATCCAGCATGGCAAGTCCAATGTTCTTAGATTCCTTCACTGTTCTTTTTTTTTTATTAAAGGCTAAACTGCCATGTAGAAAGAAACTTGGCAAATGCCCTCAGTGAAGAGATGAAATTCTGAGACACGACTTTTAAGAAGATTGATGTTGAAGCACTGTGCAGGTAACATCAAAGGAGATTTACAATAGAAGCACTAGATCAGTTTTAATTACCTTTTTAAGTTCTTGTTTATACAGAAAAATTTGTCATCCGTTCTCAGTTGTGGAAGAGTAGAAGAGCTGCTTATGGCAAGAAAAAAGAGCTTGACTCAGCATTTTGTCCTTTTCTTCTCAAAAGATTACAGTATAGCCTGGGGTAGCATTATAATGAGGCGTGTTACTGTTAAGGGAATAATGTAGCATGTCCTATAGGTCTGAGTCTCAGGGGTTAAAAACCATTTCTCATGATTGCTATCTATCAGGTGCAATTATAAAAGGAATTTTTTGTATATCCCATGCCAAAACTGCCTATTTAGGCTATAAAATAAAAATTCACCTTCCTTTGCTAATATATTTCGTGTTATTATTCATCTTATCAGAATTTTTTTTTGCACTGAACATCAGACACCACCTCATTTTTTTTTTCCTCCACATAAGCATAAGTCATGAAAAAAACAATAATGGAAATAGAACAGGGTATCCTGAACAACAGATTTTCATGGACCTTTGCCATTAAGTCTTGAAACAATGGTGGTGGACTGGTCAGTCCCATTATTAGATCACCATAACCATTCCCAGAGGTTGTACATTTAAAAGGATCACAAAAAAACTCCAAAAAGATCTGAACCAAAACACCCTCAAAGAAGAGAGAGCTCACAAGGGAGATCAGAAGGCTTAAATTCTTTCAGATTATCAAGATGAAAAAATTATTTGATTAAAGAAAAAAATTATTTCACAAAGCAGAAATATTTAGTAATGCAAGGGCAATAATTTATTGATAAAGTCTGTAATAAAAATATGGATAACAAACAAGTTAAAATAAAAAATAAGATGTTCATTTTAGTGGTATGAACGATGTTCATTTTAGTGGTATGAGCCACTAGAACAAAATATTAAGGAGAACAGAAGATGTTTTACATTGGTGCTGCAACTTGAAGTTTTAGGGTTTTTGGAGAATACTTGGAGTTAATGGTTGTGGAACATGTGGAACATGCCCATAGGGTAACCCAGTTTGACTGTGTGAACATTATGCAGGGCCTTAAATAAATCTCCATTTGAAATGCATCATTTTTTGATAAAAATGTTACTTTAAAAATATTTAAAGTGGTTTTATAATCTGAAAGAAAAAAAAATAAAATAGGACTTCAGGTGGTTACAGTTTGCTGTTTGATTGACATAAGAGACATTGTATGGCATTTTATCAGCCTCTAGGAATTAAGATATATTTCTTCTAGATAAAGTACCAACAGGGTGGAAAAAGTCATGTGAAAATTTTCCCTACAGAAGAAACTTTAAGCAACACAGATCTTCAGCAGAGGATTTACATTCTGAATGAGGTACAGGAGAGAAAGGTATCATACTGAGGAAATGTCTTGAAAGATACCACGCTCACACATCTGACTTTGGTGGGAGGCTTTTTTCCTTCTCCTGACACTTATCAGAGGAATGACCATTTGATGACTATACTTATGTTGAAAATCTTGAAAATCCCTCAAAATAACCTTTATTCTGAATCACTGCAGGTTAGGATTGTTGGGAGAATGTTCATAGAGTGATTGAAGGAAAAAATAAATGTGAACCCTGTCTTGAAAAGAAAATTTCTCTTTCTTCTATTTTTAATATAGTTAATAATGTGAAAATATTGTAAGATGGGAGTTTTTTCCATTTTAAGTTGTATATATTGGATCCTTTGTTCCAACTCTATGAAAGTGTCACATTTAGCACAACAAAAGCATGCACTGCTTTCTTTCCTACTATCAGAGGAAACATAAAGGGATCATCCTTTGTTGGTCCTGAGCTAAAACTAATTTTATTGCTCTGATCAAATTCCTTAGATTTATTGAAACTCAGTCTGTTGCCTATAACTTCTCCTGAACTCAAAAACTGCAGTGGTATTTAGGTATTGTAAGGTTTGAGCATCTGCAGCATGTGATCTAAAAGCTTAAGTCACTCAGGTTGAAGTCACAAAATATAAGCAATTCTGTTCCCTCTATGCCATCAGAAGTAGATGTTTGAGAAATCAACATTCTATTGTCTAGTGTGATTTGGTGGTTTGTAGCAGACAGCCTCTTGTATCTACAAGATTATACTTCATGTATACTTCTAATATCATATATTAGAACACACAAATATAGAAGGGGATTCCTTCTGTGCTGTAAATTATTTGGAAACTGATAATGCCATATTTGACATAGAATGACTCTTCCAATCTGTTCTTTTTAAAGAGTTTATACAAAAAAATACACAGAATGTTCTGAGTTGGAAGAGATCCACAAGGATCTCCTGGTCCTGCACAGGGGAACCTCAAGAATATGCCTGAGAGCATTGTTCAAATGCTTCTTTTTTTTTTTTTAATAGATTTTGGGGTTTTTTTTTTTTAATCTTGTGCCTTTTAGTGCCTCTCAATTTTGTTTTCAATACCTTGAACTTACTCTAAACATTTGTCCATCTATTTAACACAAAACAAGTAATGGTTTGATCAGAGACAAGTTACTGGCTTCATTAAAATGGAAACAGATGAAATGTAATGGTTTCTCATGCATATGTAGCATCTACTGGTCTCTTAGTATCATGAATTCTGTAAGTAACTAGAATAATAGCAACCAATTTGCTATATAGAAAGTCAATCCAATTAACCTTTCACTCAGCTCCTCACTGTAGTTTCTTTCTGTGGCTCAAATGAATTTTTCTGGATGTGTTACTCATAGTGGAAGCCATTTGCTAACATCTCCTGTGAGATTTATGTGTTGTTTTAACCTTATTTTTCTCTGTGCTCTGCATTGCAGTCCCCGTTGAGAACTCCTGCTACAACTAGTGTGGGTACACAGTGTGAGAGCAGAAATTCTGTGAGATGAAGACATAGCAAGCCATCTGACCATGGGGTTAAAGGATCCAGAAATCAAAGGACAGGGATCTGCTGACTCTATTTTTATGAAAACTAAGCTCAGAAAAAATGTTTTTTGAACTTCCAAGAATTGCAACTCTTTCGTAGCACCTATTTTATAAAAACTTTTACTCAGAAAGTTGTAAATACATAAATCATTAAATTAATTCCTAGTTCCTAGAGAGGCAGAATAATATAGAAACTCAAACTGTAATATTTATTATGAAATAAACTACTAACTAAATAAACTACTGGTGATACATGCTCCAATCCAGCAACCCTCACAGACATTTATCTAAAAACGTCCATGATTTATTTCAGAATTCTAATAAATAGGATGGATTAGTGAATTTTGTATCACTGTGTATTTACTCTGAACACTAAGTGCTATTAATATATATCATCAATTCAAAAGTTCAATCTTCTGTGCAAACAAGCTACTTTGAACTTCAACATTTTTCTGTGTTGACAGCACTGACCTTTATCAAGAAAAGCAACTTCATTAAAATTAAAATTAAATATTTGAGATGCTACATTCACAGCAAGAAAGCCTGACTTCCTGAGGACAAATCACCTTCAATTTCAGGTCTTTGTTAGTGTTGATCATTTTGTGGTGTTGATAAACAAAACAAAAGGTCTTTTTGAGCAGAGATGCATGAAGAGAGAAAGCACATGGCTCAGTCCAGTATGGAAAATCACCCCTGGTTCAGCTAAGGAAGCCAACAACCTGCAGCAAGGTCTACACCCTGTTGTTTACAGCAGCAGTCAGGAACCTGTGCAGCATCATGTTGCCTGATCTTTACCATGGCAGTAAAATGTGTGTGTCTTTCACTGACCTGTGTCCATTGCTGTGCTTGCCCACTGACGAGGCTCCAAGATATTCAAGAACCATCTGGGCACAAACCTGTGCAATGTTCTCTAGGATATTGGGCAAAACAGACGATCCCACTGTGGCTCCCTCCAATCTTACCCATTCTGTGATCCTGTGATTCTGTGTTTCTGTGATTCTTCACTGACCTGGGGATCATGCTTCCCCTCTGCTTGCAGCCCCAGGCATGCTGCACATCACACCTCCTAGCTCAAGTGTGGAGCCCAAACATACAGAGCTTGTGACTTCTCATGTTTTCTTGTGTAATGCTCTTCTATCACTCACTCCCTGCCCTACTCATCTGCTTCACACAGGGACCATAGAGAAGGCCCAAGGGGAAGAGGGTTAGAAGCAAAAAAGTAATGTTAAGGCTCATTTCATGAAACTGCCCACTGGGATGATCAGAATCACAAGCCAGAGCAGCTCACTGATTCAAGTGGGGGACAGAGGACTGCCTAAAGTATTACTTACTTAGGTCATGCATGCCATGTTTTGGTGGTTCTGAGTCTGCCTGAGAGCAGGATGTCTGGAGTCACCTTAAAATTATCCACACACACATACAGACATAATGGTGACTGCTGCAGAGCACTGAACCAGAGATCTGCTCTGAGTAATTGACTGTGTGTGCCCCTGCATAGGTGGGACGATAATTTTAGGGTGAAAAAGGTCAACTTCAAAGTTATTTTTCAAAGGAAGCATGAGTTTTTCTGGAACAGGAATAGATGTTTGGAAATATCTGATTTAGTGACTTTCACTCAGGAAACATGAATTCTTCTGATGACAGAGTTATTTGTTACCACTTTCTTTTTGCCTTTAGAGCTTTAGACTCTGGGTATGAAAAGGGGGACAGAAATTATTTGCAAGCATTTAACACCAGAGGGGCAATGAAGCACAAAAGAGCAGAAGAGGTAAAAGATACACAGTAGATTGCTATTTGCAAGCATTTTAATGCAGTGTCTATCAAATGACTCACACAAGCACAACATAACCTGAAAATATTCCTGCTCAGGTCCAAAATGGTAGAAAATTTTAACATCCACACAGAAGATTAAAGTTCCACCTTAATCTAAGGTCCAAGTGAACAAGAGACTTCTGGGGGTTTTTGTTTGTTTGTCTGTTTTGGTTTGGGGTTTTTTGTTGTTTTTTTGGTTTTTTGGTTTGGTTTTTTTTTTTTTTTTGTGGATTGGAATAATTTAGGACATTTTCTTGAGTTCAAAAAGTTCAAAAGTATAGACTATAGATATAGTCAGAAGTCAAATAAGACTGATTATCTTTTGGATTTATATAGGCAGAACTACTCAGAGGAAGGCAAAGAAGCTAACACCGGCCATGTTCTTTGGATCTAAAAGTTAAACCATATATCCTTATAATGTCATTATGTATCCACAGAGAACAAGAAAACAAACATGTAGATTACAAGTCACTACCTTATTTCAAGTCTACGTTACAATGGATTGGTTTTTTGTAAGCAGCAGAAGTAGCTACTGAAATAAATTTTTTTTTTTAAAGATAATTCAAGAAGTTAGAAATGGGAATCCTTTTGCTGGTTTTCTCTCCTGCTTAGCAGGCAGCTTAGCTTCCTGTTCCTCTATTCCTTCATTGACTAAATTCTGAAGATATTAAACAGAATGCCCTGTGGATTTTTCCCCCACAGGAGTACATATCTGATTGGATTCTCAGGGTTTGGAATTATTGCCTGTGTCTGTAACAGGAGGTTAAATGTACCAAGATCTGTCCTCTGGGCTGAAGCCTGACCTGGCTGAGACAAAATGGTCGACTTTGAAAGCTCCTAACTTTCAAAGTGGATCATGTTACCATGATCAAGTTACTTGTTTTGAAATTTCCTGGGTCTACTCTTAAACAGCACTGGGGAACTGTTTATTGCCTTGCAAAACCAAGCCAGGTACATCTAACAGTTTAATAGGATACATGATTGCAGGCTAGTGCTCATTCTCTAAAGCTGAATATAGGGTACAGGTGTGCCTTTCAAGTCAGCCAACAGCCCAGACTGCCGCTCCTCTTGGCTGCTGGGAGGAGATGTGGGGCTTTTGCTGAGGCTGTGGTGGTGCGTTGTTTCATGTTCCAATTCCGTTACGGTTGTACGGGTCAGTTTTTCTTGTTTTGATCGAATTTATAGTTATTATGTTCTATGTACCCCCCCCCACCCCCTCCCTTTTCCCAGTTGGTGCTGCCCAAACCTTTCCCGCCTTTCCCCTTGTCCATCATCTGACCACTCCCAGTCACCCCACCAAACCCCTCCCTTATCCCCACCCAGGAGCCCTGCCAGTCACCCGGCGCCCCACCCCAAGGTCCAGAAACTTCCATCTAAGGCGTCGAGTGATTGGGTGAAGGCCCAGGGCCCCTCCCGTCCCCTTGTTCTATTGGCCCCTTACCTCAGACCCCTCCCTAGGGAGCCACCCACACCTTTCCCCTATTGGTCCCCGTTCTCTCCACCCCCCTCCCTATATAATCTCGTGTCAGACAGTTTCGCCTTGCCTTCTTTGGTTGGCACACGAGTGTTAGTTCGGATCCTAGTTCGCTTCTCCCTCACCCTGAGGGAAATAAAAGGATCGTTCTGTCCCCAAAGGAGGACGCTTCCAGTGTCATCTTTTCCGCGTGTGGGTCTCGCTTTTCATCGCCCTCGGCGCCAAGTATCCATCCCGAGCTCTCCAAAGCCTCCCCTCGGAGTAGCCCTGCGGAGGGCTCGGGGAACCTGCTCGCTGCCTCCGGAGCTAGAGCGGAGCCGGGATCGAGAACACCTTTCCGGAGGGAACGCGGCAGCGGTGGCGCCCAACGTGGGGCCCCAGGGCGACAGCGGACCCCGCGGACGGAGCACATTCTACGCTCCCTGGCCATCATCGCACCCTGGTAGTAGCAGACCCTCGTTTTAGAGGGTGGCGCTCCCAGGGACTGGATCGGCAGCGTCCCCGGCACCTAGGACGTCGATCCACCACACGCGCCTGACCAGCAGCTTTTTCGTTTTCTCCCCGGCGGTCCGGACCTCCAGCCCGTAAGTTGCGGGTGTCCCCCATCCCATCCCCATTATTCTCCCTTTCCAGTTTGGTTTCCTCCTCCTCGCGCTCCCTCTTTTCTCCCTACAAACAAACCGGCAGTTATCTGGGGATCGCCCGCCTCCCTAGGAAAAAGGGAGGGAGGCAGGGTTAGCCAGGCTGTGTAGTCCTGGGACGACCTCTGTGGAGGGAGGGCCGCTGGACTGATTCCCCCCGTCCCGGGTTTTGAGGGGGGGGAGGTAGTGGTGAGTTGGGCACCGGGAGGGATCTTCTTGGTTCTTTTGTTTGTTTTCCACTGGTCAAGGTCTGGCACAACTTGACACCGACAGTATGGGTGCAAAACTGTCTGTGCCAGATTGGAAGCTATAGCTCCAAGTTGTGGGACTCCTCGAGGGTGGGAATGTTAAGTATAAAAAACTGGAAGTTAAAAAATTTGTCCGCTGGTTGTCGCTCACCTTCCAAGATGTTTCGACTGAAAAACTTTATCAAGTCCCCTTTTGGGACCAGGTTGGGAGGGAGATTCTCCGACAGGGAGATCCCTCCCTCTCTCCTTTTACACATTTGGCGTTACAAATTCGACTATTAGTTAAAAATAAATTTGAAGGTTTGCCACAGCCAGCCAGAGACAAATCAATCCACAAATCCCAGTTCTACCCCGGGACCTCTTTCCTCCCCTTCTACCCCAGCTCTGAGCTCTTCCAGCGCTCGAGCCCTCTTGCAGGGTAGCGCAAATGGCGCCAGCGCTACTCTGCCCTGCCCCCAGACCCCTGTTTCCCCGCAATGTACAGCCCCGTCCCTCAGAAAATCAGTTGGTTTTAAAAATCCCCCTGAGTCACCTTCTCCCTCAGAATCTCAAAATGGCCACCAATCCCTTTCCCGCCAAACCCCACAAGATGGCGGAGACTGCATGGAGTTTCCCGCCACTTGTGCTCCCTCTTCCCAGAACTCCCTGCCCTTCCCCGCCCCTTCCAACCCCTTCCACTCGGTGGCCAACCCCTTCCGCTCCTCCGACTCCTCCCTTTCCCCACCCACTGTTGTTTCAACACCCCCCTACTCCGCCCAGGGAGGAGCTTGACCATCAGCCCCTCCTCCCAGCCCTGGCTACACCCCTCCCATGACATCTTCCTGTTCCCAGGGCCCTTCTTCCGGTTCCCACGGTTCGTGTTCCGGGGCGGGGGGGGGGGAGCATGGGAACTGCGGCCTACCCCATTCCCTACCTGCCTTCTCCACTGCCCCAGTCACCTTCACCACACGGTGGGGGGATAGGCTCTTGGCACAGTGGTCCCCGATCCCCCAACAAACCATCCGGGAGCTCTGCAAGGCCCAAAAAGAATTCGGACGTGATAGCGAATATTTTAGAGGTTTGTTGTGGGCCACTCTTGACTCGAATGAGTATATTCCCTCTGACATGCAGATCCTTTTTTCCTGCCTCATCACTCCGGCAGAATTTATGGCGTGGGAGTCCGCATGGAGGAGGGAAGTCAGGGATGCTTTGCCCGATCTCTGGGCCATTGCAGAGGCCTCCCTGGATGCAGATGGGGGGATCATTTCAATCGACCACCTGTGCGGGATCGGGGAATGGGATTCTGCCACCAAGCAGGCAGACAAAATCCCGCGAGAAGCGTTGGCCATCAGCGCAAAGGCAGCCAAACAGGCCTTTTTTAAACTAAGGCCTGCAGGAATGATTACTAACTATTTATCTATTAAACAAGATTCGCAGGAGGCCTTAGTTACATTTATCGATAGGCTTTGCAGGGCCATTGAAGTTCAGGTCCCAGATAGCAACCTCAGGCAGGGGATCCTGACTGAGGTGGCTAAACAGAACACCAACTCCGCCTGCAAAGCGGCCATCCTTAGCCTGCCCCTAGATCCGGAGCCGACCATTCAAGACATGCTAGAGGTGTGCGCGAGAAAAGTGACCATTGTTCCACCTGAGCAGCGAGAGACCCTTCACCCACCACCCAAGAGGGTCTCCTTTGCTGAGGTCGCCACTCCGCCATCTTCAGCGCCGTCTACACCATCAGAGACGCGTCGGCCGGCTCCCAGGGGAAATACCATCGACAGGGCCTGTCACCTCTGCAAAAAATCTGGGCACTGGATGCCCCAATGCCCTTTGCGAGAACAATTCTATGAATTTAGGCGGCAGCAAGAAGGGAGGGGAAACCCCCCAACTAAAGGGGCTTCAAAAAACTAAGATCTGAGCGCAGCTCCCCCCTGCGCTCTGACAAAAATATGGTGGGGAAGAAAACAACATCATCCGCAGGGGAGGAGGAGGACAAAAGTGCCACCAACCCGGAATGCAGCCCACCATCTAACACTTCTACCGGACTTGACATCACACGACCTGCAAAACCTTGGCGTGTCGAGCCACAATATTTTAAGGAGGATGTGGATACCATCCCAAGGGAATGGCTTGGTCGGAGTCCAGACCAGCCACGCCCTATCCTTAACACCAATTGTAACTTTCCTCCTTACAGGCTCGCACTGACCAAATCAATCCACCTTGCTGACAGCGATTGGCGGTTCGTGACAATTGACACCGAGTCACCTGGGACCTGAAGGAAACTCCAATGTAAGTACATCGTCCTGGGGGACACAAAATACACACCGTTAAACATCCACATCGCGCCTTGCACAACATCTACTAATCTGGAAAAATTACTATTATGGCTTTACTGTGCTGAGCCGCCCATGTTCCTTCCCAAGGGCCAAGTCATCGCCCAGGCGATCCTGGTCACCGGATTGCCTGTCTTCCCAGAACACCTGTGGAAGAAGAGTGCGGCCCAAGCCCATAAGGTTTGCGCTGCACACATCATGGGAAGTGACAAGCCCAGAATGGGCTGTAACATTTGGAATGGCGATCAGCACAGGTGGCTAAATGGTCTTTTAGATACTGGGGCCGACGTCACGGTCATTCCTTCTAAGGATTGGCCGTCGCGTTGGGAATTGCAAGACGTGGCTGGACAAATTCAAGGTGTTGGAGGGTCTCAATTAGCAAAACAATCCAAAAACATCGTTCAATTTGTGGGGCCGGACGGGCAATTGGCTTACATACGCCCGTTCGTATTAGATTATACGGAACCCCTGTGGGGTAGAGACCTGATGGCCCAATGGGGGGCAAAATTGGAAATACCGACCCCCCAGGTTTTCGGTTAGCGGTCACTGAGGAGCGTCCCACCAAAAAACTTAATTGGCTCTCAGATACTCCAGTTTGGGTGGAGCAGTGGCCGCTCAATAAACAAAAATTAAAAGCGCTCCAGGAACTCGTGGATGAGCAGTTAGCCAAAGGGAACATCCAGGAAACAACATCTCCCTGGAATTCCCCCGTCTTCGTCCTCAAGAAACCGGGACGGGACGAATGGCGGCTCCTCCACGACCTCCGTGCCATTAATAATGTCATTGAACCTATGGGGTCTCTATAGCCAGGGATGCCGTCCCCCACGATGTTACCTGAAAATTGGAATCTGGCTGTCATCGACGTTAAGAACTGCTTCTTCCAAATTCCTCTGCACCCTGATGATGCCCCACGTTTTGCCTTCTCTGTTCCCACCATCAACAGAGAAGCCCCGATGAGGCGCTACCATTGCGGGTACTTCCTCAAGGCATGAAAAACTCGCCTACTATCTGCCAATGGTATGTGTCATTGGTGCTAGACCCAATCCGGAAAGCCATACGAGATGCGATCATATTGCATTACATGGATGACATATTAATTTCTGCCCCCACTGACAATCTACTTGCCCACGCGCTCCGCCTGACAACTGACTTGTTGGTTGATGCAGGGTTCGAGCTGCAAAATGACAAAATTCAGAAGATGCCACCCTGGAAATACCTTGGGTTAGAGATCAGAAAGCGGACCATTGTTCCGCAAAAATTGGCAATTAAAAATCAAATTCGAACTCTTGCTGATGTCCAGCAGCTGTGTGGGTCCTTAAATTGGGTGAGACCCTGGTTAGGTGTTCCCACCGAAGACCTAGCCCCTCTTTTCAATTTATTGAAAGCGGGGGAAGAGCCCTGTTCTCCCAGGGAACTCACCCCAGAGGCCCAAGCTGCACTGGAAAAGGTCCAGGAGTTGATGTCTGCCAGGCAGGCCCATCGTTACACCCCGGATCTGCCATTTAAATTCATCATTTTGGGCAGACTGCCACACCTCCACGGGGTTATTTTCCAATGGAAAGAAACACCAAAAGGGGACAAGGACCAGGGGCGAAGGGACCCTCTCTCTATTATAGAGTGGGTCTTCCTGAGCCACAACAGGTCCAAGAGAATGACAAGGCCACAAGAGTTGGTGGCAGAGCTCATCCGCAAGGCTCGCGCGCAGATTCGGGAGCTGGCGGGTGTGGACTTTGAGTGCATTCACTTACCGATCAACCTAAATTCGGGCCAATTTACTAAGGCAATGTTGGAACACCTACTTCAGGAGAACGAAGCTTTACAATTTGCTCTAGACAGTTACACCGGTCAAATTTCCGTTTTGAGACCGGCCCACAAAATTTTCAATTCGGATATTCAATTCACATTAACAACAAAACAAATTCAGAGCAAACAGCCCCTCAATGCTTTAACCATTTTTACTGACGTGTCCAGAGGATCCCACAAGTCAGTGATGACTTGGAAAGACCTTCAGACTCAGCGGTGGGAGGCCGATGTTGCTGAGGTGGAAGGATCACCTCAAATAGCTGAGTTGGCCGCTGTCATTAGGGCATTTGAGAGGTTTTCTGAGCCATTTAATTTGATTACTGATTCGGCTTACGTCGCAGGTGTAGTGTCTAGAGCGCAGGATGCTATCCTGCATGGTGTTTCTAATGAAAGCCTTCTCCGCTTGCTCTCAAGATTGATTAAATTAGTCTCCCACCGAGAGCAACCATTTTATGTAATGCACATCAGGTCCCACACCAACCTGCCGGGGTTCCTGGCAGAGGGAAATCGCCGTGCCGATTCCCTCGCCGCTACCCCCGCGCAGATGACGCCACTCCCAGATGTGTTCCAACATGCAAAGCTCAGCCACCAGCTCCACCATCAGAACGCGCGAGGTCTGGTCTGGCAGTTCCACCTAACCCGTGACCAGGCCAAGGCCATTGTGGCAACATGTCCCTCCTGTAAGTCGCTCCCACTACCATCGGTGAGCGCAGGAGCGAATCCCCGAGGACTCCAAGCATGTGAGGTGTGGCAGATGGACGTCACCCACATCAACTCCTTTGGGCGGTTCAAATACGTCCACGTCTCTGTAGACACCTTCTCCGGTGCTGTTTGCGCCTCTGCCCACACAGGGGAGAGAGCGGCCAATGTCAAAAAACACCTGATGTTGGCCTTCTCCACGCTGGGTATCCCAAAATTGCTAAAAACAGATAATGCTCCAGGGTATAAGTCCAGGGAATTCGCAGCTTTCCTGCAGCAATGGGGAATCGAACATCGAACCGGCATCGCCTATTCCCCATCAGGCCAGGCTGTGGTGGAGAGGACTCACCAGAGTCTAAAGAGGATGCTTCAACAACAAACACCGACGATGAAGGTAGAGTCCCCCCAGGTCCGATTGGCAAGAGCACTTTTTACCATCAATTTTCTTAATTGCTCTTACGAGAATCCCAACCCACCAATCGCGAAGCACTCCGGTCAGTGCGAACATGCCAAGGTCAAAGAGAGACCACCAGTAATGATAAAGGACCCGGAGACCTGGCGGCTGGAGGGACCCTATGACCTCGTGACTTGGGGACATGGGTACGCTTGCGTATCCACGCCCTCAGGCCTCAGGTGGGTCCCTTCCAAGTCTGTTAGACCATATACCGCCAGGGTCTCCCCAAAATCCAAAAAACCGCAGGTCGCTGTGGCTGCATTCCAGAGACGGAGGAAGCCTTCCCTGGATAACCCCGACTCTTTTCTCCTCCTAGCTGAGTCCCCTCCTATTCCTGAATACCCTGAAGACTCCCTGGATCCCTTTTCCCTCGACCTAAGTCTAGACCTCCCCCTTCTATTTGAGTAATCATTCTCTTCAGTTGCCTTTCAGTTGCTGACCCGCCTGCGACCCAGCTCGGCCACGATGTCATCTGCAAGCCCCATTCTTCTGGCCCTCACCATCGGCCTGTTCATCAGTACCAGCCACGCCTGGATTGTGCCTCAGCCCGCGGCCAACGTGTGGACCACGTTGGCCAATGCAATTGGTCAAGATCATTTATGTTTGTCCACCTCCTCAGCCTCTAACCCATTTTTATCCTGCCTCGTGGGGATCCCCTACCCCCTCGACCACCTCCCGTTCAACTTCCCCAAAACCGTTCTTGCCCCTAGAAACCGATCCACAAAGTTCCAGAGTATACAGCTTAAACCTCCTCATGAGTGGAGAGTGTGGTACCGGTCCCTTCCCGTCCTTGATGATGAGCTCCAGGAGCTTTCCCTCCTTGGTTCAGCATTAGCTTACACTTGTGTTCAGTTCTCTATTACCCGTGAACCCCACCCCATCGTTAAGTCCAGGTCCTATTTCGAGATAAAGCAAACAATGAATGAATATACCGCCAGGAAGTGGTGCCTCAAGGTAATCCAAATCGATGCAGCTACCAATTATGAAGATCAACCTCGTAAGTTACCTAAGGGCACCTTCTTCCTGTGCGGCAATAGGGCCTGGGCAGGTATCCCCTCTCGTCTCCTCGGAGGCCCATGTACCTTTGGCCAGCTGACACTGTTTACACCTAACAAGACACAAATTGCACATTGGAAAGAAGTGAATTCGATGTCCAATTTGGCCCGGCGTAAAAGAGATGCCACATTTCAAAATTTAGATGAAAACTGCAAAGACTAAATTTTCCATTGGGCAAAGGCTAAGAGCGCGCTTATCACCACCTTTGTACCTTGGTGGGCGATAGCGCAGAGTTTGAACGAGCTCCAGAGCCTTGAGTGTTGGGTTGCTAAACAAGCAAATATTACCTCAGCTGCGCTTTCAGGCCTCCTAGAAGATGAGAAAGTGACGAGGCAGGCAACCTTACAGAATCGAACTGCCATTGATTATCTTTTGCTCCTCCACAACCACCGTTGTGAGGAGTTCGCCAGATTATGTTGTTTTAATTTGAGTTCTAGGGCTGAGGACGTCCAGGCATCAATAAACAAGATGAAAGGAATGATAACAAAGATCAAACAAGAAACCAGTGGCTGGCTGGACCATCTTTATGAAGAGTCGGGACTTTAGAGCTGGGCGCAGTCCATTGCAAAAACTGCCCTCATGCTTTTGTTAACCGTTTCCATTTTCGTCATTGGGTTCAGTGTCGTTAAAAATTTAGTTTTAAAAACAGTCCTATCCTCCTCATCCTCCTCTCCGAACCACCGTGCTACAGCAAACCAAAGTCAGTCCATCCAAGTGTGCGTCGCAGAGATCGCTCCACTCACCGATCCCAACACCACCGAATATGATCCAGAATATGAGGAAATGAAGGACTTATGGTTCTGCAACCAAGACCAACAGGACTGTAGTTCCCCCGTCTAAGTTTAAGTCTAAGCCCATTTCCCTCTTTTGTTTTAAACAAAAAAGGGGGAGATGTGGTGGTGCGTTGTTTCATGTTCCAATTCCGTTACGGTTGTACGGGTCAGTTTTTCTTGTTTTGATCGAATTTATAGTTATTATGTTCTATGTACCCCCCCCTCCCTTTTCCCAGTTGGTGCTGCCCAAACCTTTCCCGCCTTTCCCCTTGTCCATCATCTGACCACTCCCAGTCACCCCACCAAACCCCTCCCTTATCCCCACCCAGGAGCCCTGCCAGTCACCCAGCGCCCCACCCCAAGGTCCAGAAACTTCCATCTAGGGCATCTAGTGATTGGGTGAAGGCCCAGGGCCCCTCCCGTCCCCTTGTTCTATTGGCCCCTTACCTCAGACCCCTCCCTAGGGAGCCACCCACACCTTTCCCCTATTGGTCCCCTTTCTCTCCACCCCCCTCCCTATATAATCTCGTGTCAGACAGTTTCGCCTTGCCTTCTTTGGTTGGCACACGAGTGTTAGTTTGGATCCTAGTTCGCTTCTCCCTCACCCTGAGGGAAATAAAGGATCGTTCTGCCCCCAAAGGAGGATGCTTCCAGTGTCATCTTTTCCGCGTGTGGGTCTCGCTTTTCATCGCCCTCGGCGCCAAGTATCCATCCCGAGCTCTCCAAAGCCTCCCCTCGGAGTAGCCCTGCGGAGGGCTCGGGGAACCTGCTCGCTGCCTCCGGAGCTAGAGCGGAGCCGGGATCGAGAACACCTTTCCGGAGGGAACGCGGCAGTACTAAACGTATTAGTGGACTTGAGTACCAACATCTGGCTCTTTCTGTTGTACTTTCAAAATTCACCTCAGAAACAATTGGGAATTCATTTGTTCCCAATTTCCCTTTTTAAAAATTTTTGTCTTTATAAAAGTCTCAGAACAGGATTACCCTTTTGAATATATGAACAAACATCTCACAGGTCAGGATCATGCTTCCTTTCAGGTTACTCCCAAAGTCCTGCCTGCTGGACAAAGAAATACACGCCTATTTGGAACACCTCTCCTTTTTCATCTGAACATTCATCAGTACTTTTTTTTTCTTTAAGTATAGCAAGCTTGAAAAATGCCTCAATTTTTAAACTGAAGTGTAGTAGGCAAAGAGTAGTTTCCCCCACAAATTTTAATTGTGTTAAAAGCTGAACCAGAGTATTACTGGGAGGAAAACTAAGGAAATAAAGGAAAAAATTTGTTTCATCAGTGTAAAAAATGGTTTATGAATATGATTATCCTTATCTCTGGGATTAAAATGTCAGTGTTTATTTTTCTTAATGTACAAATAACTCCAAGTACAAATATTTTTACTGTAATTTTCTATTCACATTCCTCACATCTGGGAAAGGAGGAGAAAGACTATGTTAAAAAGAATTGAAATTTCTGAGCTGTCCAGAAGACCTTAATCAGGAAACTCACCCTTTCTCTTCCCTTAACATCAAAAAGATTAATTTTTAATACCTAAATATCTCACCACTGTTAAATGTTCAATTCTGCCTTCCAGTACTGATTTACATACAGAAAATACTGTGCCAGAAAATACTCAGACAGAATAAAGATGTCTGAGTAAAAGGACACCTTTAATTTTAACAACGTATTTCATATAAACTTTATTCTGAGTAAGTCATAGACTACAAAAAACATAAATGTTAGATTTCTATCCTGAAGACATCTACAAATGAAGTAGTGATTTCAGACAAACTTGCAGGACTGCTGGGCTGTGAGTCATCTTTTGGCTTTGGGGTTGGTGTTTTTGACATCTCAATTATGTTTTTCTGGGTCTGCTATAAAAGCAATCTAGATCAATAACTCAAGTGGAGATGTCTGTCTTATGGCTCCACCTGTCACTGAATCCCAGAACAAAATCCATGTGCTCTCTTTTAACGTTATTCAAATTATCTGCTTTTTGGCTTCAAATTCATTTTCTGCAAAAACAGTAGATAAGATTATGTTAAATTTACCTGCTAATGCTTTATGAGACCATTAAGGAAAAGTCCTAGCTCATTAAATATCATAAATATATTTTTAAAATTTATTAAAATGGAAAGACACAAAGCAGCATCTCCCACTTTTTACTGTTCAACTGTAATATTATCTTTATCTTTTTAAAAATTACAATTATTGACAAATGAGAACAAGTAAATATTCTCTGAATGTAGCAGAGTACTTTATTACAAAAACAGGCACGGAAGTAGTGTCATAACTGAGTCAGTAGAAGCAATGGAGGCACAGAAATGTACTAAAGATGATTGATATGTGTTAGACTTCTGTTTTGGGTATGTGGAACAGCCCTTGGAAACATCAGCTCTGTAAGAGGGGTGCAGGTAATTAGATGCCAAACTCTGTAACAAATGTATATATCTGTTCAGATTACTTTTATTTCTGCTTCCACTTGCATAACTTGGTAAGGCAAATAAGCTGAAGGGTCAGTATAGATAAAGGATCCTATTTTACCTATCCATTGTGAAAGAGGAGACTGCAACAAAAAGTGTGGCAGGGAGAAAGGCCTGAATATGATGGCTGAAATTACACTGTGACATGTCTGGGGTTTTTTTCCTATGTCACCAGCTTTTAATCTGATGACATTTTAGAAAGTTTGCTGTTATTCTGAAGATGGCATGAATTCTGAAAGTTTAAACATAGAGAAGATTAACACGATTACTTGCAGATAGAGTACAGACAACAAGAATAGATAGGAAAAGATGGTGTGAGAATGGCAGTAGTCAGTTCCTTTCTTTATTGGTTAGTCCTTTTCATAATGTGGCTTCCCTATGTACTCATCTACTCAATAGTTAAGCTAAAGATTTGGATCCTTATGCAGTCATCCCATCTAGTCAATTGTCATTAGTTCCAGCTCTTACTCAAAATTTCTTTCCTGAAACAATGAAAGAGTAGTAATTCACTATTCTTTAATCATAAGAGTGTAATAATAAGGAGTACTAATAATGTAAAGTGAAAAATAACAGCACTGAGGTGGAAAAACAAATGATCCATAGATCTAAATACATGAATGAAAAAAAAAATTATATTAACCTACTTCTGATAAAAATTGTCATTACCAAAATTCTCATGTTCTCTTATGAAATATTCATCATCCGTATATTTTCCCTTACCGGTCCAATAAACTGTAATCACAGTTCAAAGCTTGTGAACAGGACAATCTCAGAATACCCAGAGATATTTAAGCAAGTGAATACAGAGACTCTTGGCTCTAAATGTGTTCTCTAAATCTTCACCAAAAATCTTTATTGAATAATATGAAAAAGCTTCTGTGCATCACCCTGCTATGTCTTCTTGATAGCCAGGCAGTCTAGTGACTGCCATGCAGAAACCATCCACACCAGTGAGGAGTTCCTCTTCCTTTCTCTTTCAGTTTTATTCTGCACATATTGCTCTTATGTTTCAGTAAATTCAGAAATCCCTTGAACAAAATGGATACACCAATTTTCATGGTATCTCATCTTTCCTGTTTGATAACAGATGGGACCAAACTCCTTCCTTCTTTCTGCGGCTGCTTAAATTTCTGAATACACTTAAACAAGAAAAAAAAAAAAAAGTCCATGGCCATTCTTCCTCTCATTTCCTAATAAAAAAAAAAAAGGTGTGCTCCCTAACCTCTGATACTTCAAGGTTTATGCATAAACAATTACATATTGCAATTATTTAATTTATAAACTCAATAAATCGAGTTGAAGGAAGAATAAGCTGAATAAATAAGTATTGTCAGCAGAAAGGTTAACTAAATGATCCAGAATGCTGACCTTGGAGTCAGGAGTATTTCAATAAATGTGAGAGTTTTGGTCTTCTGGCAAGCACAGGAACAGAACACAGGACTCTGGCTTGTTTTATTCCTATCAAAAAGTTGTTAAGATTACAGCTGTTTGAAGGCAACATGACTAAGCCTTCCTTTTCCTGAATTCAGCCAGTGGTTAAATATTTACAGCAAAATGTCAGCTTAAAGAAAGCTCATGTCTTGAAAGACAGAAAAGTATACTGGTGGGGCTGAATCCCAGGGATGATCCCTTCAGTACCAAGTGCAAAACGAAACAACATCATGCTAAACTGCAAATATGTGATGCTGTTCAATAAATCATTTCTAGAATCAGCCCAAAGGGATGAAGTATAACCTTATTCTGTTTTGATTATTGTCAATCCTCAGTTATAGGTCTGAAGTGCTAATTGATAAAAGCATATTGAAATTTTAGGTGGAAAAGCTACCCTTTGATTGTGTTATTAAATGCTATGAGCTTGACTGACAGCATACAGAGGAGGTGGGAAGGAATAATGAAACGTTATAGTCCCTGGTATTGTCTTAGAAAATTATAGACAGGAGTTTTAATGGGTGTCTATAACTGAGAGTTCAATCCAATTCAATTGTCTTGCCTGTATTTTTAGAGTAGAGTAGAGCCTTTTTATTGTTAACAGAAGTAAAGAGTAATCACAAAAGAGCGGGCCAAAAATATCTTCAGGTGCAAAATATTCCCATACCCCTTAATGGTTGTAATTGAAGTTCAATGAGGAAATTAATTATAACTGGTTTCATTAGATGAGACAGAGGAGCTAACATTGCAGTATTCAACATGTCTTCAGTCCAAATTTTTCCAGCAACAAAACATATTAATGTTATTTGCAATATACTACTAATGTACAGCCTCCATTTGCATTTTCCCTTAAGAAAGTTTCTAATTAATTTTAAAGATCATTAAACAGTTCAATGATTTTCAAATATGTATTAATGGTTATTGATGCTAATTATTTAGAGTAAAACATCATTTTTCTCTTGATCTTTCCATGCATGTTCAGTTCTGAACATTGGTGCTCCTTGCAGGGCTAAGGAATCTATTGAGTTTGAGCTGCTGATAACAGCTACAGCCTCCTGTTATCAAAACTAATGTTTTAAGAATAAAGCAGTAGCCCTGTTTAAGTCAATACATGAATCAGTAAAATCATGTGAAGCTGTTATATGATCCATTCTGTGCACAATGTGTGTCAACAATTTTGATCTAAAGTGTCAGCTAAGGTTTCTGCAGTGTTTGTGTGGGAACTGATTTAGTATTTATGACCAGAAGATGCTGAAACCTTGCATTTTAGAAAATGGCTTTGTTAGGTTAACTGGCAATCTTACAATAAACTCAAATGGAGGATAGATTCCTCAACTGATTTACTACTACTAGAAAGGAACGGATATATTTAATTGGACTTACCCCAGTTTAAAATATTGCCTAATTTTGAAAATACTGAATAAGATAGAATAATATTGAATATTGAAAAATATTTATAATATTGAAAAATACAGAATAATTGTCTCTAAATGGAGGCTCTGATAGTGAGATCACTGAATTTTGTTCAGCCTTCTATTAACTTTAAACTTCCTCTGTGATTCTGTGTCAAATTCTTGAAGTAATTTAGTTGAATTTGTTTCAATGCAGATTCCTAAATTAAGATTTAGGCATCACTGAGAACCTTGAAACTTCCTGCTCTTAAACTCCCTATATCTGATATCTTAAGGGCTACAGCAGTGATTGATACGCAAGTAATTCTGCCTAGGTTTATTTATATTACCTTTAGTAGGTGTGAACACTTACCTTCCTGGTACTGAACAAAACCATCACTACCCACAACTTGAAGCCCTAGAATCTTCACATATTAAGGTTTTAGTTGCCTGTAATATTTTTAGATGTGGTTCTTTTTTAAAGTTGGGCTTTTGACCCTTGGTAAGGGACATCCATTCCTTAAGCAAGAAATCCCAATTCCAGATGGCAAGAAATGTTTTGGGGGGAAAACACGAATTTTCTCTAGCCTTCCACACTGAAGTCTGCAATAGGGCTGGGCAAGATAGGGAAAAAAATCTCTGAGGAACAGACAAATGAGAGGAGTCTTGAAAATCCAGATATATACAACATATGTCCTAATGTATGACACTGGGTTTCTCAAATGAACACTCCAGGCAAGACCTTCTAATGATGCTCACTTTTTTCTCATCCTGGGGAACATACTGCTGAAACACCCACCCAATCTGTGTGCATGGTGAATTGCGATCTTTATGAAGGACAGCACTGGCCTGTCTTGAATCTCCAAAGAGAGTGGGGAAAAAAGTGACTGAACTAAATTCTGGTCTAGAATAGGTGCATCTCCTGAAAATTTTCTATCTCTTTCTAAATTTTTCAAATTATTAGTCTAATAATTTTTTTTTTTCTTTTCCCCTATTCTTTTTAGAAATCTGAAGGCAAAAAAATTCATTTGGTGACAAGAGTTCTAAATTAAGGAACTCTTTGTAAAGATTCACACTTAAATTGATTTTTTAATATAAATTCTTCTTATTCAGTTTACTTAAATTACTCATCTTTAAAAAAAGAGATGCTCTCTTACAGTTCAAACCTTCAAAGTACAGGCTGTTGTTTAAGGGCTGCATGACTTGTACTGACCTCAAAAGGAACTGAAATATTTCAGCATCATAGCTCTTCCTTGGTTCCCTTGGTTTAAAGCTGTCTAAAATCCTAACTCTCATGAGAGCAATTAAACCCAAATAGCTTTAGGTATCTGACTTTAGGATAAACTCTATTTCCAAGTGCTCCTTTCCTTAGAAAAAAAAATCACAGACATTTTTCAGTGTTTTAATGTGTATTTCAGCCTGGCTGTTCACTAATCACAAAAAAAATACTGCTGTGTTTTTAAGAAAATGCAGCTGGACTCTCTCATAATAGTTTTTATCACTGTCGCTTGCAGAAATACACTTTAACGATTAAACTAATGCATAACAGCATTGAAATGTAACTCCAGTTACTCTCTCTCAAAAAAAAAAAAACATAACAATGGAAAGCAATGGAGCTGGGAATAATGAAATTGTGATCCTCTGCATTTTTGAGGCTTTGAGTACAGTTACTCTTAGAAACAACTGATGTGCAAACAATTCCATCTGAATTACTGTATAGCACACAATTGAAATAGATACTGTAAGCCTGCTCAACTCAATACAGCATGAATTTGACCTATTCCATATATTATTTCAATATATTTTCAATAAATTTTGTATTGTTTGGTACTCTTTGTGTAATGTCTAACATTATTACATTTCCTGCCTACGGGATAAAAGTAGGTTGAATGTTTTGTTTCCTTTGAAGAGAAACAATGCAACAGGTGACTGCTCTTTTCCATTATTAGTCTTTCCTTTTTAAATTAACATATAAATTTTAGTTTCTTTCTTCATATTTTATGTAGAGGTTCTTCTAATGCAGTGTAACAAAAGAAGAACAGTGGCATTTTAAAAATACGGTAGAATACTTTCTGTCCAGAGACAAATAGACAAAGAAAACTAAGAATTATTTTAGCATAAAAATGTCATATAAATTTGGTCTCTTTTCAAAAAGGGAAATTCCCTGAAGAAAAAAACACAGATCTACTAAAAAATTTATGTTTATGTCTACTGCAGTGGTTTGCCTTTTGTTGTTGACCTAGCCTGACTCAGTCAGAGGAAAGATTCCATCATCAGCCATCATATTTCAATCAGATCTCAACTAGATAAAATGATATTAAGAGCCTCATAACAATTGTTATGTGTAGACTGTTATAGGAACAGAAAGTAATCACTGAGTAATATACACCAAGAAGGATTCAATGATAGTAAGTGCAGAGCCTATCTGATGTCCTATCCATTTAAACAGACCTTCAGGAGCTGGAAAATTGAGATGTATTTATAGATATAGCACCAAACCAAACACCGTTTTTTTGTGTTTCAATAGGAACAAAATTATGCCCTTTTTTGTAATATCAAATGCAAAACATATACTATTACTAGACATGAAATTTAAAGGTCTGGTTTACTTACTGCTCCCTGTTGTTATTTAGAACACAGGACACAATTTAGCAAAGATAGTGCAGGAAGGAAAAAAATGTAAAAGTGTAATTTCCTGGGCAAACTCCTGTTCTATAATGCTTTAATTCTATGCTTTTTATTTACCTTGAGACAACAAGGAACACTGACACAGAAAGTAGGCAGACCAGATATACAGCTACTTCTTACAACCCCTTCTTTCTGCAGGGCTGGGAAGCTCCGCGAACACTACACCCTGCCTGAGCAGATACAATTACACACCGAGTGGTGCACAAAGTAGAGGTTTCAATTGAACCACACATACAGGTGAAGATAAGTATATGTGTAACATTGGGAGGACTGGACTTGAAACTTTTCTAGTTACTAACATCTTGAAGACACATTTTTTTTTTTTTCTACAATACCTGCTATTTGTAGTAGAAAACCTGTTATTTTCTCAACAAAACAGTGCAGAAAACAAGTGACTATAGCCAAAGTTTTCATTGGTTTAAGTTGGAAAGAGAAGCTTAAGAAACTATTACCTATTTGAAAATAAATCCTTGAAATGGACACCAGCTTTTAGGGTTATTTCCAGTACACGCTAAAATAAAACACTCCAGAATGACTCTATTGTGCTGATTACCCTGCTGCAATGGAGGCCAGAAAATGGCATATTAGCTGGCCTAAAATGCAAGGCAATATCCTACCTAGGGCTACAATTTATGAGTTAGTATTTAGATAGATTCAATTGTTGGGCTAGATGACATTTAAAATGATATTACATTAATTATGACAAGGCTGATGTTCCCATGAATATTTGTTTGTTTGTTTGCTTCTTTTTCCAGGCTCTAGGTAGGAATGGAAAAAAGAGGAAGACAGTTGATCTAGGACAACCTAGTTTCCTGCCTATTGGAAATGAAAAATACATGTAGCTATAGCTAATCTGTCGGGATTTTCTTTTTTTTTTTAGAGTACAAAACTGCCACATATAATCAGCATCTGAATCAGTGGCTATTCTTTCTTTGTAAAGATAGAATGACTTTGAAATGCTGCCTCCTCATACCCCTTTATTTCTCTGCCCTGGGCAGGCATTTATGGTTCAATGGGAACTGGAGCAAGAGGGAGTCTAAACTCAAATCATCTAGGCTATCTGCGGTCTAAAGCAGAATATTCTTCTTCCTTTACAGTGCTGAACTTAAGTCATCTCTGTCCCTTTATGTTTCCTGAAGTTTTTCCCTGATCTCCTAGTTGTGAAAAGTGTTAAGCACACACCACTCAGCTGAAGACATCAACTTGTATGGAAAACTTCAGAAATCCTTGTTGCTGAGACCATAACATGAAAGTAAAAATAAAAGACTGAATACAGAAGATAAATCTAGGTTATCTATTAATTCAGAAGAAAAATCTAGATTATCTATTAATTTTTTTTTTTAACTGCAGCCAATGCTTGAAGTTTTAAGTTTTACAACCACTGAGAAAGTGATTTTTGTTGGAGAGGGCGAGGATATGAAAGTTAGAAAGAGCCCCTTAGCAATGCAGGTTTTGATTTGTCATTTTGACTAATTACTGAACAGAGTGTTTGTGACCACAGAGGCCTGAAAGACGTGCCCAGTTTCATCACTGTCTGAGAGAATCTTCAATCAGAGTCTTCTGGAAGCTTCACAAGCAATTAAACCCTGGAGTATATTGGGAGCAGTTGATGCTCTCTTTTTCACTCTGATTTTTCACCTGACATAATAAATACCAGAGAGATGGCTATTAAAGGTTGAAGATTTGCTCAGCAAATAGTGTAAAAGTGATCAAGCCTTGTTTATACAGATGCCTTTCAACATGGAAAACTAAATTTCAAGGGTATATGCCGCGCTCCCTCCAAGATTATCTCAATCCCAGCTTGCTCTAGCTCCAGAGGGAGCGAGCAGGTTCCCCGAGCCCTCTGCTGGGCCAACTCCGAGGGGCTTTGGAGAGCTCGGGATGAATCCTTAGCCTTCAGCTGAAGCAGACCTGGGACCTCACTACAAACAGAAAAGAAGCTACCAACTCCGGGGGCGAACGATCCATTTATTGCCCTAAACGTGAGGGGACGAACGAATGTGGATCCTATTGCAACGGGCGGTGCCAACTGGAGAAGGCACCTGAACAGAGCTAACACGGGTTTAAAGGGCGGGGAAACCTTCGGCCAATGGGGAAAAAATGTGGGTGGCTCCCTGGGGAGTGTCCTTAGGGAAGGGGCCAATGGGGTAAGGGTTAGGGAGGGGCCCCAGGCCTTCACCCAATCACCCGACGCCCTGGATGGAAGATTCTGGATGGAGAGGTGGGGTGCCGGATGACTGGCGGGGCTCCTGGGAGGGGACAGGGGAGGGGTTTGGTGGTGTGATAGGGAGTGGCTGGGTGATGGGCAGGGGTGTAAAGGCGGGAAAGGGTGGAGTGCACCAACTGGGGGAGGGGGGTACAGAGAACGTACAAGTACAATTTTGAACAAAACAGAGAGAACTGACCCGTACATAAAGTAACGCAACTAAAAATGAAATAACACAACTCCACAGGTATATTTACCTGTACAGTTGGCATAAATAAAAAGAAACAGATACAGCCAGGACTAAATGGGTGAACTGTGCAGTCATGAAATGTCTCAGTGGAGTTCATTCTCCTATTTGCCAGATTCAGTGAGTGGGAAAGCACTAAAATATCCTTTTATTTCCTTTTTCCTAGTGAATTTGTTCCCATACATTATGACATCAATAATCTTTGCTTTTGATTCAAGAGGGTCACAGACATTAAATGTGTATTTTGAAACATTATATAGGCAATATGTGTGTTTAAGCACAAGTTGAGAAGGGAGGAGAATTCAGTCTCAATGCTGATCTAAGGTCTTTAAGCACCTTTGCACTCCAGTTACATGACTCAAAGAGGAATAGTCAGCCTTCTTTTGGCCCAAGGTCATACACAGTACACAAAACAGCTGCATCAGAGAGTGCATTTACCAAAATCATTACAGCTGCAGCTACAAACTGCATAGGTCAGGTTATGTTCTTATGTACATTAATTCTAATAGTAATTCAGTTCTGGTATTTTCTTTCCTGGCATCAATGAAGCCCCTGTATTTGTTCTCCATATACTATATCCAATTGTGTTGGTTTTGCATGGCAAAGCTTTGGTGGCTGGGAAATACAGAGGTAATTTCTGTGAGAAGCTGCCAGAAGCTTCCCTTATGTCCAACAGAGCCAATGCCAGACAACTCCAGGATGGATGTGCTGCTAGCTAAGCCGAGCCATTCAACTGTGATGGTAGCACCACTGGGATAACACAACTAGGAAGGAGTGCAGGGAAATGCACAACAGCAACTTCAGCCAGAAAGAGAATCAGGAATGGGAAAAAACCTCAAGGTCAATGGAGAAGGAAGGGGAGGGGGAGGTGCCAGAGTTGGGATTGCCCCAAAGCCCATGGTGCAGCCCATTGTGAGGCAGCTGTGCCCCTGCAGCCTCTGGAGGACCACAGCTGGAGAGATATCCTCCTGAAGCCCATGGAGGACCCCATACTGAAGTTGGTGGATGCCTGAGGGAGGCTGTGATCCCATGGGAAGCCCTCACTCTACCTGTGTACCTGTGAAAAGAGGAGCCCATGCTGGAGCAGGTTTGTTCACAGAACTTGTTACCCTATGATGGACCTATGCTAGAGCTATCTTTTCACTCTCTGTGAACACTGTGCCACTTGCAGAGGAGTAGGTTGAAAAATCTGGAAGGAAGGTTGAGCGTGGGAAGAAAGGGCAGGAGCAGGTAAGGTGTTTTTATGATTTGGGTTTATTTTTTATTATTTTACTCTTATTTGAATGGTAATAACTTTCTCAAGTCATGTCACAATCACAGTCACTGGTGAGTGATCTCTCTCCCTGTCCTTATGTTGAGCCACAAGTCCTTTGTTATATTTTCTCTTCCCTGCTCAGTTAAGAAGTGAGAGGATGGCTTGGCACAACCCACCACACCAGTCTACACTCTAATGATTCTAATGAAAAGGAAATTTGCCCAAGGCAACTTGGTAGGCACTGGTACTTCAGGATACAAAATAGCAGAAGCAATTTTCTCTTTAAGCAGAGGTGCCTAAAATAACAGATTAATTCTTTATATTTGGTACTTGAAATGTGAAAACCTTCTTGTCCATCTGTCAGTTTTCACAGTCAAAACTGAACAAGATTAAAATCAAAGTCAATAATAGCAGCAACATTCACATAAAATTTCACTCAAAAACTTGGCTTACCAGAAATTTAATTGATACACATCACAATGTATCTGTGGAAGAAAAAATTATGAAATACTAACCTTTCCTTCCCTTTTTATCACCCATGCATCCTTTAGGTAATTATTTTTTGTCTGATACTCGACAATTATTGCAAAGCACTGTATGTAACTGATTCCATGTGGCTGCACTTATATAACATCAGACAATATGTCTTTATCTTTTGCGGTTTATGTCTGGCATGCAAAGTCCAATGACTCTACCCTATTATATCCTGTTGGCTGCTAAGTTGTCAAGACAAAAAATTTTGGTTAATGTCTTGACACATCATCAAATTTATTACTCAATTTATACTAGCCAATAGACACTATAGTCATCTATTAACTAGCAAAATGTCTGTGCTTTTCAAAAATCTAATATACTTTAAATAGTTACAATAAAAACAAAATGATCAATTTAAAATATTTAGGCTCCTAGAAACATTTCCTCAGTTCCTAGTAAACATTTCCTCAGTTACCCACTATTGAGCCTTCTTCAGATGTTCCTTTTCTTTGGAGGGAATACTAACACCTCTGAGTCTTTCAGCTGCATCTTCTGAGAAGACTGGCTTTACACTTCCGTATCATTCACATCTGTTGGTGCAGTTCAAGAGGCAGCAATTTCTGACAGCATTTTGTAAGACTGACAAAAAATGACTGCTCCAGGCTTAAAAGACCTGTGAGTTTTCCTTTTGGTTTTGTTTTTTGTTTTTTGTTGTTTTTTTTCAAAGAAGTGGAAGATAGTCTTGTAGGTTATGGTACCTTTGTATTGAAGGTACCATATTTGTTGTCTTTGTATTGAAGGTACCATATTTGCTTTGATGTCATCCCAGCCCCTATTTCAGACCCTGACTATCTGTCAATGCTAATTTTATCTTAATTCTCATCCTGAATTCTTGCCCTTATATAAATGGCCATCCTATTCTTTATTCAATGCTCTATCTGCTAAAAACAATGTCTTCATGCACTCAACTAATTCAGTTTTTCATAATCTTTATCCTCCTTTGTAATTTTGTATCTTTATTTATATGCTACAGAAACCACAGCTCCTTTGCTAAATATTTCACTTATTACACTTAAGCATACTGCATCCAAATAATCCTGCTATAAACTACTATTGTATGCCATCTCTACTTCTAGAAAGACATATGCAAGTGTTCTATTCATATGTTGTAAGTAGTACTGTTTACACCAGTGGGTAGAGTTGCTGTGCAAAAAAAAAAAAAAAATCCCATAGGAAGGTCTTTAGTAATTTCAAACCCAAAGTAAAGAAAAAGACTTTCACTTTCCGGGATCTAAGAGTCCTTGAAGTCCTTAGTGTTCTCATTGCCTCAGCTCAACTTTCCTCCCATTACATGTTGAACAGAGCTTGGACTTCAGAACTTTTTTGTAAAGGCCATCCATTCAAAAGTGTGCAATTTTCCTCTAGCCCGTTATAAAGACTTAGTATCAAATACTGTCTCATTTTTAACTGACTTAGCTCAGTGGAGGTACTCTGAATGGCAGTTATCCATGGAAGGCAAACTTCAGATCTCTCTTCTATTTACCTTCTGAAAACTGATTACACTTTATTCTTAACACAATATATATGCTAGCAGCTATGAGTGCTTCTTGTATTTACTATATTGGATAGAGGCTTTTTCATATAGACACAAGACATTTTTTTGCAATTTTAAGACAGCATGAAAGCTATCCTGGGGGTCCACATACATTTCTCTACAACATAAATCCAAACTCTTTTCAATCAACTGCTGTGCTTTGTAGTTATGTATTATCGACATCTTCATTGAAGGGAAGGGACTACTGTCAGGCTAAAAATGATTTATTACTCAGATAAACATCAGCCTCAACAGTCGTGAGATTGAAAAGGAGCAAACAGTCAACCATAGCTCAAGGCAGTCACAAGTTTCTTTGTTACAAGGCAATACATAACATTCTAATTCAATAGAAAGTTGCCACAAAGTTAATTTTGTTTTTCTAGCCTATCACCTTTACTTAATTCTGCTGCAATGCATATACTTTTATCCAATGGGCTACTACTACATGTACACACATATACTTCTATTATAGCATCTAAACTATTAGCTTACTCTATACAATTACATTACTACACCATAACACCCTTCATTATCTTAGTTTCTTACTTAAGGCATATTCTTACTTAGCATCTTTACAACTACAGAAACATAAGTTTATAATTTTCTGTTTAATGTCTGTGTACTTTTATTTTTTCATCAATCCAAGCTTCTTCCAAGGCTGCAAAACAAAACTCTTCAGTATCTGTGAAGTTTCGATCTTTCCATTTCCTATAGTTACGGAATCCATAAAAGCTACATGTCAGTGATAAACTAAAAGCATGTTATTGTAGGGACATACTTTTGGTTTCACAGAATTAAATCAGGAGATAATTCATCCTACAAGAAACAAGAGAAGAGAACAATTTCTAAGTGAGCAGACAAAGAGTACTATATTTATTCTGTTTGCTTTGTAGTTGACATATGTCAATGGAAATTTGTCATTGTTCTACTATGAAACTTGGCTTAAAAGAACAGTGGCTATTTGCGTTGAGTAATCCAGCATATAATACCTGGTTTAAAATCTGGTGTAAAATACCACTTATACCAACTCCCAAAAAGGCATTATTTATCATAATATTTTTCCATTCCATCCTACTAACTAGAATTATTTTCATGGAAGTCTTCCCAGATGAAAGCAGCAATGTACACAGCCACATTCCAACAACTGCTGCACTGGAAAACATCAATAGATAAAAATATGTTGAATGAGATAAGAATCAAATTGGAATGGACAGATGTAAACGAATTCATAAATTTGTAAGAAAATGCGAGAGAAACAGCTCTGCAGTCATCAAAGTCAGTGACTAAGGAAGGGAAGAAAGTGCAGGAGCAGAGGTTCCCCTGCAGCCCATGGTACAAACCATGGTGAGGCAGCTGTGCCCCTGCGTCCCATGGAGGTCCCATATGTGAGCAGATGGACGTGCCCTGAAGGAAACTTCAGCCCATGGAGAGCCCACCCATGGGCAGTCTGTTCCTGAGGGACCTGTACCCATGGATGGGACCTGCACCAGAGCAGCTCTTGAAGAACTGCAGCCTAGTGAGAACACATACTGAAACAGTTCTTGTAGGAACCTTTTGTAGGGAAAGACCCCACACTGGAGCAAAGCAACTGTGTGAGGAAGGAGGAGAGGTGGAAATGAAGTGTTTATGACTGGCCAAAACTCCTCTTCCCAATCCCTTTTATGGTGCTTGAGGAGGGAAATAGGTGGAAGATTTGAGAGTGAAGTTGAGCCAAGGAGGAAATGAGAACTGGTGAGAAAGTGTTTTTAGTTTTGCATTTGTTTCCCACTATCGCACTCTATTAAAAAGAAAAAAAAAACAAACCAAACTGCCACGGTGTCAGTCCCGATGGGAAAGGCTTGCCCGGCTAAGGTGGACACCTTGGACGGCACTGGCCACCTTCCCAGTCCTACATAGGTCGGGACGGCAGCTTTGGGTTTGGAACCCTCAAAACCCAGGGAGACTTTGGGCAGTGAAGACAAAAGCGTGGAGTCGTCTCTTGCAGGGGTTATAAATCTGACTTCATTGGGAAGCTCCAAGGAACCCCTTACAAGGAAAGGGCAACACCCAGCAAAAGCCCTGGACAGGCTCTTACACAGCCTTATAACAAGGGGTGGTAACCGGGGGATTGCCCCACAATGGGCCAATGGGAGTACAAGGGGGTGTGTAGGTAAGGGAAACAGACATGTGGGACCACCAATGGGGATGGGAGGTAGGTGGGGACCCTGGCAACCAGCCTATCACTCGGCACCCTTGGCAGAACTTTCTGGATAGAAGGGTGAGGCTGCCGAGTGACAGACAGGCTCCAGGGTGGAGTCACAGGAATGACTCAGCAGGATTACAATGTAAGGGGTGGAGGAAGGAGAAGATTGACAGGAGGATGGGAGGAGGTAGGAGAGGGCAGAACCATTTTAACAAATAGGGAAATAGGAGCAAACCATTGGGGAAAAACTAACTTAAAAACACAACCCATACCAAACAAAAACAAACAAACAAACAAAGAAACCCAAATGAAATAATTACCCCTGCAGCCCCCCAGAGTTACTAGACTAGCCCAGATCTGAGAGGGCTTTGGGGGAATATTTCAGGGGCAACACAAAAGATTTCAAAAGAGGCTCTAACCACCAGTGTAGTCCAAGATATTTATATTCAAAGGTTTCCAGGGGAGAAAGAGGGAAAGAGAGCGATCAAGGAAGAACACAGCCTTACCTAGACTCCTACTCAGGAGAAGATAATTGTCTCTCAGCCAATTAGGTCAAGAAAGAAAGGAAGGGTTAAACTAACATGGTTACAGCTACAGGCGTTTTTGTGGGGGGCTGGGGGGGTGAGGAAACAATTTCCCAGAAGACTACAACACCCCAATAAATTAAAGAAATCTTTGTCCAGCTGAATTTGTTTTGCCAGTGATGGTAAGTACTCACCCTGTCTTCATCTTGACACAAACTTTTTCATCTTAATTTCTCTCATTATTTTATTGAGGGCTGTGAGAGTCGCTGGGTGGGGATCTCATTGCCAGGCAAGGCTAATCTGCCACAATGGCACATATCTCTCAGTCAGGAACTGTTTAATGGCCCCATTTGAAGCACAGGCATTGCATTTATACATTAGAAATTCCTAACGTGAGACCATAAGAAAATCAAAAGTCTTCAAGAGGTACAGCGAAGATAAAGGGGAAAAAAAATCTCTGAGGACTAAGGAAGATTTACGAAGTCATCAAGGACTGAAAGACATTTCATATATGCTTTTATTCATACAGATGCAGAGAACTGATGCTGTGTTTTGCACAATACAGACTCTTTCTGACGTTTGTCATGTATGCTAACCATCTTCTATAGTCTTTCCTAGATTTCCCAAACTTGAATTCTTACCCCAAGAGGTGCTCTGATGTTGCCAAGAATGATTTTTGCATTTCTCCAGAAGATGCTTGAGTGATTGCTCCTCTTGTAAAATTCTGATCACGCCTTTTGGCATCATGAAACTGAGTTCTGTTTGCAGCTCTTGCCTACGAGTTACCGAAGGACTTGACCCATAATTAGTTAGATCATAGGTATATTTATAAAACACAGCATTTTTAACAACAAGAAAAGATGTATTGTCTCTGTAATTACTATGGAGAAATTAGGGATTATAACTGACCAGTGAGTTAATACATCAATATATTTTAAATGTTTATAAAATGAAATAAAAAGGAAACTTGTGTGCAGAAATATGAGAAACACTGTCAGTTCAGAGGCACGTTCAGACCAGCACTGAAGAATTTGTACTTTACAAGTCTGAAGTCTAAGAGATGGCTAAACTGAAGCCACATTTTTCTAAATTTTCTGAGCTGGAATCCAGTCAGTTGTATTGATTAACTGATGACCTCTCAGGTTTGTTGCTGGCAGTATTTTGAAAAATGGAGGTACTGTGAAAGAAACTGAATTGTGTCTTTCCATTAAGCAGATAACTGTAATGTAATCCCTCATCCCTTCTAAAAAAGTCCACAAGGAAACAGTTCTGGGATCTGCAGTTTCCAATTTATTTCATCACTGTCTTCCTGGGATTTGGTTAAAGGGTTTCCTCCAAACTTGTTCTTATTTTTGTAAGAGTTTCTGAAACTGCAGGTGTTTCAGAATAAACATGTTTAGTTGAATAAACCAATATTTTTTAATATAGTTAATTTATCAGAATTTTTTTTAACAACTCTCTGTTCCACATCTTGCACATAGTGCTCAGTATGGAAAGGACAAATAAACAGATGTGAAACTTTTCCATGTGAGGGTTTGCTTTTTGTCTGTAAGCAAGTACAGTGCAAGATATAATAGAACTACCAATTACCAAAATAACCTTTTGCTTTTTAAAAGTAAAGTCATCAGGGACACTGATAATTGCCTTTACTAACTCTACAGCTTGAATTACTGAAGCATTTAGTTAAAACTACTCTAAATTTTGTACCATTATATTCTTTACTAAAAGCAGTGTAAAATGCTCCAGACATAAGAAATGTACTCTTTTATGAATAATAGCTATTTTTTTATAGTTCCTAATGCCATGGATGAAAACAAATAAACAAAGAAACAAACTTTTTTTTTTTCTTAGTATCAGTGCTAAAAAACACCAGGTAGATGGACAGTGCCATTAACCAAGCAGCAATCTCATCCATGAAGACAGCTCAGGATTAGGGAGGCTTAAGTACAGTAGATCCTTTAGATGGGTGCATAAGCCTTCAGATGGGGATGAAACCTTGTGAGTGAAGTCTACTCCACCAATAACTTCAGCTGGAACTCAGATTTGACCACGGTTTCAGGAGTGACAACCATAAGAGCTGACCAGCAATGATCCTTGAAATTTAGGTCCATTTTCAGTCTTATACCGTACCTGATATATGCTGGGTAGAATTTCCCACAGGAAGAAATATTTTTCCCATGCCAATAGCAAAGTTACTGTGCCATAAAAAGAAAAGGAGAATATTCCCAAGTCATTTGATACCTTGTGTAACTTTTGATGGAACATTTATCACTGTGAATGTGTCTCATGAATCACTTTACCCCTAGGCATGGATTTCTGGTTCTTTGAAATAATTTCTGCATGAGACAGCATTTAAGTAGAAGTAGATAATTAATCTTTAGAAGCCCTAGAATTAACTAAGATAAAGCACTGCAGTGTTTAGGGGTAGATATATATATATATATATATATATATATGTATATAAAGCAGTAAGTACACTTTATATTGTCTATGTGTTTCACTTAGATAACAAACTGTAACCATGCTGATATGATTTACTTGCTGAAATGCATTTGCAGGGCAAGATCCACAGGTTGGATATTGCTTTTCTTGAGGAAAATCTGGATGGTGTGATGCATTAGTCTTTGACATTTTCTCTACAGTAACAGTCAGATATTTGTCCTTGCTGCTCCACAGCTCTCTGGTGCTTCATCACTTGTTCAGAATGTCAGATTGTACCATTGTGCCTGTAGGATTGTTGACTTCCCCTCCCCAGCTTCAGAAGTGCTAATGTCTCTGTCTAGACTATAATAAAAAGTGCTAGCATCGCTCCCAATATCTATATTTAAGGAAATCATTTACTCCTTCTGAACTAACTACTTACAAGTTCATGCAAGCATAACAGTCATACCTTGACAATCATGATTTTGCAAAGTCATGTGTAAGGAAATAATGTGTGCTGCTCATCAGATCGTCTTTGAAAAATAAATGTGGCAGTGAAAAAAACTCTTTGGGAGTGGTGAAAGTCTTGGAGTGTCTGCAATTTTAGATCTGAGCTACACTTTGATCTTTGGGTTTCTATGATCCATAAAGAATTAGGGTCGGAATATTTTTTTCATAAGCAAAGGAAGTCTGAACAATGTAAATGTCTGGTGTCCATGTGAGCTAATTTCTCAGAGATCTCTGCAGTAGTCTCAAGAGTACTAATCTAGTCCCTCAGGACTATTTTCAGAGTTTAGCATCAGTTTGCCTGAAATAAGGTTAATTTACAAGTGGTCCCTCTCTAAATATCAGAAATTTTGACATTACTATTTTTACATGAACTTTTTAATGAAAAACTTCAATTACTGTGGGTCAATTAATCCTTAAAACTGAAATATGAAACAAAAGTAGACTAATATATAATTTGCTTGCATGAATAATTCTTATAAAATATAACTTAATGCATACCAAATTTGCTATTTTATCCAGTATGTTAAAAAAAAAAAAAAATCAAAGCTTTAAGGCTAGAATATATTCAGAGGTGCAAACTTCTGAAGTAGGGCAAAAATTTTACCCATTAGTCCTCTGAAACTTTGAGAAAGCCACAGGGGAGCTGGAGCTGGGGAGGGCAGTGCTCCCCCTTCCTTGAGCTGGGTCCCAGCTGGGTCGAGCAGGAACTCCTGCCGTGGGCTCAGCCCCTTCTCCTGGCAAAGGGCCCCTCCAGACACCGGGGAATGAAGAGTCACAGCGAGAGAGGCAGCACTTCCAGCACAATGAACTAAGAAACAAGAGCAAGGCATTGATCCCAGCCCTGACAGGTTTCGTTTGTAAGGACTGACAGGTCACAGTGGGATACCTAAGCACTGGATGTGGGTATCAAACTCCAGAGGCTGGGAGGGCTGCACCAGCTGGGTGTCTCTGGTCATTACACACAAGAGTTTGGGGGCACAAGCAGTCACAAGCAGAAATGTTTGCTTTATGTATGTGTTCCATTCTTTTTGCCCATCCTGTAAAACACAGAGAAAGTTTCTGTGTGTTGGCAGAAAAACTCACTATTATTTCTACAAAACCTTCAGAGTCTGGACTTCCAGAAACTTCAAGAGTTTCAGCTGTCTTCAAAGTTGTCTTCACCATTTCTGGCTCCTGGTCATGGAGCCAGCAGTGACCAGGAGAAAGAGTGGCCCATCCTGACAAACTGTGCATCATCATCGCTTCATCCCTGGGCCAATGAATTGCAGCTCTGGACCCAACTCATGCCCTAAGCATGTAAGCAGATAAAATAAATTTATAAAAATCCCTTTGTCCTTTGATCTACTTAACAGGAAGAAAGGAACTTATTGTCCCTCGTTGAGATGTTTCTGTTAATTACTGTATTGTGTGACAAGAAAATATGATTCTCTGAAGTCTGTTTCAAACCCAAGCAAATATAATTTTGAAAATGTAATGCATTAATTTACAACACAGTCTGTTAATGTTCTCTTTATCAGAGTGATACTGCGAACAGAATGACTCTTCAAATGAGAACAGCTTTTGTCAAACACAAAAAGCTCAAATTGATCTCAGTAAATTTTTTTCTGAAGAGAAAAATACTAAAAATTTATATATACTCATATCTATATATTTCATATGTAGGTATATCCTATATAAACTTGCCCATACAGACTACAGATTTGATAAATAAACAGTATTAATAATTTGGAAAAACTTAACAAAGACAGTTTTTTTAATGAGTAGACAGGAATTAAGTAGACTTGGCATTTGGTTTAAAAATACTTACCTGTTTTAAGAAAATCATAGTTTGGAAATATACTCAGCATTACATTTAATATGATACAGTCTTTTAATAAAGTTGGGTTCTGATAATAAAAAAAAATTAGTCTCTGAATTTTCTCTTCAGAGACTATCAATAATTTCTAAATTCTTGCTGAAGAACACATGTATCAATTTAATTATAAGACATAATGTATCTCTGATTTTACTTGAAAATGAAAATACATTGCTGGTTTTATGACAAGAAACATACAAACATACATCATTCACCCCTTCAATGAACAGAACAATAACAAAACAGGACAAATTGGCCTACAGACAGAAAGCCAGCGGAAAACTATAACTTTAAATGACATTAGTAGATTACTTGCTCTTAATACCTTTCAAAGACTGGGTGGTTCTTAGCATAATAAAGTAGTAGTAGGAGGTGGAGTAGCAATAGTAATAATAACAATAATAATGATAATAATAATAACAATATTAAAAGCTGTTCTAACTTTAATTCTATTTTCTACCTTCCAAAGCTCCAACAAAGGCATTTTAATCACATCTTATTGCCCCTCAAAACCCCTTCTTTGCTGAGCACATTAATTATATCAAAGTCTTGTGTTGAAAAAAATTTGGAAAGAGAGAGGTATGATTACAGAAAGGAGAAAATCTATACAAGGAGGCAGTAGCAGGAAAGCTACTTCAGGCCATGTTTTGCAACAGTATTTTTCTTAAAACTTAGGGAGATCATATCTCGGGAATTATGCAATTTTTCTAGAAGAAATTTAATACAACATAATGCCAAAACAGTGAATAGTTTGGAAAATTTCTCAAAGTTATGTTATCATTGGTAACTTTTTTTCAACTGTGGGCAGAGGGCTATATTCAAGCAGTAACATTAATATTAGCTTATTATTAATAGCAGTCAATGTTTTAAAAACAAATTATTCATTTAAGTTATATTACATCCCAGTAAAATGCTGAAAAGTGAAAAAAAAACATGTTCTGTTTCAATACCAGTGGGAAAAAGAAGCAGAATTCAAATAGATATCTTATGTAGGAGCCTCCAGTGATGAATTAGACATTGTTTATTAATCCACAGTAAGTAATATTATCTGGTTAAAGGAAAAAAAAAAGGCTATATGACAAAAGAACAGAAGGCAATTTTAGCTCTATGTTTGGAAACAGCCCACAGGAAATCCCCTGTGCATGTAAGCTCAGTGGAATTCAGTCAAAAAATGAATTATTTCCAGAAAAAAAGGAGCGCCATGTCTGGAATCAGTATCCCATTTTATTTGCATAGACTATAGAAATCATTTAATCTGAGGTCTCTACAGGAGTGATTTTCTCATGGTGGTCAAAACAGTGCCCCCCTCCCCCCATGTTTTGGCTCTTGCTGGGATGTCCATTCTGTCTATGTTGCTGCTGCTCTGAGGTTTTGAAAATATTTTGTGCTTGTGACATAGTGAAAGTGATGCCTATCAAACTGTGATCTCCAAGAGTTGATGACGAGGTCAAGGTTGTACTTTCTCCAGGGTCCCTTTAGTCTCACTCCCAGCAAGACTTGGAGCTCTCTCAATGTCTGCTGTGGCTGCCCCCTGGCCCATGTGCTCAGTGTTATGGTTTTTCCCCGCCTACAGTATTTGGAATTAATTTTTTTCTCTTAAGACCATTCCTGATTGAAATAGCCCATTAAATCCTCTTATCCTTCAGATTAAGGTGACCAAGTCCCAACAGCTGATTGGTAAGGACAATCAAAAACATAAGGAAAGGAATACAAAAGGGCAGCCAAAATAGAAGACAGAAGGAATTACTGTTTTATGAAGAGAGACCAGAGAAGTCTGAAGACTGTGCAAGTGAGACTTAAAAAAATCCTGAAGAGTGAGTATGAATATATAACTAGATCACAACCCTTAAATTATACAACTAGAGAGCAGTCATTAAAGCTGGTAGCATACTAGCTTAAATGAAATTTAAAAGCTACTGTTTCATTCACTGCACATTGAATTTCCTAAATTCATTGGCACAGGAGGTTGTATCTGCAAATTCAAAAAAGGATCAGAAATTTAATGACTAATAGTTCTCTAAACAGACAGAAATATAAACCTTCCAATACTTCTAATATAAAGATTGTAGATGCTAGAAAAATTATGAAATAAATTGTCTAAAAATATCATTCAAGTTTGCTTACTTGTTCCATCTTATTTGGAATTTTTGAAACAGAGTATTGTGTGACATTAATCATTATGAGCCAGCCAGGAATTTATGATGTTCCCACATCATTGTTCTGCCTCTGATAGTCCCTGTACCATTCTCTGGGTTAGACTATGCTAGCCACCATTAAAAAATTTTTCAGGTAAGATGCAAAAATTCCAGAAGCAAAATTACTTGGCTATGTATAATTTAGTAGTACAGTCATAGTTAAATTACACCACATTCAGAACTTGAAGAAAAAAATAGAATTCCATATTTAATTCACTTTGCAGTCATTAAGTAAAACTTTTACTTTCCTAATTAATTATGCAGTTAATGTAGAAGATAACATTAATTTAGAAAGAATTTATGTAAATATGTATTTCTCTTCAATTATCTAATCCATTTGCTGTTTTAGATACCTATGCTTTATTAATATACTGTAAACTTTCTCTTCCAAAATTAGGTAAATTGTTTAGACATAATGAAATCACCATATCAAGATTAACTTTCAAGATAATAGACTAGGAAAGTATATCAGCAGAGTAACAGAAGAAAAGTGACGTTGATGATACATATTGCTGCTTGATAAATTCTTATTTTGCTTTGTTATTTTTGAAAACTGAAATACTTACATTGGATTTGATTTTGATGGATATTCTCAGTTTAATTAATAAAGGAGCTTGTAACAATCACAGAATCACATAATCAGAGATTATGCCACAATATTATAACAATATAATTAATAAACTTATAGTGTTCTTGCCTGATGAATATTTTGACTCTACTACAATAATTCTCCAAGGTCTTAGATGTTGTCATGTATCTTTGTTGCCTCTAGTAATCATTCACCCCATTTATATCAGAATTTTTAAAATCCTGCAGTTTTATAAAATACTCATAATAAATTCCCATTCAATTTCATTTCTCTAGGAAAAACAGACTCCAATGTAACAATGAATAGGTTCAGATTTTACCAGAAATCTCTCCCTGCACATTGTCACTCTTCCTTTGGTGCATGCACAGTCTTCCTCTTCAAATGCCCTGACACTCACAGAGATTCCACATAGAGTAAAACCAAATCTCATTTGCTGGTATTTTTCCATATTGACTTAAAATATGATAGGTTAGGTATGAAAAATGAAAATATACACTTAAGTCTCCTTTAAACTCTGAAGCTATCACAAGGTATTTTGAACAATAATAAAAATATTTTAAGTTATCTTAATTAGGACCGATTATCCCTCAAATTGCATACACAAACAGAGAAGTGTACAATTTTCATTCAGTCTCTCATTATACTGGGACACTAGATTTGCTTTTTTTTATTACTTTTTGTATATAATAGCATGCATATGGTTGGTATGGTTTCTGTAAAAACAAGTCCCACCCAGAGGGTTTTACTTCTCCGTGTTGCTAGATGATATCAAAGGAGCAAGAAATCAGAGTCAAACAGGCTGTGAGAGTAAAGAACCGGGAGAAATATAATTAGACAGGAGGCAGCCTGGTGAGCACCCCTGGAGAGACTGTCCAGGCTGGCATAAAGGACTCATTCAACTAGGTCATCATGTGTGTGAGACATCTGTGGTGGAACGATGAAAGTAGCACTGAGATGACAGCAATCCGAGCACAGAGCATGTGCATCAAAAAGGAGAGAGATGTAAGCAGAGGCAACATCAATGCAAGCCCCAAGGGAGAGCATAAAATGTTTGTCATACGCCAGCTGGGTGGAAGACAATTGTAAAAGCAGGAGAGAAAGAAGTTGCTAGCATGGTACAGTGACATGCAGGAATGGATGAAGCTCGCTGAAGGCAAGAAGTGCCAAGGTGCAAAACAACCTGTGCAAGTGGTAGCACAGGAGAGAGAAGTGTAGGGTGTTACCAGCTGCAGGGTGAGAGGCAGGCACACAGGAGCTCCTGCATTTCCCTCAGTGTGCTTCCTGCAGAGCTGAGGTCTCCATGCAGGACGGAGTACACCAAGGGGAGGGAAAGGGGACAGAGGTACACAGAGCTTAAGGGAGATCAGAAGCTTTAATCAGCCTTTATTAAGTCTGGACTGAGAAAGAGGCAAATTATGACTAAAGAAGTTGAAATACTAGAAGAGAAAAACAGAAAAGAGAAAATCACAAGGGCAGGAATCAAAGTTCAGGGGAAAACTAAAATTTTGTCTTAAAATTTTGCTACAGTGCTGTTACTGCTTCTGGAAATCATAGTCTCCCTGTGCCTGAGAGTGGAATGATGCATTATCCCCAGAATAATCAAGAAAAAACTTTTGGGTACAATAGAACCACAACACCAGTAAATTCTGGGAAAACATAATGAAAATATAATGCTAGTGGTGTCTTCCTCATGTGAGTTACAGTATGAGGCATGAGGAAGAGCCATCCAGCTATGGTATCTGGGACATGTGTGATGTTTTCTGACATCAAGCAGAAAATGTGTGCCACTGACTATGTAATTGCATAATTTAAGCTGTTAACATAGGGGTTTTTAGGAAAATATAAAGCTTTCATTTGTGAAGGGTGATGCTGCGATGAAAAAAAATGAAGCTAGCAGCAGGAATACCACTTTTATTCTATAAAAGTGTTACCAGTCACATAATATGTATCTAACAGGGCTGTCTACCCTGTCACACTTCCTTGAGCAGTCTACAGCTGAATTGATTTTTTTTTAGCCTTCATCATTATTTTTTGCTCCTGACAAGCCAGGAAAAGTGAGAAAAGGTTTAAATAAGAATTCTTGAATGTAGATTTCCAGTTTCACAGCAGTCTGTATCTGCTAGCCATTTCTTTCCCCCTTATTGTCAGTTTGTAGCTGAAATAGAGATAAGAAGCCTAGTTTAACCAAAATTTAGTGAGTGATTGCAGCTGAATTTCAAGTCTGCTTTACTTTGGCCTCATCCTGGACTGCAGAGAAATGGTACGTTCTCCCAAAGTATATTGAAGACACTTATAAATATATCTTTCCCATGTATTAAAATACATGCATTTTTTTTTTTCAGATGATTTTTCATAAATACCATGTCTTTACATGACTTCCCCTACCCTGTCTAATGGGCAGCTTTGCAGATTTTGCAAGAAGGAAGTTGTTTGATGAAGAAATACTCTTCAGGGCCTAATTCTGATTTCACATTCAACTATATAAAAAAGGAGCATCTGTGCTGAAACCAAAGTAAAACTACTGTCAGCTGTCATCAGTTGTGCACCCCGCAGCTTGAGTTTCAAAACCAGTGTACCAACAAAGTTAAAGAGTTCTACTTCAGCTGAAATGGGTAATTTTTCAGTTGTATTTTCTAAGAAATGAAGAACAACTAACAGTGAGTAGTATGACCAGTATTATTACATTTCATGACACAATATAAAATTAATATTTTGATACGTTTATTTTCCAGTAGGTTTCTTGTTTCAGTACTTAGTCAGAAAACAGCCATTTGCGATAATCTACCCATGCCAAACATCAGAGGAGCAAGAAAGCTGTGAGCTGCAATGTACCTCTCACAAATACTACCTGGTGCTGTCACCTCACCCCCTGTGTCATATGCTGACAAAATGCTCATTCCATCAAGGATTTTTTGAGATGTAGCTCAAACATAAGAAAACCAAAGCTACACCACACTCAGGAGTATTGTGCAGGTATCACTGTGTCCTCTCTGTATTATGGTGATCAGAGAAGGATCAGATACACTCTGAGACATGATGGCAGGCACTGCTGGTATGACCAAAATTGCTTCAACAATCAACAGGATCCTTACAAAATGTTTCTTTAAAATTGAAGCCCTGAGAATTTTCACATAAGATCAATGAGGTAACAAGCCTAATTTTCTTTGAAGGACTTATTAGAATACAAGCAATTTTTAATGTCTCCCTGAATTAAATTATATTATAAATTCTTAATTTATATGCTCTTCCAAGCCCTTCATGTCCACTGTCTCAAAGACTATTTTTTTAGTTATTAAACTAATTTAATGGTCTACACTGAAAAAAGTGTGATCAAATCAATCACTAACACAGAATGAATAAGGAACATTAAGAAGATATCCATAAATATGCTGTGCACATAGAAAGCACTGACATTAGAGTGTCTCTTATCATAGCAAAAAAATCAAATAAAGATAATGAATAAGACAAAATCTGATTCTCAAATTTTTATCTAATGATATTGAAAGACACAGACTAAAAACAAACATGCTTTGATCAACATTAGATTGTTTTTCTATAAATGAAAATGTGACTTGTGATTGCTGAAATATTAAAATTTCGTATAGATTCTTACTGCTATGAGAGAAATGATTTTTTCTGTAGCAATAGGTGAAAAATTTGAGATGGGTTTATGAATTATATAAAGCCATCTGTATACGTTTCCTATTCATTTTTTTACTTATTATTTACATTTATTTATAATTATAATATATTAATACATTGGTACTTAATGATTTTTTCTCAGGTGTGGCTAGGTCATTCTTCAGTTAAAAGAATGAAGATGCTGAAAGACTGAGGAGCTGCATAATGTCAGTACAAAAGGACAAAAATTCCTGTGTGTTACATGCAGCATCTTTGTGTTTGAGAGAGACTGAATTGAGTAAAAGGGCATGGATCTCCAACCACTGAACTTCCTCAAAAGGTTACCAGACACAGCAGAACTTCCCTTCATTAGCTGAGAGACTATGAAGAAAGAGGTCAAAAAAGTCACCTCCTCATAAAGGTTAAATTCACCTGCTCTGTAAATTATCCATTATGTTGACTTTTTCATTATACCAACAATCCTGCAGGAAACTTCTTACTCTACAAAATTAATTACTGTGAATATCTGTAATCTAGGGAAAAAAAATCAGCCTTTATGTATAAGCTGTCTGAAATATTAGGAGTTCAGAACAATATCAAATTACTAATTTCCATTTGTGTTCTATAGACTGCAGCAGATTAGTCTTGCACAGGTATGTAGCATGGCTTTGATTCTGAATGTATAATTTTATTTTAAAATTTGAAAGTCGATATTGTTATCCTCACTTCATTGGCTTTGGACAATAGAAATGCTGCAGGCAGAAGCATCTCATTCATATCCTACATTACAGAAACAGAACCATGTAGAAGCCGTCCCACGAATACCACAGAAGTGTGTAGGAAGCAATTTATAAGCAGAACACTTTTTGTATAGTAAAAGAGTTTATTTAGATTATTTTCTTTCTGCTGATGCCAACTTTCAACTCCAGAGATATGAAGAGTTGGTACTGTACTGTACTACTGTCAATATTCAGCAAATGAAGATGCAAAGATTCATGGTGTAGTATCAGCTCTAGACAGAACAGGAAATTAATAAATAACAAAAGGATGGAAGAGATTTTGTGGGAAATAAACCTTTACAAATCTGACTATGTGGCTGGCAAATATTAGTTTTTCTGAAAAAGTAAATTAAAATAGACATTTGAAAAGCAGACTTGGTAAAGCATGGCCTTATGATAAAGAATTGGCACTATATGCTATATTTAAGAATAGACTACATGATTTCCAGTACTACTGCAAATGGTACAATTACATCAATTTCAAAAGGGAGATTTCCAAGAGGACTGCTTTAGTCTTGATTGTGTCCCATATTGTCATCAGTGACAAGGAAGCTAATATAAAAATTGCTACTGGAGTGAAGATGGTAAGCACTTGTAAAATGATAAAAAACCAAATGTATACAATGCTAATATGTTTGTATAAGTTCTTTGGAACTCTGAATCTTTTGGTAAACAGAATTAATTCAAGCAGATTCACTTAAGTATCACCATCTATAACTGTTTTAGGCACAGCAAGGAAGAAAGTACACTACTTTGTGTGTGTGCACATAGACACTCATATGTGCATAAATGCAGTTTGTACCAGATTTCTGCATCCACTTGTGATTAGTTTGAATGTATCAGGTGGCATTAGAGCTACTCTGACTTTAAAAGGGGAGAAATGGACCATTTGGTCTTTTAACAATATCTATAGCTCTAGTGAGTTTTATTCTGATCCATTATTTCAGTTACATTCCCACCACAAAACAGATGTAGATAGGCTGGAGAGGGTCCAGAAAAGGGACATAGGGAGGATCAAAGGACTGGTAAGCTTGATATTTGAGGGAAGGCTGAGAGGACTGCATTTGTTCAGCTTATCCTCTAAAAAAGCTTAGAGGGTATCTATCACTGTGTTCCAGCATTTAAAGGTATCTAAACAGTGCTTACAAAGGAATGGCGACCCCCTTTTTTACAAGGAGCCATGGGAAAGGCAAGGAGCAATGGGCATAGGTTACTTCTGGGGAGTCTCTGACTGGACAAAGGAGGAAAAAAATTTCCACGGGAACAATCAGACATGGAATAATCTCCCCAGGGAAGTGGTGGATTCCCCAGAGTTGGACAATTTTATGTTTCAGCTGGACAGCTAGACTGTCTAGCTTTTGTCAAGAAAAGTTGTACCATATGATATTAGAGGTCTCTTCCAACCCGGTGGTCAATAATTCTATGAAACCTAAGGATATATATATAAATTCTTTTATCTATCCTGGCACTTGCATGAGGCTTACCAGTACAAATAGTTGATTGGTTTCAATATCTTGATTCAAATCTATCACCTAGTACATGATCAATTTTAAAAATGGGCGGAGAGCTTAAAGATCTGAAATGGAGCAGTGTGAAGTTGCTTTCCAAGCTTGAGAAGTTCTGCTCTCCAGGGGTGGATGACCCCACCACAAGCACATGAAAGGGGCTGACTGGCTGGAAAGGCGCTGGGCAAAGCAGCCTCTGGGTCCTGGTAACAGCAGTTTGAACGTGACCCAGGGACGCTCATTGTGACAGGAAAGGACAACAACAACCTGGACTGTGTTTGGAACAGTGTTACCAGCAGGTCAAGGGAGGTGACCTTTTCCCTCTCTTTAGTGCTGGTGAGGACACACCTGCAGCTGTTCCCAGTTCTGTGCTCCTCAGTACAAGAGAGCGACATGAACATCCTGGACAGAGGCCAGTGAAGGCCCATGAGGATGAACAGAGGAATAGAGCATTTCTCCTGTGACGGAAGGCTGAGAGAACTGGGACTGTTCTGTCTGGTGATGGCTAAATAGTCAAATTAAACCTAATTTTAGTCGTTTCCTGATCTTTTTTTTTTTTTTTTTTTTTTTTTTTAACCCAGGAAGCAGTCATATTAGTAGGAATACTGTTTGTACACATTTGCAGTGCTAGGTTTCAGACTGATGTCATTGGTGTCTGCTCTACGATTCATAGCAACAGGAAGACCACATCAGAAAGAAATAGGGATTTAGGTTCATATTTCAATATGTAAAGGCTATGAAGGTATTTCACCATGAGCAAAGATTCTGGGTGATTGATAATAATTTCAGCATAGAGGAAGAAGGATAAAAAGAAAGAGATAGCAGTAGATGCAAAACTGATATATTTTACTACACAAAAAACAAAAGTGAAAATATAAATTTTAAACTATTATATTTTGCATGATAAAAAGTTAGATTCTACTTTAATTTTATTTTTCTCTGTCAAAGTTTGTATGTGTTGCAGTATTATTTCTAGTTTGGGTATTTTCTTAGGTTAGACTTTTCAGGAAAAACTAAAGGCACGTGAAATAAAGGTTAATTGGATTTAGGTGTCTAGGTACATTTAAATCCCATTGTGTTTCTCTCTGTAATCTTTAACAACCCTTGCAAAATATTTTCCTACAAAGTGAATTGATAGAAAGTTAAGGAAATGTAGACCCAAGATGAATCTCACAGGCTTCCTGGCTGCAACTCATATTTTTTTCTCTGGTGGCCAGATTCTCAATGATATATTGTGCTGGTTTTGGCTGGGATAGAATGAATTTTCATGTATATTGGTATGGGGCTGTGTTTTGGATTTGTTCTGAAAATAGTTCTAAAACACAGGGGTGCTTTAGCTACTGCTGAGCTGTGCTTATATGGACTCAAGCACTTTTCTGTTCCTCACCCCACTGCAGCAGTGGAAAATTTGGGGCTGCATGAGGAGCTGGGTGGGGACACACCCAGGACAGCTGAAATATGAATGGTAAATAATTTAAATCATAATGTGTTTGTGAAAATTGTGCAGTGGAGCTGCTCATTTATTGGTTGTAAAAGAGCTAATCTTACAACAAACTGTATTGGAAAGTAAGTCAAGAGAAGACTTTCACTTCTATTTTGATTTTATACAATATCCATCTTTCATTAAAAATATTTAAATGAAGTAATTCTTGTGTAGAATTATTGGATTTTCAAACATCCTAATTCTCAGAGTGTAACAAATCTCCTGTGGGTAACTGATAACTTTATTTTGCACTTTGTACATTAATATTGAATAGTAAAAAAGGAAAGTAGAAAAAGAAATCAACAGGAAAAAAAAAAAAAAGAATGAACCTAAGCTACCAGATCATTCCTTGTAAAATCCTAGATGTTGAGAGAGTTTGAAAAACCTTACTGAAGCCAAGATGGAATTTCACTTGTTTAACAATATTAAATGCTCTACATCCATGTAAGAGAGAGAGAAAATAGTAGGCACATATAATGACAAAACAAGAAGTACCTGCAATAGTTTATATTTCTTTCTTAGTAGACTTTTAATGATAAAATTAATGAATATCTTCCAATATTAATGCTATTACAAATATAAAAAATTTCCAGTTTACCATTAATCCCTTCTGACTATAAAGTTTTCTCATGTGAAGAAAATAAAAATATTACTTGTTTATAAAAAAAGTACTGACTCACTGAACTAAAAAAAAATGAGCCCCAAACCATCAGAATGATAAAATAAGGGTAAAATATCCAAATTTACTAGTTTTTCTTCATGCACAACTTTTCTAAAAGACTGAAACCTTTTCATGCAATGGATTGGTATATTGAGCAGTTATAGAATGAATTCAGGGTGTCCTTTAGATATCCAGTATCCAAAGGAATGTCAGATTATCTATGCTATTCTCTCTTTAACTCCAAAAGAACAGTTTAAATGATACTTTGCAGTGTCTGAGTGTCTTTCTGACTGGGTTGCTCATAGACCAGCAACTCCTGCTGCAAACAAATCTCCCTCTACCATTGTCCACTCTGTGAAGAGAGATTATACAGCAGCAAGAGCCAGACTCTTTCTTGAGGTGCAATACTACACTGCAGCCAGGCACAGTGATGCAGCTCTCCACCATGAGAATATTGAAGTCTGAAGCAGGTTTCTAACAGAACCCTTGGGATAACAATTCCTGGATGCTTCCAGAACTAAACTGCATGAGCCCCATGCCAAACTAATTTTGATCTAGTGCTGAAACCAACTTTGTTTTGAAAAGACCTTCAGAATCTCTCTCATCTGATTTTCTCCATGATTTTTGGCACTCCTCTAGATCTAGGGTACTATTTAGTTTTAATAAGCCAAGAAATTCTGTTAATTTGTCAAAAATACTTTTATTTTTTTGTCAGTAGATCAATCAGTTTATCCCTGTTCATTATTTGTTTTATTATAGGTACTTGTATATTTCCTCTTTCTATACTCAACTATGTGAACATCTAGAAATGACTGGTTTCATTCTGAGAGACAGAGACCACAATATCTACACAGTTGTAAAAATAACCAAACAAAAGGCTGTCTGGTGTTCTGATGACTTCATGTTCATTTTAACAAGGTCTTCTTATGATTTGGAGTCATAGAAAATTTTAAATATAAATCATTTTTGGGTGATATATCGGTGTTGGTTTTTAACCACAATAGGAAAAGACATTTAGAAAGATAATATATATAGGTTTACTGTATTTCATAACTCCAATGTACTAGAAAGTCTAGAATTCAAAGGACTGCCTGGGCCTAGTCCAGTTTCCTGTTATTTTAAGCAACAGATTGGATAATGTCTCATACTATTCTAGTATTTCTCCCGAAATTCTTGGGTTTCATGTTTGTTTTAGTTTCATTATCTGACCTCAGAACTCCCACTGAGAGGTCTTTTTTGGACTGCAGCATACATTAAAGACAGAGGTGAATTACAATATGGTACTGATCCTAGTCTTTGTTTGACATTATTCTATGAAAATCAAGAGAAGGATGAATTTTGTCTGTCTCTCTATGTGTTACAGTGTAAGGGACAAACCAGGAGCATTTTATGAGGCTGCTCAGTCGGGCAGTGGGTAGAACTCATAGAATATTATATCAATATTGTATGATATTGGAGCACCACCGAAACAGCAGGTTGGAATTTAATTTAAAATCTTGTGGGAAGCCATTACCATGAGGAACTCTATTACTGAGCATGTAGTCTTCAGCATTGTACAGCAGGGTGCACAACAGCCTTTATGCTCTGATAGACTATATTGTTGAGAGGTTAACAAAAAAGAAAGGCTAGATCATTTTATCCTCAAGCATTTGGCACATAAAACATTTATATACTATATTCCCAAAGAGTCCTAAAACTGACAAGATTCCTTGGTCCAGTATAGATTAAAAACATGATCTCTATCTATGAGAATTTCCAGTGAGAGCAGAAAATATATGCTTTGTGTGATGGGAAAGTGCATTCTGTACATAATTACTGATTACAGTACAATAATCTTTTTATTTTCTTCACGCAAGGAAACTTTATATTCTGAAGAGAGTAAAGATAAACTGACAAGTTTTTATATTTATCACAGCATTAATATTGGAAAATATCCAGTAATTTTATCATTAAAATTCAGTAAATATGATGCCATATTTAAATTTCTACATATGTATATCAACAGATTACATCACGTGTAATGGCACTGATCCAGTACTTAGCAATCCAAACAAAAGCATCTGGTGTATTATATGATTCCAGTTCATTGGCAGATATTTTCCCCTGGGCTTCAGTTGTTTCTGTAGAATGGACTTCAGTAAATTGTGTGTCAAACAACACCTCTGTCTCCATGTACCCTCCTCTCTACTGGAAGCTATAGAGAACAATGAGGTCACCCCTCAGTCTCATTTTCTCCAAAGTGGACACGCTCTCAGCCCCTCTTCACAGGATTTACCTTCCAACCAACTTTGTTGTCCTCCTCTGGGTATATTCAAGCCCCTTCACATCCTTCTTCAGTGGTGGGGACCAGAACTCCACCCAAGCTGAAGGTGAGGCTGCACCAACTCTGAACACACCGGGACAATCACCTCTTTTGACCAGCTGGTGATGCTGGGTTTGGTGATCCCAGGACAGGCTGTCACCCAGCACCTCCAGATCCTTTTCTGCTCTCCAGCCACTCCCCTCCAAATTTATACTTGTGTCACAATTGCTCCATCCCAAGTGTGGAATCCAGCACTTCGACTTCTTTAATTTCACCCCATTAATGATGCTCCAATGTGTCTAGATCCACCAAGGCATCTTGTCCTTCAAGAGAGTTAACAGCACCTGCCTGTTTGGAGTTGTCAGTAAATTTTTAACAGATTACTCAAACCCTATATCCAACACGTCTGGGATTTGCTGTTGCTATTTCTAGAAAAAATTTGCTGTTGCAAACTTGGGCAATGCAGATAGACACAAATGAATATTTGTGTCTGTAAGCCTCCAAATCCCCAAAGTTTCTGGCTAACAGGACAAGAATTTGTCCATGAGCCAGCGAACCAGTGGTAACCCAGGTGTGTTAGGGAGCGCACTGACAGCAGGTTGAGAGAGGTTAACCTCTCTACTCAGCCCCAGTGAGGCAACACCTGGAGTGCTGTGTCCAGTTCTGGCTCCCCAGTCCAGGACAGACAAGGAACTTCTCACCCCTGGAAGTCCTCAAGTCCAGGTTTTGTGGGGTTTGGAGCAACCTGGTCTAGTGGAAGGTGTCCTTAACCATGGCAGGGGGATGGAACTCGATCATCTTTAAGGTCCCTTCCAACTCAAAAGAGTTTTTGAATATAAATACTACCAGCAGCTTTACCAACTGTACAGAGTCTTGACCTCTCTTCTTTTTGTAAAGGAATTAATGCTTTCTATAAGTTGGTTAGCTGCAGTATGCACACATGGAAAAGTGCTGGCATTAAATAACACATGAAGAAGTAGTCATATGTCTGTTAAATATTGCTGAAATGTATTCCAATTAACTTGTGCTTTTTTAAGAGCTTATACTCAAGCCAATGTGAACATTGCTTTCTATTTCGACATCTGCTGTGCTTCACTTAGCTCTTAAAACAAAACCAAATGAGTTTATAAAGTGTTGAAATTTTAGATAAAAACAATCTTCCCTGGAATACAAAATTAAATCTTAGTAGATTAACTTCACTGTTTACAAGAAACAGGTACTAAATTTATCTAAATTGGTTGTTTTGTTTATCTCCACAACTGCTTCATCTATTATAACTGAGTTTTAATGTTTTGATTTTTGTTAGTAGTTATCACTGAATTTTTGATAACAAAGAAACAACAGTAAACAGCCCAGAGTAACAAGGATTACTGCTGTTTTGAGTATAAATAATTGAGCAGCATGTGTGAGAAATGAATCTTTTGCCTACTTTAGACAAAAAAATTTCATACAAAAATAAAAAGAGAATTGGATGGATGTCTCTGGTAGCTAGAAATATCCCCCTTGAAGGCTGCAAAAGCATTTCAGTTTATTCCTTCTCATAACGGATGTGATTTGATTAGAATAATGTTATCACTGGGATAGATTTGAATATTACTTATATGAGTGCTAGAAGAGTAGAGGGTAGAGAAACACCACTGCATTATACTTATTTACTTGATTTCCTGCAGCAGTCCTAGGCAATTTCTTCCTCAAAAGGCTTCAAATGTAGATCAGATAAAACATATTAACATAAAGTGTACATATTAATACAGTAATAAATTAAACTGATCAATTCTTCTATCATTTTGTCTTTTTTTTTTTTTTTTTTGTCTTGCATCTCTGAAAGTCCAGCTAAGCAAGAACCGTTCCTTGACTTGAAGCCCTGTATTGGATGGAAAAAGCTCATGCTGGAAGCAAGGGTCTTTTTGTGGAATTATAAATTATTTTCTTCTTCCTTGGAAAAAAATATTATGACCTCAACATCCCTATGCTCTGATAAATCCCATAAAATACAAAAATAAAACCAAACTAGGAAGGAAAGATATTAAGACTACTTTAAATGCATTTCAAGCTCTCTACAGAAGATAAAAGTCCCAAACCACCCTGTATTTTTTTCCTTTTCACAATGGCCTAATAGGTTATGTAAGGGGTCCAGAAATGCAAGTGTTTTTTCACCAGAAGAAAATGACAGAAAATGTTGCTATATTATATCCTTCAGAGTTTTCTTGGTACCTGTATAAAGTCTGGAAGTACTGAAGTTTTATTGTGAAAGATTTTACTGTTGGGGCAGCATGTTCTTTTTGTGGTAAAAAAATGCTGCCACATCCAGATTCCTTTATATGTGTTGTGTCTAAGCAGTAATTTTGTTTTTTTAATAAACAAAAGTGGA